>NW_023416335.1:189711613-190112177 GCF_014108235.1 Myotis myotis
TAGTGAGTGGTGACACATTTTCACCCCTTGATTCCTGTACTTGTGAATCCTGGTTACTGGAGAGACAGCACCATTTATTGCATGCTGATCCCAAGGGGACGTACCTAGGTTGCAGGCTGGTACCTCAGTTGCAGGCTCATTCCCTGGCCTTACTTGGGTCTGGATGTCTCTCTCAAATTGATGTTTCTTGCTCTCTGTCTCCTTTCCATGTTTCCACACTTTCTAAAAATCAAGGAAAAAATATCTTCAGCAAAGATTAAAACAACAACAATGACAAAAATAAAAAAATAAAAAAATAATGTCAATTTATTTAGTTTACTCTAAACCATGTTTGGGTCTCTGAACTGCTAGTATTCTTCTCAACCTTGCTACTTAAACATTCCCTTTAAATTTCGGAAAAAGGGAGTCAAAATTTTCTGATCGTAAGTATATGCTGACAATAAGTGTAGTATATAATGTAGTACATATAAGTCAATGACCTTTATGCACACATGAAAATTGATATCCATGATGTCTATGTAATAATTATTAAAATTGTCTTCATAATCTGTTTTTATTATAATCTTATGCAAAATGATGAAACTAAAAGAGTGTTGACGGAACTTTGATAGCAAGTTCTATTATAATAATGAAATGTATAACCTTGTTTAACAACTAATAGTTTAATATTATGAAATCTTCACAATATTATTTATACCTGAATGTATGTCTTGCATAGAACTGATTTATTCATTTGTTTTGCATTGCATTGCCTGTCTGCTCCAGTAGAATATAAAAAATATAATTTGCGATGATGTCTTTCCTATTTCCTGCGAAGTCCCCAGGACATAAAACCCAGCCCATGGGATAATTGGAGAAAACGATGTTCTAAATACTAAATAAATGCATGAATAAACCACATTAGATCTGGAAAACCAATGAAATCAAACCGTCTCACAAAATCAGCAGATGGCATAGACTTCCTGGTTCTGCTTCTTCAACATTCAAATGCCTCCAAGTAGTTGTTTCCAACTATTGCCTTAGACTGGGTGAATGAACAGCAGTCACCAAAAGGCTCCAAAACGTAAAGTGCTCCATACATAATCTAAATTTTGTGCTGCTTTTTAGCAGTCTTGATGTATTTGAAGAGCCTCCTCTACACTGTTATCCAGTGAAGAAGGCTGATGACAAGTATGCCACCTTAAACATGTGGCTTTCAAGATCACCTTGGAATCATGGCCATTCCAGAGAGCAGGGAGAAGGTAGATATATGGGGGAGCATGTGTGTGGGGCATTTTAGGGGCCAGCCTGTAAATGGTGCTCTGGTGACTTAATTGTCACTCACAAATCATTGATCAACATTATTCACTTTGCCACACCATCTGTAAAGAAAAACATAGTCACTCTATTGCTCAGAAAGATGAAGGCATTTCATTTAGGACATGGATATTAGAGGGCACTTAGGAACCTTTCAATTGAAAAGCCGATAGAATGTAAAACAAAAATGTCCTCTGTTTAAAAGGGAGTCATACTTGTTTAAGCTACTGATAATTTCACATGCCATTACATCATTCTTGAATTTGTTTCTGTATTTCTTCAAAAATTCTAAATGATTCAAGTTCCCACTAAATATTTCTGTCTTCACAAAACTATCATTGATTTTGCATTGTAGCATTTGTAGCTGCCTTGTGTGTATTCCTGGTATACTTTGCTGGTAAGTTCTGATTTAGTTTTTATAATATTTCTCCATGATTATTTTTAGTTATTTTTTTTCTAGTACTTGGGTGTGGTTTTTAACTAGAAATTATTGTAATAAATTATTTATATAAATTAAATTGCATCAACAAAAATACTTGATATGTACAAGAATCTTATTGATATGCAACAAATAATAACAAGAATTATATAAAAGTTTTCACACTAGCAATTGCTATTCAAAATTTAAAATATTTGCATTTAGGTGTATGCTCCAAGGAGATAAAAATACACACTGGTGGAAAATAATCTCTCTCAGTTTTGCATGTTTACTTTACTTCACCATTTAGTCAGTGGCACAAATGAAAATTTGCAGCTGGTATCAAGATAAGTGCACAATATTTGCATTTATACGATAGCTGACTGTAAGGAAACTACATTTATTCAGGAAATGTGTGTGTCTTAACTGAAATGTTCAGTTTAGCACTGGAATTACAATACAAATAGAATGCACTATTCTTTAGTGAAGGTCTCTGGAACTATATCTCAAAGCAGAATTTTGGGTGTACTTTATGGAATTATGATGAAAATATTTATAGAAAGCATCATAAATGGATGTCCATCTGCAACTTTTTCACTATAAAGCTTTCATTGAGGCACAACATCAGAAGCAGTCTTTTACAGATGTCCATTGGAATAAAAGTCGCCTTTCTGGTTGTGGCAACAGGAATATTCACCTTAGGAGTTCTAGGAAATGGATTCATCAGACTGGTGAACTGCACTGAGTGGGTCAAGACTGGGAAAGTTTCCTCAGCTGATTTCATCCTCACCAACTTGGCTCTGGCCAGAATCATCCATCTGTTGCTAACACTATTGGATTCATTTATAGTAGGGCTGGCTCCACATCTGTATGCTACTGGTAAAATAGCAAAGGTGGTTAGTATTCTTTGGGCACTAACTAATCACCTAAGTATCTGGATTGCCACCTGCATCAGCATTTTCTACTTCCTTAAGATAGCCAATTTCTCCTACTCCTTTTTCATGTGGCTGAAGTGGAGAATCAACAGGGTGGTTCTTCTGCTTTTCCTGGGGCCTCTCTTCCTATTTTCCTTTAATATCGTTATGCATAATGCTGCTAGTAAATATTGGTTGAATACCTACAGGGTATATGGAATAAATATGAGTTTACAGTTAGAGGTAAATGAAATTTTCTATCTTAAAAGTCTTCTTCCTCTTAGTTTGACCTATGTTATCCCCTTATTCCTATCCCTGATCTCTTTGCTTCTTTTATTTCTTTCCTTGGTGAGACATACCAAGAATTTTCAGCGCAACCTGACAGTCTCAGGAGACTCAAACACAGAGGCCCATAGAAGGGCCATGAAAATGGTGACAGCATTCCTCCTCCTCTTTATAATTTACATTATTTCTATTGTAACAGCAAGTTGGATCTCCATTAAGGTACTGACATTTCAGGTCAAGATGCTTGTCATGATGATTTCAGCTACCTTCCCTCAGGCCACTCTTTTTTTATAATTTTTGGAAACAGCAAGCTAAGACAGATCGCCTTGAGACTACTCTGGCACTTAAATTCTCTGAGAAAAGCAAAACATTAACATTATTGGCAGAATTTGAAATAACCTTGTGCATTTTATGGGAAAATACTTTAATATTAAACTTTCAGCATTTGTGTATAACAGGGTTTGTTAAACGGCACTAAAATTTCCATACAACATGCCTTTAAGTAATTATATTTTCTTAAAGTGATATGACATAATATTTGACTAAGGGGCATGTCTCCAGTATATTAACAATTTCTGGTCACAGTAGAGTATTTGAAACCTGATGAAGTATGATTATAAAAGTGTATAATGAAATACTAATAAATGTATAAACAATGTACAATGCAATATGAATAACTGTATATAGAATTACAGTCACCGAAAGGGAAAAAGTAACAGAAGTTTTTCTAACTAAATATAAGTTTGAAAGTAGAATTCAAAAAGGATTGTAAAGGTTAAGTGTAATAATATATGATATAAATATAAATGTGATAATATTAGTGTGATGCTTCTAATGTTGGAAAGGATCTAAATAATAGGAATTTTCATACTATATTTCTTGGATTACTGGTATGTATTGGTAAAACAACTTTGTTCAAGAGTATGGCATTATGCATTTAAGGTGAAAATGCATATCCTAAGACCCATTAATTGTACTCCTTCTGGTTCTACTGGAGAATTATTCGTACATGTGTCAGAATATACACGCAAAAATGTGAATGTTACTACTGTTCTTAATAGCTGAAATTGAGAAGTCATGTAAACGCTCCAATTGAGGAATTATATAAAAGCCCACTAGTTATAAAATGGACAAATAAATCATGGAATCCGGACACAATAGAATACAGCACAAAAATGAAAATGAACAATTTAGACGTATAAATTTTTTAGTTCCGTGATGGAGAAAATAGATAGAGACATAGAAAGGTGAATTTGTAAAAGCAAAATACATATTTAGTGTAGTGTTTGAAAATGTACATATGTAGTGCAATTTTTGTAATAAAACGATTCATATTAATAACAATAGCTGTGCATGGAATAAGCAGAGAAGAGAAGTTTGCTTGCTAATAATGCTATTAAAATATTAAATACAGTTTCTATACTGTATTTTTATATAGAGGTTATATGCATTTCATATAAAAATTCTATACCAGCAAAGTTCTTTTTGTTTGATTCACAGTGCCTTAATTTTATAATGCAGTAAAAAATAGCAAATATGTAATCAGAAATATTTTGTTTGTAACTTACTCTTGATGAAGTTTTAGGTGATGTTGTTCTTTCAAGTTAGACCTGATGCTGAAAATTATGTGTCATAAGACCATGGAATATATCAGTAATGTTCTTTCATTAGAGTGAATTCTGTCTCTTAGAAAACTTTATGAAGTCACAACCATCAGAGATCTCCCATTTAACTGTCTTCTTCTTCTCCTTCTTCTTCTTCTTCTTCTTCTTCTTCTTCTTCTTCATCATCATCATCATCCTGTTATCTTATTTAATGATGTATATTTCAAATGTTTACACACATATTTTAGGCAATGTGTAAATTATTTCTTAATGATCATTGTATCTAAATTATGTTAGTAATGAGCAAAGTTAAAATCAAGTGAAAAGCTTTAGAAATGGAATGTTCTTTCATTTTAAATGTATTACTTGAGCAAATTATTCATAGATGATCTTAAAATCATGGAATTGAGCAACTGAGATCCATTTCTAACATTAGAAATGAAGTAAATGCAAAATGACTCCTAAAAAATAACTCATGGAATAGCATTGTGTCTCTTTGATTGATGTATTTATATTTTGAATATTTGAATATATATATATATTTGAGGCCTGGTGCACGATATTCGTGCACTGGGAGAAGCGGCGCGGGGGGCGGGGGGTCCCTCAGCCTGGCCTGAGCCCCGAGCTGGCATTCGGATGTCCTTAGCTCTCCCACCAACAACACTGTGCTCTCCAGTTGTGAGCCTGGCTTCTGGCTGAGTGGCCCTCCCCCTGTGGGAGCGCACTGACCACCAAAGGCAGCTCCTGCATTAAGAGTCTTCCCCCTGGTGGTCAGTGCATGTCATAGCAACCGGTCATTCTGCTGTTGAGTCATTTGCATATTAGCCTTTTATTATATAGGACTAGAGACCCGGTGCACAAAAATTTGTGCACTCGGGGGAGAGGGGGGTCCCTCAGCCGGGCCTGTGCCCTCTCCCAGTCTGGGACCCCTCAGGAGATAACGACCTGCTGGCTTAGGCCTGCTCCCGGGTGACAGAGGGCAGGCCTAATCCCTAGATGCAGCCCCTGGTCGGGCTCAGAGCAGGGCGGATTGGGGAGTTGGGGCGCTGCCCCCTGTCATGCACAGAGCAGGGCGGATTGGGAGGTTGTGATGCCACCCCTAGTCACGCTCAGGGTAGGGCTGATTGGGGGGTTGGGGCACCGCCTCCATCACACTCAAGGCAGGGTCGATGGGGAGGTTGCGGTGCCACCCCCTGTCACGCACAGAGCAGGGGCAATCAGGGGGTTGGGGCGCTGCCCACTGTCACGCACAGAGCAGAGCCCATCAGGGGGTTGGAGCTCCCTACCCTGTCACACACAGAGCAGGGCAGATGAGGGGGTTGGTCGCCGCCCTCTATCACCCACAGAGCAGGGTTGATCAGGGGGTTGGTCGCCGCTCTCTATCACCCACAGAGCAGGGCGGATCAGGGGGTTGGGGCGCCACTACTCTCACACTCAGGGCAGGGCCAATGGGGAGGTTATGGCTCTACCCCGTCATACACAGAGCAGGGCCCGTGGGGGGGGGGTGGCGTGGTTGGAACGCCGCACCCTGTCACACACAGAGCAGGGCCGATCAGGGGTTTGGGGTGCCGCACCCTGTCACACACAGAGCCGCAGGGCGATCAGGAGGTTGGGGAGCTCCGCCCTATCAGGCACAGAGCAGGGCTGATCAGGGGGTTGGGGCGCCTTCCCCTGTCATGAACAGAGCAGGGCGGATAGAAAGGTTGTGGCCCCACCCTCTGTCACACACAGAGCCACAGGGCGATCAAGGGGTTTGAGCACTGCCCCCTGTCACGCTGATCCCGGTGCCGGGAGGCCTCTCAGCTCTGCTGATCCTGGTGCTGGGAGGCATATTACCTTTTGCTATATAGGATAGAGGCCTGGTGCACGGGTGGAGGCCGGCTGATTTTTCCTGAAGGGTGTCCTGGATCAGGGTGGGGGTCCCGCTTGGGTGCCTGGCCAGGCTGGGTGAGGGGATGATGGCTGTTTGCAGCTGGTCACACACCCTTCAGGGTGGGGGTCCCCACTGGGATGCCTGGCCAGTCTGGGTGAGGGGCTGAGGGCTGTTTTCAGGCTGGGGGTGACTGAACTCCCAACTGCTCCTTTTATTCTTTTTTCTTTTTTTATTCTGGATCAGCTTTAGCTCTGGCTCCAGCTCTGAGGCCTCTGCTGCTGAAAGTAGGTATCTGGTTTGTTTGGGTTCTATAATCGAAACACTGTTTCAACTCCAGCTCTGAGATCCCAGCTGGCTGAAAGCAGGTTTTTGGGGTTTTGTTTAGCTTCTATATTTGTAACAATGTTTCAAACTGCAAGCTCAGAGGCCAGCAGTGGCAGGCGGGGAATGTTGGATTCCTCCATCACTGAAGCAAGCAAGCCTCATGTTAGCTTCAAGCTGCCTGGCTGCCAGCCGCCATCTTGGCTGGCAGTTAATTTGCATATTGCCCTGATCAGCCAATGGGAAGGGTAGCGGTCGTACCCTAATTACCATGTTTCTCTTTTATTAGATAGGATATATTTATGTCAGTAAAGTCTTTATTGTACTGAAGGCTTTTGGTACTGACCATTAACCATATAGGAGACAGTCTCGTCATACAGAATAATGATAATTTATCTCTTTTAGAAGTAAACAACAACAATCATCAAATCCAAGTTTAAAATATGAAGGCAACACACAAAAGTGGTCAATAGTATTTGTCTTTGTCAAAGGGGCACAGTCTGCACAGTTTAACAAAGTCTGGCTTTGACTCTTCATTTCAAAGCATACTTCTCTCCTGCCATACTGATTCCATCCCAAAGAGTGAATCCACACCTCCAACTAAATAGGCTATGGCTCGATGAAGAAAGTAGTTACTGATTCACATCAAAGATTAGGAAGCAAAATCATTATCAAAGTATTTGAAATCACAAGAACTTTAAAAATTCAGTACTTTGAAATTTCCCTCCTGAGGTATCTCTGCTTTCTGTACATAGTCGCTAGTAAAACAGATGCATTCTGTCATTCCAAGTCGTACTTATAAATACGTCGCTTGGTGCTGAAAATAGATATTCTGTCTTAGCACAAAATGGCAGCAATTACATTTGGCAAATATATTCTTGGTGAGATGCATCCTTTAGTGAGATGCAAAATAATGTTGAGAAGCCACTTTATTTTGTTTTTCTCCTCCCTCCTGATACTTTCAGAATCTTCAAGGAATTTTCAGAGGAGAAAACACAAGACCAGAGTGAATGAGTAAAGACCGTCTATGTTAGGCCCATGGACCATCAGGTCTGCTCTAGTCCAATTAGCCTGCATTGCTGCATCACCTTTGCATGTGGAAATTCCCTTAGAGTTTGTATTGCTCCAACAAGTGATGGTCAGAAATGATTTCTACCTGACAAACTAGGTCAAGATCCATTTTCCTTCTCAGAAAGTTTTCTACATGCTCAATAGTTGCTTTTTGTGGGGAGGCATGGGACAGGAGTTGCTGAAGGCACCTGCTCCTGCCTTGACATTTCCAAACAAGTCTGAGCCCCTGGGAGTTTACTTAGACATGCCCTTCCTTAAGGGACACTACAGACACATGTGTTTTCTCAGGGATGCTTACCCTGCTGATTGTATCTAATAGTGAATTTTAGTTCAAGCTGTTGTTACAATAAAGGCCTAAGCGAGTCAGGCAATCAAGGCTGCTTAGTCCCTAAAGCCAAATAGCCCCTTAGCCTTCTCTTTCACAAAAACGTGTGTCAGAATAATCTATGCATCTATAGCTCATGGTCAGCTGGTCAGTCCCAGGAGCTTTTCCAGAAACTTGGAGAAACTTATTTTCCAATCACTTAAAGTATCCCGTGCCTTCATTAGCACCAATGAATTTTAGTAATAAAGACATATTAAGGTCAGGTGGAATCTGAAACACCGATTCTAAGGCTTTCTTAGATCTTCCTTTGCTTGAAGGGACTGGTTGTAGAAAAGCAGGTTGAGGAACTTCTATAGCTCTTTCTTTAAAAACTCATGCATTTGCTTTTTTCCTCTTTCTTCTAGATTGATTACTAATTTGTACACTATGTCTTGTAACTGTTGGCCCAACCTTAGGTTATAAAGAGGTTGTGTCTGATGAACTACTGTGCTGCATTTTGGACATCTGTTGCTATATTAAAAATGTCTTATAATGCAGCTTTTTCAACATGTACTAAGACCTTCTGTATTTGTAGTTGCATCTGTTAAGTAACCTTTGCAAATGGAACACAAGATGTATGGCGTCACGTCAGAGGGATTAATCTGCTCTTAAGTGCTCTTTCTTAACCTTTGATGTGGCCCATGCCCCTCCAGCCTCAGCGAGAAGTGGCTCATTTCTACCTCTTCCTCCTCTTCCTTTTCTTTTTCCTCCAGCTCCTCATCCTCTTCCAACTCCTCATCCTCCTCCTAGAAGGGGACCCTCAAGCGGCCCAGGTTGTACTTTACTCCACCTCAGGGGGCCAAGAGCATGAGCAGCCAGGAGCTCCTGCCTCTGGCAAAGGTGGTGGACCCTCATCCTCTGTGGGCACCAGGGCGAGGGCAGAAGAGAAAATGAGATGTGTGTGTGTGGAGGAGTGGGGTGGGGGATGGGAGAGCATCGCTGTGGTGCCCTCCTCCTAGGCAGTGGCTGCGTTCTTCAATATATTTTGTAATCAAATTCTGCTCCTTAACTTTCCCTATAATGAAAGCCTGTGGTAAAGGCAAAGCAATGGACAGGCTGCCATCAACGAAAATGTCACCATGAGACATCCATGACCAGTTTCTTTCAAATTACTGGGGAGTGACTAGTTCATGAATATATCTATTTTGTGACCAAAGTTTGAGAAGAGAAGGGTGTGGATACATTTCCTTATTGACACTAATAAAAATGAAAATGCTTTCTTGAAGTGTTTGCTGTTATGTGTTTTATTTAGTTTCCCCATAGAGGATGATTTATAGAAAACAAACCAAAGATTGTTTCCAATATGAATCCTAGGACCCCTAAGGGCATGGTTTCAATTTCCCCTTGGTAACCAAGGTCAAATACCCCAGACAGCACAGTATCTCCCTTCTTTACTGTTGATTCAGAGGCCTAAGGAGTACAAAATGGCTGGATGGCAGTCTTATTTCCAGTTTGATAAAATCTTTGTTGTATCTCCTGGTAGAACAGCTCCTCACTTTGTACAATGACTTCCAGGCCAGCAGAACATAAGGTCATAGGAAGAGGAAACAAATTTTGCTACTGGGTTACTAGGGGCCATAGTGAGTGGTGACACATTTTCACCCCTTGATTCCTGCACTTGTGAATCCTGGTTACTGGAGAGACAGCACCATTTATTGCATGCTGATACCAAGGGCACGTACCTAGGTTGCAGGCTGGTACCTCGGTTGCAGGCTCATTCCCTGGCCTTGCTTGGGTCCGGGTGTATGCGGGAGGCAACCAATTGATGTGTCCCTCTCAAATCAATGTTTCTCACTCTCTGTCTCCTTCCATCCTTCCAAACTTACTAAAAATCAATGGAAAAATATCTTCAGTTAAAATGAACAACCACAAAAACAGCTAAATAGGAAACTAATGTCAATTTATTTAGTTTACCTAAACCATGTTTGGGTCTCTGAACTGTCAATCATCTTCTCCATCTTGCTAGGTAAATATTCCCTTTAAATTTCACAGAAAAGGAGTCAAAATTTTCTGATCTTAAGTATATGCTGACAATAAGTGTAGTATTTAATTGTACTACATAAGTCAATGACCTTTATGCACACATGAAAATTGCTATCTATGATGTCTATGTAATAATTATTAAAAATGTCTTCAAGATCTCTTTTTATTATAATCTTGTGGAAAATGATGAAACTGAAAGTGTGTTGATGGAACTTTGGTAGCAATTTCCATAATAATAATGAAATGTATAACCTTGTTTAACAACTAAAAGTTTAGTAATATGAAATTTTCACAATATTATCTATACCTTAATGTATATCTTTCATAGATCTAATTTGTTCATTTGTTTTGTATTGTATTGCCTGCCTGCCCCCGCAGAATATAAAAATTATAATGTGGGATGATGTCTTTCCTGTTTCCTGCAAAGTCCCCAGTACATAAAACCCAGCCCATGGGATAGTTGGAGGAAATGATGTTCTAAA
This sequence comes from Myotis myotis, assembly GCF_014108235.1. NCBI lineage: Eukaryota > Metazoa > Chordata > Mammalia > Chiroptera > Vespertilionidae > Myotis > Myotis myotis. The sequence goes on from NW_023416335.1 coordinate 189,722,225, forward strand.
TATTGAATAAGTACATAAATAAACCTCATTAGATCTGGAAAACCAATGAAATCGAACCCATCACAAAATCAGCAGATGGCATAGATTTCCTGGTTCTGTTTCTTCACCATTCAAGTGCTTCTTAACTAATATTCATGTGCTCAATTCCAATTACTGCCTTAGACTGGGTGAATGAATAGCTGTCACCAATAGGCTCCAAAACATACAGTGACTCATACATAATCTAAATTTCCTACTGCTTTTTAAACAGTACTGATATGTCTGAGGAGCCTCCTCCATGCTGTTATCCAGTGAAGAAGGCTGATTACAAGTATGACATGTTAAACATGTGGCTTCCAAGATTGCCTTGGAATCATGGCCATTCCAGACAGCAGGGAGAAGGTGGATATATGGGGGATCATGTGTGTGGGATATTTGGGAGGTGGGCCTATAAATGGTGCTCTGGTGACTTAATTGTCACTCACAAATCATTGATCAACATTATTCACTTTGCCACACCATCTGTAAGGGAGTCTGAAATACATAGTCACTCTATTGCCCAGAAAGATGAAGACATTACATTTAGGACATGGAGAGCACTTAGAAACCTTTCAATGGAAAAGCCAATAAAGTATTGTAAAACAAAAATATCCTCTGTTTAGAAAGGAGTCATACTTGTTCATGTCACTGATAATTCTACATGCCTTTACATTAGTCTTGAATTTGTTTCTGTATTTCTTCATAAATTCTAAATAATTCAAGTTCCCACTAAATATTTCTGTCTTCATAAAACTATCATTGATTTGCATTATAGCATTTGTAGCTGCCTTGTGTATATATTCCTGGTATACTTTGCTGGTAAGTTCTGATTTAGCTTCTATAATATTTCTCTGGGGTTATTTTTAGTTATTTGTTCTAGGATTGGGTGTGGTCTTTGAACTAGAAATAATTATAATAAATTATTTATGTAAATTGAATTGCATCAACAAATATACTTGATATCTGAGGATCTTATTGATAAGTGACAAATAACAACAGGGTTATGTAAAGGTTTTTCCTCCCAGCAATTACTATTCAAAATTTAAAATATTTGCATTTAGGCGTATGTTCCAAGGAGATAAAATACACACTGGTGTAAAATAATCCCTCTCAGATTTGCATGTTTAGTTTACTTCACCATTTAATCAGTGGCACAAATGAAAATTTGCAGCTGGTGTCAAGATAAGTGGACAACATTTGTGTTTATATAGTGGCTGACTGTAAGGAATACTATAGGTATTCATGAAATGTGTGTGTCTTAACAGAACTGTTCGGTTTAGCACTGGAATTACAGTACAAATAAAATGCACTATTCTTTTGTGAAGGTCTCTGGAACTACATCTCAAAACAGAATTTTGGTTGTACTTTCTGAAATTATGATGAAAATATTTATGGAAAGCATCATAAATGGATGTCCATCTGCAACTGTTTCACTATAAAGCTTTTATTGAGGCTCAACATTGGAAACATTCTTACAACGATGTCCGTTGTAATAAAGATCTCCATTCTAGTTGTGGCAACAGGAATATTCATCTTAGGAGTGCTAGGAAATGGATTCATCGGACTGGTGAACTGCATCGAATGGGCCAAGACTGGGAAAGTTTCTTCAGTTGATTTCATCCTGACCAGCTTGGCTATGACCAGAATCATTCAACTGTTGCTAACTCTATTGGATTCATTTATAATAGGGCTAGCTCTACATCTGTATGCTACTGGTAAACTAGCAAAGGTGGTTACTATTCTTTGGGCACTAACTAATCAACTGACTATCTGGTTTGCCACCTCCCTCAGCATTTTCTACTTCCTTAAGATAGCCAATTTCTCCCACTCCTTTTTCATGTGGCTGAAGTGGAGAGTCAACAGGGTGGTTCTTCTGCTTTTCCTTGGGTCTCTCTTCCTACTGTCTCTCAATATCTTAATGCATGATGCTAAGAGTGAATTTTGGTTGAGTACCTACAGGCTACATGAAATAAATATGACTTTGCAGTTAGAGGTAGATGAAATGTTCTATCTCAAAAGTCTTCTTCTTCTTACTTTGACCTACATTATCCCCTTTATCCTGTCCCTGATCTCTTTGCTTCTTTTATTTCTGTCCTTGGTGAGACACACCAAGAATTTTCAGCTCAACCTGACGGGCTCAAGCACAGAGGCCCATAGAAGGGCCATGAAAATGGTGACAGCCTTCCTCCTGCTCTTCATCATTCACATTATTTCTATTCTATCAGCAAGTTGGATCTTCACTAATTTACAGACATATCAGGTCAAGATGTTTGTCATGATGATTTTGATTACCTTTCCCTCAGGCCACTCATTTATTATAATTTTGGGAAACATCAAGCTAAGACAGATCGCCTTGAGACTACTCAGGCAATTAAATTCTCTGAGAAAAGCACAACTTTAACTTTATAAACAGAATTTGAAATAACTTTGTGCATTCTATGGGAAAATAACTTAATAGAAAGCCTTCAGCATTTCTTTATATCAGGTTTTTTAAACAGCACTAAAATTTCTCTACAACATGCCTTTTAAGTAATTATATTTTCTTAATGTGTTATGACATAATATTTGCCTAAAGGATATGTCTCCAGTGTATTAACAGTTCTGGTAACAGTAGAGTATTTGAGACTTGATGAAGTATGGTTATAAAAGTCTATAATGAAATGTTGATAAATGTATAAACAATATACAATGCAATATGAATAACCATATATAGAATTACAGTTACCTAAAGGGGAAAAGAAGCACAAAATTTTCAATCTAAAGATAAGTTTGAAATTAGGATAATATAAAAAGAATTGTAAATGTTAAGTGTAATAATAATTTATATAAATACTAATATAAATATAAATATTAGTGTGATGCTTCTAATGTTGGAAAGGGTCTGTAGAAATGGCAATTTTCATGTTGTAGTTCTTGGATTATGATTTGTAAAACAACTTTGTACAAGAGTATGGCATTATGAATTTAAGGTGAAGATTCATATGCTAAGACCCATTTATTGTACTGGTTTTTATACTAGAGAATTTTTCATACAAGTGTAACATAATATATATGCAAAAATGTGCATATTACTACTGTTTGTAATGGCTGAAACTGAGGAGTCATATAAATGCCCATTATTTATAAAATGGACAAATAAATCATGGCATACAGACATAATAGAATACTTTGGGAAGATGTAAGAACAAGCTGAATAAAACCTAAAAGCCCTCACTGACTGCAGTGGAATGTGTATTAATGAGTGGGGGTGAGGCATAAGTGAGGACAATTCGTGCTCTGCAGATGAGCCTCTCAATATTGCCAATATCTGGCTTTAACTCAGAGGCTGTTTTGTTGGATAAGGATAAAGTTCTATCATTTCTCACAAGCCCTGTCTGTAGTTTCCAAAGTTGGCCAAATGTTTACAGTTCAGTGAAAAATATCAAGAGTAGTCATATTTTTAAAATATCTTGATGTATAGTATGATTTTTAACACCAAGAGAAGTTCAATAAATATGAATGAAAGTCTGAATTATTAGAGAGCAAAACAAGAGGTTTTGAATCCATATGATTTTGGATTCTCTGAGCCTCATTTTCTTATTGACAAAGAAGACAGTCATTCCAGGACAATAACCCCATGAGGTATTCTACAAGCAATGTGTGTTTGGGAACGTGCAAATGATGAATTGATAAATAAATATAAATTATCAGCATCTAGCACTCAGCAGTTGTGACTTTGCTGGTTTCACCCAGGAAACTTGAATGCTTTGGATATCAAAAGCCTTGGATAAACTACGGAAATGTCCCATCAGTCTTTCTTCATCACACCTCAGTAGTGATGATCTTAGTGCTCCCCAAACTCCAACTACTAATGTAGGTGTTTGCTGTATGTTAGAGTTCCAGGCATTGAATTTTTTAATGGTATTGATAACAACTGAAATTGGTTAACAAATTGGGTAGAGGTTAAACAAAGGCAAGCTTTCAAAATAATGAAAGAGAATATGTCTTTATTTGCATGTTAGCAAATGAGAGCTCAGGGTTTTTTCCTACCATCAAGTATGAGAAATTTCATTTTATGTTGAGAACATAGAGTACCTGGATTAGAGTGCAGCTAAATCTCTGGGAGAAAATTATTTTTATAAGGAGAGTTATGTGCCTGCCCGTTAGCCTACCTGAGTGCTTTCTGACTTACTATTGAGCCTGCAATTTTTAAAAAGAAATTAATTGCACATCCAAAAAACAAGTATACATACTATTTCAATGTGGTAAATCAAGAAATTATCAACATTCCAATTAGACATCAAAGCTCTCTCTTTGAAGACATGGTGAGTGCCTCGCATTGCTTCTTCACCATTTCAGTAAACACAGAATTTGTCATTGGTATTTTGGGGAATGGGTTCATAATACTGTGAACTGTATTGACTGATTCAAGAAACAAAAGATCTTTTCAGTTGATTGAATCCTCACTGCTTTGGCGCTCTCCAGACTTTGTCTGATTTGGGTAATAATGATGAGTTAGTTTGCAAAGGATATTTATCCATCTTCACAGATGAATATAATGGAAGTTGTATTTATTATTCTTGCGGTTGTGGCCAATCATTTTAGTGACTGGTTTGCCACAGGCCTCAGCCTCTTTTATTTCTCAAGATAGCCAGTTTCTCAAATCCTGTTTTTCTTTGCCTGAAGCGTAGGTTGAAATGGTAGTTCTGGTAATGTTGCTGGGAGCATTAGTGTTCTTATCTTTAAATCTTCTATCCTATCCTATCTAATAGTAGAGAAACATGGTAATTAACCATAACTTCAAGACCCCTTCCATTGGCTAATCAGAAGATATGCAAATTAACTGCCAACCAAGATGGCGGCCAGCAGCCAAGCAGCTGAAGCGAACAGGAGGCTTGCTTGCTCCAGTGAAGGAGGAAGCCAAGGTTCCCCGCCTGCCACTGCTGGCCTCTGAGCTTGCATTCTAAGCAACTATGTTGCAATTATAGAAGTTAAACAATCCCTAGAAACCTGCTTTCAGCCATCAGAGCTGGAGCGAGCAGGACCGCAACAGTGTTACAATTATAGAACCCAAACAAACCCAGATACCTGCTTTCAGCAGCCGAGGTCTCAGAGCTGGAGCCAAGCCTCAAAGCTAAAGCGGGCTCTCAGCTCCAGTGACAGCCATAGAAGGTAAATAAATCCCAGAATAAAAAAAAAAAAAGAAAAAAAGGAGAGGTTGGGAGCTTCAGTCACCTGCCAGCCTGAAAACGGCCCTCAGCCCCTCACCCTGACTGGCCAGGCACCCCAGTGGGGACACTCACGCAGAAGGGGGTGTGACCAGCTGCAAACAGCCATCATCCCCTCATCCAGGCTGGCCAGGCACCCAAGTGGGACCCCTACCCTGATCCGGGACACCCTTCAGGGCAAACCAGTCAGCCCCCACCCATGCACCAGGCCTCTATCCTATATAGTAAAAGGGTAATATGCAAACTGACTCTAACAGCAGAAAGACTGGGAATGACTGGTCACTATGACACACACTGACCACCAGGGGGCAGACTCTCAATGCAGGAGCTGCCCTCTGGTGGTCAGGTCACTCTCACATGGGAGGAGCTCTGCTCAGCCACAAGCCAGGCTGATGGCTGCAAGTACAGCGGTGGTGGTGGGAGCCTCTCCTGCTTCCTCAGGAGCGCTAAGAATGTCCCACTGCAGTTTAGGCCTCCTCCCCACTGGCAAGTGGACATCCCCCGAGGGCTGCCGGGCTGCCAGAGGGATGTCTTATTGCCATCTTAGGCCCAATCCCCTGGGGAGCGGGCCTAAGCCAGCAGGTGGTCATCCCCTGAGGGGTCCCAGACTGCGGAGGGCACAGGCTGGGTGGAGGGATGCCCCCTCGCCCCTGAGTGAACAAATGTTTGTGCACCAGGCCTCTAGTCCTATCTAATAATAGACAAACATGGTAATTAACCGTAACTTCACTACCCTTCCCATTGGCTAATCAGGGCGATATGCAAATTAACTGCCAACCAAGATGGCGGCCGGCAGCCAAGCAGCTGAAGCGAACAGGAGGCTTGCTTGCTCCAGTGATGGAGGAAGCCAACGTTCCCCGCCTGCCACTGCCGGCCTCTGAGCTGCAGTCTAAGAAACATTGTTGCAATTATAGAAGCTAAATAAGCTCCATAAACCTGCTTTCAGCCAGCTTCTGCCTCAGAGTTTAGAGCAGCAATGATGGCAACAATGTTTCAATTATAGAAGCCAAACAAACCAAGATACTTGCTTTCAGCAGCCAAGGTCTCAGAGCTGGAGCCGAGCCTCAGAGCTAAAGCTGGCTCTCAGTTCCAGTGACAGCCATAGAAGGTAAATAAATCCCAGAATAAAAAAAACACAAAAAACAGAAAAAAAAGTAGAGGTTGGGAGCTTCAGTCACCCGCCAGCCTGAAAACAGCCCTCAGCCCCTCACCCAGACTGGCCAGGCATCCCAGTGGGGACCCCCACCCTGAAGGGGGTGTGACCAGCTGCAAACAGCCATCATCCCCTCATCCAGGTTGGCCAGGCACCCAAGCGGGAACTCCACCCTGATCCGGGACACCCTTCAGGGCAAACCAGCTGGCCCCCACCCGTGCACCAGGCCTCTATCCTATATAGTAAAAGGGTAATATGCCTCCCAGCACCGGGATCAGTGGAGAAGCGAGGCCTCCCAGCACCAGGATCAGTGGAGCAGTGATGCCTCCTAGCACTGGTATCGGCGGAGCTGTGAGGCCTCCTGGCCCCTGGAGCGGCGTGACAGAGGGAAGCACCAACCCCCCCTGATCGCCCTGTGGCTCTATGTGTGACAGGGGGTGGGGCCACAACCTCCCTATCCGCCCTGCTCTGTTCGTGACAGGGGAAGGCGCCCCAACCCCCTGATTGGCCCTGCTCTGTGTGTGACAGGGGGCAGCACCCCAACCCCCTGATCTGCCGGCTCTGTATGTGACAGGGGTGGTGCCACAACCTCCTGATCTGCCCTGCTCTGTGCATGACAGGGGGTGGCGCTGCAACCTCCCCATCGACCCTGCCTTGAGTGTGACAGGGGGTGGCACCCCAAGCCCCCCTCCCCTGAGTGTGACTGGGGGTGGCATCGCAACCTTCCGATCTGCTCTGCTCTGTGTATGACAGGGGGAGGCGCCCCAACTCCCCAATCGGCCCTACTCTAAGCTCGACCAGGGGCTGCACCTAGGGATTGGGCCTGCCCTCTGCCACCCGGAGGCGGGCCTAAGCCAGCAGGTCGTTATCTCCTGAGGGGTCCCAGACTGTGAGAGGGCACAAGTGGGGCTGAGGGACACCCCCCCCCTAGTATATATATAAAAGCCTAAGTGATCAAATGACCATTTGACCGGTCACTATGATGTGCACTGACCACCAGGGGGCAGACGCTCAATGTAGGAGCTGCCCCCTGGTGGTCAGTGTGCTCCCACAGTGGGCGCGCTGCTCAGCTGGCTGATGGGCTCATGGTGAGTGCAGCTGTGGCAGCACGAGCCTCTCCCTCCATGTCGGCAGTGGAGGTAGGCGCAGCGGGCTGGATGAGCGTGATTGGTGCAGCGCCCTGCCAGGCTCGGCCTCCTCCCCAGCTGCCTACTGCTTAGCACACTATTACACCCCCCAGGGGTCCTGGGTTGCCAGAGGGCGCAGACCAGGGTGAGAGACCCTACTTGTGCACAAATCCGTGCACCAGGTCTCTAGTACTATAATAAGTATGTATATTAATATCCAGATACATCCATGTGAAAGAAATAGGATTTTGAGTTCTAAAAGGAGCAACACTAAAAACATTTCTAAACTGATTGTGCTCACTCTTGGAGCTCTCATACCTTTTTCCATATTTTTTTTTTTTATCCTGTTCACCTTCTCCCTATGGAAACATCTCAAGAATATGAAGCACAGTGCAATGGGATTCAGAGGTCCTTGCCTCAAGGTCCATATAAGAGCCATGAAAAGTGTGATATCTTTCCTGTTACTATTTTTGTATTGTATTTCACCCTTCTTTGGGGTTCTTTTGTAATGTGTAATATCAAATATTTTAAAATGTTTATTTGAAATAGGCTCTTTTTTATGCTTATTTAATGTTAGTTACATGTATATAGATATGTGTATATTTAGCATATTTATAAAAATAAAAATAATGCAGTCAAGGCCTACATGGGGGTGGAGGGAGACAAAGGGGGAGAAAATAAGGGGCATCTATAATAGAGTCAACAATAAAAAAATTAAGTGGATTATCTAATTATAAGAGGTTTTGCCAGCAACAAATGATATAAATAGTATATCAGTTCTATTTCTTTGGAAAATTTTAATAAAAATGTAATAAAGTATACACGACAGACATATATTGACTAAAATTATGCATATCAGTTTTCCAATTGTAAGAATAAATTTATAAAAATTTGTTAGCAGTTTCTCAGAATCAAGAAACAACCTGTATATTCCTCACTTATTCCACTTTATTACCTTTACATTTAATGATTCATGATACATAGATATATACATTATCAGGAAACTGCAAATTTCTTTTCAACATTTTGTATAAATTGTCATATTAAACAAATCTTTTTTTTGAACAAATCTTTTATGAAACAAGTTATATCCAGCAACTTTGGGGAAGAATCAATGCTCTGTTAAATATGATAATTTTTACTTAGATTTTAAGTACTTTGACATATATTTAATATATTTTAATGTCATTTTTTACATAAGTCATTTTGTATTTCATATCTGTATAAACTGATTTCAGTTTTTTTAGAGTGTAGAAAAAATGTCTTCTTTTTTTAAATACTTTTCTTGTTTTCTTTTGTAATTTAAGAATTTTAAAAGAATGGACATAAGACACTGGGGGGTAGGGGAGACCAGGGGATTGTCAAGGGTGGGGAAAAAAAAAGACACATATGTAATACCCTTTGTAATACTTAAAGCAATAAAAAAAAAACATAAAAGACAAAAAAAAAATAAAAATAAAAAAAAATTTTTAAAGACTTTGGTCAATTTTATTGTATTGTTAAGTTATTGTTAATTCTGAATTTATCAGTACTTTCTTCTCATCCATTTAATATTACTTTTATTTTTTAAGTTAATTCTTATTTCTTCTCTTAGGCTTATTTTATTTCTCCTTTTTCTCATTGAGTTTATTTCTTAATTTATTTTCAATACTCATTCTTGTATGTATCTAAAATATCTTCCAGTTATTATGCCAACTATAGCACATTAGTTTTTACATGTCTATTCAGACTATTTTATTTTCAGAATCATGGGTAAATTTAAGTTTTCTGTTTCACCTAAATATAATGTATATTTCAAGAATAGAAGTGGTTTGGTTTGTGTTTTACTTCCACTTTTAAATTATTCTTTAAGGTTATAAAAGTAGATTCTATAATTTTATTTTATTTACTTTGTTTTCTTTAAATTTGTTTAGGCTGAAACCGGTTTGGCTCAGTGGATAGAGCGTTGGCCTGCGGACTGAAAGGTCCCAGGTTCGATTCCGGTCAAGGGCATGTACCTGGGTTGTGAGCACATCCCCAGTAGGAGATATGCAGGAGGCAGCTGATCGATGTTTCTCTCTCATCGATGTTTCTAACTCTCTATCCCTCTCCCTTCTTCTCTGTAAAAAATCAATAAAATATATTTAATAAATAAATAAATAAATAAATTTGTTTAGAAAAGAATACTTTTTTTTGCATTACAACATTTTTTATTTATTGACTAGAGGCCCGATGCATGAAATTCGTGCAAGGAACTCAGCCCTCATAGCCCTGGCCGGCCCTTGCAGCCCCTCGCAGCCTCGGCCAGCCCTCACAGCCCTGCCTTCATCTGAAGGTCGTCCAGAAGGTCGTCCAGCTGTTCAGTCTAATTAGCATATTAGCTCTTTATTATTAAGACTACAGACTCGATGCACAAAACTCATATAAGAATAGGCCTTCCTTCCCCTGGCTGCTGGCACCAGCTTCCCTCTGGCACCCGGGTCCTGGGCTTCCCTCTGGCCCTGGCTTCATCCAGAAGGATGTCCGGAATGGCATCCGGAATGATGTCTGGTCTAATTAGCATATTACCCTTTTATTATTATAGATAACGCTAAGAAAATAAAGAGTGGCATCTACACAGAAATATGCTACAAAGTTGTAGATATATACGCTCTGTAAAGCAATTACTCATTTTCCCTCAAGGGGAAAATCAGCATTGAATTATGCAAAACTGTAGGAATTTGAATTTCTTATAAAATGCAACTGACGCATGGTGAGGCTTATCTTAATACTGATCTTATAAGCAAATACTGCCATAAGACTCCATTGTCCTCCTTTGCTTGTTTAGTAATATTTTTACTAAATGAAGGTCAAATAAAATGAAGGTCAGGTAATTTGAATAGAAAACAATTATAGGAAAATGGAATCATCACAAGTTAGATGCTATGAGCATTAACCAAAAAAGAAATTAAAGATTAAAATAATAATAATAATAATAGTAACCACCACCAAAAAAAATCCATTCTTTGCTCTGATCAGAATCTGAAAAAAACAACAACTCAGTGTATGATCAGTATTGTATTCACCATTCACATGGCTATCCTGTGTAGAGCTCATCTTTTGTATAAACCAGTTAGCTACAGTTGATTAGTAGTAGGTATAGTAGTAGTTATGTAATAAAAAATGTTTAATTAAAGGGAAAAAGGGGGACATCTTCATAATGCCAACACTAAAACTTTTTAATAAAATAGTTAAGTTTTTATTTCAATATTTTACTGTTGATGCATAGTAAATTGTTTGGCCCATCTAAGAATGGATTAAGAATTCAATTTGAATTTATTTTTGAACAAAGGAAAAATAACATTGATGAAAATCATGCATAAAATCAGAAGATCAAGTTGGTAAGTAGAACCTCAGCATCACATATATATTTTTCATCTACTCAGTTCAAAATGATTTAGTTTCAGCAAAACATGATTTATTATATTGAATTAAAATCATTAACGTTTTATTGGTTTTGAAAATTTGTGCATTTTCAACTTGTATTTTCTTTATAGTTAGTAAAAGGGTACTAAGCATGTAGCACTTAAATGTCATTTTATGTTTCTACTAGAGGCCTGGTGCACAAAATTTGTGCATGGGAGGGGGGTCCTCTCAGCCCAGCCGCACCCTCTCCAATCCAGAAACCCTCGGGGGATGTCTGACTGCTGGTTTAGGCCTGATCCCGCAATCCAGGACCACTAGCTCCTAACCAGCCATTAGACTGAACCATCTAAGATGTCTCAGATGAGTCTTCAGATGCCTCTGCTCCCAGCCTTCATCTGATGACAACTAAATGAAAGGCCACATTAAGAGTTGCCTGGCCAAGCCCAGGTGATCTGCAGAACTATGAGAAAATGTAAGCTCCTGTTTTAATCCACTCATTTTGAGGGTCGTTTGTGAGGTAAAAATAGACAGAGTAGATGGAGAAAGGAATAAAAAAATTTCATCAACTTAATTCCAAAGCACAATGCAGCATGCAGATGATGTTTTATTGAGTTGTACACTTGAAACTTGTATGGTTTTATGAACCAATGTCACCACAATAAATTAAATAAAAAATAATTTAACAAATAAATAAATGCCTGTATGACCAAATAAATAAATAAACTCAAAGCAAGAAAAGAGAACAAAAAGAAAAGAGGAAATGATAACTAATAGAACACTGTTTTTACTGGTATAAACAAGTCCAATGTTATCAGAAATTGCCATAAATTTAAATAAATTGATTTTACTTCCTATCAAAAGACAGAGTTTCATATTAAATAAGAAAAAAAAATTATATTCTGTTTAAAACGCTAATGACAGATGAACTGAAAGGCCCACATCTTTAATGCCAAAAAAAGAAAAAAAGTTTCCATGGGAATTATGAGACTGAGGTTAGATGCATAGATTGCACGCCAAGGTTCTGAAAATTCCCAGCTCTATACCTTACTCTGTAATGTAGTGACTTACACTACAAAAGCTTCATAATCAGCAGTACAGGGGTTGCTCATTTCACCTGCATGCTGGAGTCTTTTATTGTGGTGAAAACTGGTGTTCGAGGTTCCTATTTCACCATTCAGATTTGTAAATCAAATGAAGCAGCTCCTTGGGAGAGGAGAAAGAATATTCATTCAAAAAGAGTGAAAATTAACCCATGCCTTTATTTACATGTTAGCAAATGAGAATTAGATCTTTCAGTCATCTCTCTCCACATAGAATAGTACAGTTTGTAGCTGACCGCCTGGACCAAGACTGAAAATTCTTAGCAGAGCAGGTGGAAACGTTCAGTGAGTGTTATAGAAAGTGATTCCAGGGTCTTAACTGCAGATTTCTGGGTTTCACAGCTGAAAGGAAAAGCCACAGTAAAACACAAGGAGAAGAATACTGCATGATTAACTAGATTATCTATGTCCTTATCTAGCAAATCATCTGGAAATTGGTCACTCAACAAACAATAGATCAGAATTTCCTCTTTGAAGCCATGTTGGAGAAAGTTTTTGTGATTATAACAAGTGGGGGATTTTTAATAGGAATTTTGGGGAATGGATTCATTGGACTCACAAATTGCATTGCCTGGGCTAGAAATCGGAAGTTATGCTTGGTTGACTTCATTCTCACCAGTTTGGCCTTCACCAGAATCAGCCTTTTGTGGCTAACAATTGTCAATTTGTTTTCAGTGCTGTCCTATCAGGAAATCCCTGCTACTATGGAAGGAAACCTTATTTGTTCTAGTTTCTGGATACTGGCCTCTCACCTGAGTACTTGGTTAACTACTTGTCTCGCTGTCTTTTATTTCCTGAAGATCGCCAATTTCTCCTCACATTCTTTTGTTTGGCTAAAATGGAGAATTAACAAGGTAGTTTTCATGCTTCTGCTGGTATCTTTGCCCTTCCTGTTCCTGAGCCTTCCTTTGCCGTATCATTTTGGTATCATCTGGTATCATTTCCCCCCAAAACATGAGGGAAATACGACTGAGTTATTCAATGTGAGTACGAGTAAAAATTTAGATCAGATTATCATGGTCATGCTTGGGTCCCTCCCTCCTTTCTCTGTTTCCTTCATTTCCTTTTTCCTGTTGCTGCTTTCTTTGTGGAGACACACAAAACACGTTGAGCTCAACATTAAGAACTCCAGAGATGCCAGTATGGAGGCCCACACCAGAGCAATGAAAACTGTGTTTTTCTTTCTTGTGCTCTCTGCACTGCAGCAATTTGCCTATTTCATGACATTTGGGGGATACTTTTTGCAACAGAACAAGCTGGTTGTGATGCTTGGTTATATGATAGGAATTTTATATCCTTCAGGGCACCCATATGTTGTGATTTTTGGAAACAGCCAAATGAGGAAAGCCTTCTTGTGGATTCCTTGGTACCTGAAGCGAGGCCTGAAAAGAAAGGTACTCTCGGCTACATAGGAAGGCCTGCAAGAGAAGTCAGTAAGACGTCTTCGTGGAATCTGCTTTGCTTCATCGGAGTCTTCAATTTGTGTGTGTAATATATCACTGAGCATCATCTTTCTAGACCTGGATAGAACTCTGATCTAGTAACTAGGAAAAAAATATGAAGAGAAAATATTATCTTTCTGAGCTGTTAAAACCTATATATATATATATGTATATATGTATATATATGTATATATATATATAAATGTATATATGTGTGAATATAAATATATACATCTACAGAAGTGAGATGTCAAAAATTAAACAAAAGTCAACAAAATTGAATGGGTGGGTGTAGTAAGATCTAACAGAGAGAAAAGTTAAACAGAAAAAAATATTCAAAAACCACCTGTAAATCACTATTATTAACATGGAGTCATTCACAAAAGTCAGTAGGTCAATATGGATGGACATGTAAACTGTCATTCAGGATTCCCAATTCATATTAATGTGTTAGTACCTAAAACTATTTAGTTCCTTTAGGTAACCACCTCGTCTCTGTCATAATACAAATTTAGCCATTAAATTCATGTTTTGGTCATCTTTTACACTAAATTGTATTTTTGAGTATTTTTGTCACCAATGTAACTGCAGAAATGAGATAGTCTACAATTCATTGAAGCTGTTAAAATCCTTTTGTAATAGCCAGTATAGCTGGAAATTTGGTTGTAATAAAACCCTACATAATAAAAGCCTATATAATAAAAGCCTAAAATGCAACTGCTCGCTATGATGTGCACTGACCACCAGGGGACGCGTGGAACATGGCAGATGTTGGCGATGTGGCCCTGGCAGTGGGCAGCAGTGGAGGCACTGCCAGCCCCAATAAGCCCCAATGAGAGCGGGACTGCGGCGGGATGGTGGAGCAGGTGAGTGGGTGGTGCCAGGCCAAGGCAGGTGCAAGCGGGGACCTGATCTCCCTGCCGATCATTTCGCAGATGGCGACCAGCAGCCGGCAGGCCCTGATCACCTGATTTGGGCCGGCCCAGTCTGGGATGAAGAACTGGGGATGGGTGGTGGCAACCAACTTCCCACGACGACCAGGTGGGGGGTTGTGACCTCTCGCAGGCTACCTAGGGGTGGGGGTGACGGGGACGGAGGTGCAGTGAGAATACGGGGTGTCGGCTGAGCTCACTCTCACTCCTCCTGCTACCCTCCCCCTGGACGCCAGGGCTCGAGTGCCGGGGAAGCTTCCATGCTCAGGTGCTGGGCGACCGAGAGGAGCCCGCCTGCACCTATGTGGCCTCTTCCGGGTGAGCCGGGCCACAGCCACCAGGACTGCAGGGGCCGGTCAGGCACCCTGTGGGTTGGCACAGGAGCCAGTCTGTGAGGCTGGCTGGGAGACAGCGTGCTGCCCGCTCGGCTTCTGCTGGGTGGCCCAGAGTCCCACACTGTGCCCCAGCCCGCAGTGTTCGGACATGCTCACCACATCTCCACGTGTGGACTCGCGCACCATGACTTAAGTGGAGGGGGTCATGCGGGGGCCCAGGGCCCAGCTGCTGTCCAAAGCCCAGAGGTCAGCTGGGACCTGCCCTTTCACGCCAGATGCTCATGCTTGGAATGCCAGCCAGGCCTAGGGACTGCACCTGTGCACAATTGTGTGCACCAGGCCTCTAGTATTGTATTGTCATATCTAGAATGCACATCAAAATACCCATAAAGAAGTGTGATGAGTAAAGATATATTGGCTATACATTAAAAATTGCTCAAAGTGGGTAAGGGGTACATTAGATTTATTGTATTGTTTGTTTTCTTTACATTTATATCTATTGAATATTTTTCATAATAAAAAGTCAAATAAAAGTTATTAAAATGGAAATGTTCTTTGTTTATATCTCAGTTTTTTCCTATCATAAAATGTAGATATGAAAGAGGAAAAACATTAAGTGCAATAAATAAACTAATTTCTTGGAAATGTTTGTTTTATAAGTCATGCCTGGTAAGCTAAAGCTATAAACATGTCTTTAGATCATTTTCACTACATTTATATATGCACAATCCCCAATACTTACCTTAAGGAGGATTCCTCCAATGAAAATCAGAAGAGTGGTGCAAATGCAGACAAGACCACTATATTATACAAAAAAATTCAGAATTTGCCACTTTCTTATGCCATCCTCCCAAGATGGGGACATTATAGGAAAGGGATGAAGTCTCTGATTAGTTTCATATGGTGCTACAAATCACAGAGTCAAGAAGAGACTACTTGGGCCCTCGCCGGTTTTGCTCAGTGAATAGAGTGCTGGCCTGCTGACCAAAGGGTCCTGGGTTCTTTTCCAGTCAAGGGCACTTACCTTGGTTACAGGCTCCTTCCCAGTCTGGGCCCTAGTCAGGGCGCATGAGGGAGGCAACCAATCAGTGTGTTCCTCTCACACTGATGTTTCTCTCTGTCTTTCCCGCTCTTTCACTCTCCCTAAATATCAATGGAAAAATATCCCCATGTAAGGATTAACCAGAAAAAAAAAGAGAGAACACTTGGTAGGAATTTTCATTTTCTGTTGAAGATTTTATTCTCAAGGAAGCACCTGCAAGTTTCTTGATAACTAAGGGTTTCCCATGAAACGAAACAAAGGGCTGGCTGTTTAAAGCTTGTTTACTATAGATTTTTTGAGAATGAAAAAGTGAGAAAGAGAAGGAATGAAAGGGAAGATAGAGGCAACTGGACCCCAAGAGTGAGCCCTATTCTGGGTCCCTCAGCCCAGCCTGCACCCTCTCCAATCTGGGACCCCTCAGGGGATGTTTGACTACCGGCAGTCAGACATCCCTCTCGCAGTCTGGGACCACTGGCTCCTAACTGCTCACCTGCCTGCCTGCCTTCCTGATCACCTCTAATGGCCTCTGCCTGACAACCCCTAACCACCTCTGCCTGCTGGCCTGATCACCCCTAGTTGCTCCCCTGCTGACCTGATCACCCCTAAAGGCTCCCCTGCCTGACTGGTCACCCCTAACCGCCTCTGCCTGCTGGCCTGATTGACCCTAACTGCCCTCCCCTGCTGACCTGGTCACCCCTAACCGCCTCTGCCTCGGCCCCCACCACCATGGCTTTGTGCGGAAGGACGTCCAGATGGATGTCCAGAAGATGTCCGGTCTAATTAGCATATTACCCTTTTATTAGTATATTTTCCATCAAATTCAAGAAAACAGTACTATGAAAGAAGAGAACAAATATGAGATACTATAACAGCAAAAACATATAAAAAGGGAAATTGAACAAAATAAAACCAGTGCCATGGAAACATGGAGCAGACCGACAGCTTTCAGAGGGGACTGGATAAAAGAAGGTGAAGAGATTAGCCAAAGAACATATATGCATACCCATGGACACAGACAACAGTGTGGTGATGGCCAGAGGGAAGGGGGCAAAGGCTGGGTGGAAGTGGGCAAAAAGGAGAAAATGGGAACATCTGTAACAGGGTCAACAATAAAAATAAAGTTATTTTACAAAAGGGAAATTAGAAAGGGGCAAACAAACAAACAAAAAAAGCTGAATAAAATGGGAAACTAAACTAAACACAACAGAATCTTAAAAACAATACATTATGGTATACAATTATTAATATTATAGATCAAGGGTCAGAAAATATAGCCTTATAGGACCTTAACTTAAGATTAATAAAGGAGCATTGTTAGAATATGGTAGCAATTAAACACATGGACTTTGTCTACATTTTAAAAAATATCCAAAGGTAATAAAAAATATTGACCAGTTACCAGCCTACAAAACAAAACCCAACCTTTACCCTTCCCCAAAATACAGAAATGTTAAGAATAAAACATGCACATGTGCACTTGTGTATATCCTTAATTTGAGTATATTTTACATTTCAATGAATACTTGATTAAAATCTTTGTTGACTGAAATTTTGTTGAATGAATACTACAAATCTTCTTGAATTCTATTTATAATTCTTTAAAGACAATGTTTGAAAAGATACTAAATCTATAAATATTTGAGAATATACTTACATTATTTATAATCATTTGTTTCCCAATTTAGAAACATTATTTCTGATGTTATTCAAATCTTCCATTTATCTTTCAGTTAAATCTTCTACATTTAAATAGATCATTTCTAGGCTGATTACTCATTTGCATGTATTTTTCCTGTTTTATTCTCTTTTTGTACACTTAGAAAATATTTTTATATGAATTTGTTAGGATTTTACTAATGTAATCTAACGTAATTATACATTGCTCAGCAACATTGAGAATATGGTTTACATGTGCATCTTCCAAAATTTATCAAGACTTCCTTTGTGATCTACAGCATATTTAATACTAGTGTTCATTCCACTTTCCTGGAATCATTCTCTCATTTGGGAAAGCAAGAATATATGTAGTTTTATGGAGGGGAGTATAAGTTGCATAAGATATGTATAGTTTTGACTTTTGCAAACATTTTTAGTTCATAGTTTTTTGCCTATTGCCAACATGCTTTAATGCAAAGAAAACAACATAAATATTTTCAAACACACATATAGATAATTGTTTATCAACATAGAAGCTGAAATCGTATATCAATGGTTCTCAACCACTGTGATTTTTGACTCCTCCTAGGACATTTGTCAAAGTCAGAAGACATTTTAGTAGTCACAGTTGGGGAAGTGCTACTAGCATCTTGTGACCAGGGATGCTGCCAAATGACCTACAATTAAAACAATGAATTATTTAACCAAAAATGCCAATGTCTGAGATTGGGAAACCCTGCAGTGCACAGTTGGAAACATCATAAACTTCAAGAGAAGGGGAATTATTAAGAAGTCAACATAAAAATAATTGACTCTTAAACAATCATGATAGAGAAACATATTAATATGAGAAAATGACAATTATATGTTTCTTCGTAGGAAATTATTCCACATGTTTCTCACAAAGTATGTAAAACTTCAAAGTTGTAAAACAAAATGTTGACAATGGCTCTTTTAAAAAAGCTTTTTGGGTGATTTCCAAGTTTCTGCATAGATCATGACTATTGAATATTTTTAAAGTTATTTTAAAATTTTCCTTTCCAAAGTAGTTTTCAGATGCCTGAGATTTATTTACCATGAAAGCTATACCTACTTTGCATAAAATTTTGGTTCCTGGTAAAATGGAAATTCTCTTTATGTCTGTATTTGTGTGGCATTTGTATCTTATTTGTGTAGTAACCCTGGAAGTGAGTTTTCTTTAAAAAGAGAATAGAGAAAATTGAAGGGTTTTGGTAAAGTTAAAATAAAATGTTCCTTTAACCAAGAAAAAAAAATGAGATATTCAAATTAATGAATACAAATTATATAAGTAGTTAGTAAAGCTACACAACTCTAAAAACCCTGTTATCTTCCTAAAAGTCCCTTCTCTCATTCTAACCTCTGGTAACTCAATGAGTATTTAAAAGTGTTTTGTTTGCTTTTTAATTTTCAGTAAGTTAGGTTTTTCTTTAGTTATCTTTTTGTTACTTAAATTTTTCCTAGTTTTATTGAAATATTATTGATATGTTATTGATATATAAAAATAAATATAAGGTATATAATGTAATGATTAGATACATGTATATATTGCAAAATGATTACCACAATAAAGATTAGTAAACATCTCTACCTTTCACATAGTAATTGTGTGTGTGTGTGTGTGTGTGTGTGTGTGTGTGTGTGTGTGTGGTGATAACATTTTAAGATCTACTCTCTAAGCAACTTACAAACATATGATACAGTGTTGTTACTTATAGCCATTATGCTGTACATTAGACACCCAGAACGTAATCATCTTATACCTGAGACTTTGTACCCCTTTATTAAAATCTCTCTATTCCTGGAGCCCTGGAAACTACCATTCTACTCTCTAATTTTATGATTTGACTGTGTTAGATTCCCCATATAAGTGAGAACATGCAGTATTTGGCTTTCTCTGGCTGGCTTATTTTACTTAGCATAATGCCCTCAAGGCCTATCCATGCTGTTGCTAAAGGCCAGATTTCCTTCTTTCTCATGACTGAATAATATTTATATATATTATATATCACATCTTCTTTATCCATTCATCTGGTGACAGACAGAATGTTTCTATTGTGAATAATGCTACAGTGAACATGGGAGTGCAGATATCTCTTCCAGACAGTGTTTTTATTTCCTTTGGATAAATACCCAGAAGTGGGATTGTCCTATTTTTAAAATTTTGAGAAACCTCCGTACTGTTTTCCAAATTAGTTGTACCAATTCACATTCCTACCAACAGTGCACAAGAGTTTCCTTTTCTCCACATCCTCAGCAGCGTTCATCATCTCTTGTCTTTTTGATAACAGCCATTTTATCAAGTGTGAGGTGATATCTCATTGTGATTTAGATCTGCATTTTGCTGATAATTAATGATGTCGGTTATTGAATTTGATGTTATCAGTTTGTACTTAGGGAACATACTCTGAATGTTTTTACTCATGTAACTCTTGTGGGATTTTTTTTAGCCTCACATATGGTCAATTCTGGTAAAAAAAAAATAGTTTATGTGTACTTGAAAAGTATATAAATTATTCCATTGTTGGATACATCAAGTTTGTTAATTGTATTGTTCAGATTTTCTTTGTCGTTATTGATTTTGAGTCCATGTGCATTATGAGCTCTTAAGTTATATATTTTAAAGGCTTTCATCTGATTATAGATTTGCCTTTTCTCTTTACAAGAAAAGAGAAAAGGGTGGGGCAGGGGGGAGGCAGCTAAGCTCAGTACATGCGTACCCAAGGCCAGAGGCACTACAAAAAAGTGGGTGAAGTTGTAAGAGATTTAAGAGCTTAGAGAACATAGTCTCATGGGGCCAGCACATTTCATAAGATTGAAATATGGAACAATTTCCTGAAAAAAAGGAGCATGGATAGGATTTATACATGAGAAACCCATGGTTTGTAACATTAAAAAATGTAGTCTGTAGTCTAGGAACCCCAACACAATGGGGAGGGACAGTAAGAAGAAAGAAAGGAGGAGATTAAGGTCCAGGGATTGGCAAAGCCCACAAAATCCTTATATTCAAACTGATTCTATAATCCTATAACCCAGTAGCCAAATTTAGGTTAATATCTAGCGTAACCTTGTTAAAAACTATTAATGTTACGTTTTGCACAATATACTCCCAAGATCCAGGAGCATTTCTCTGACACATCTACCTCCCAGTAATGCTTCCCTGATGGAATAAACGGTGAGTGAGCCCAGGACATTGCAATCCTTACAATCGTCTTCCCGAGAAGCGAATGGCTCCTATACAATGATCTTCCAACCTAACACTAGCAAAAAAACCAGAAAAGGAATAACCCTAGACATGATATTAGGAGAAGATGATTTTAACACGGCTCAGGAGCAAATGAATATGCCCACAGAGGCACTTACCAAAGTAACCAGTTGTGCAGTAAATGCCTGGAAATCCCTACCTTATACAGCAGGAAAAACAACCACCCTTACAGAGGTTAAACAGAAGGTCGAGGAACCATATCAGGATTTCCTTTCTCGCCTCATACAGGCAGTCAAGAGAGTAATCAATAACAAAGAGGCAGCCGATATCCTAATCAAACAACTGGCTTTTGAAAATGCTAATAATACCTGTCAGGCTTTATTAAGGCCGATTCGCAGAACAGGAACTATAAATGATTTTATAAAACAGTGTGCTGATGTAAGTCCAGCATTTATACAGGGTGTAGCTATAGCTGCAGCTCTCAAAGGGGAGACATACCCTCAATATGTACAGGGTATAGGACAAGCCAGCAATAATACAGGTAATAAAAGAAATATGAACTGCTACTCTTGTGGCTTATCTGGGCACTTTAGCAGAGAATGCCCAAATAAAAATAATAATACTCAGGCCAGATGGCAAGCTCCTCAACAGCCTGGAAATACATTAGGGAATAATATTAATCCTCCAAAAACCATTTGTCCCCGATGTCAGAAAGGATTCCATTGGGCAAAGGAATGTAGATCAAAATACCATAAAAATGGTCGGCCTTTAAACTCTACAAATAGCTCCCAAGGAGGTTATATCCCATCACCTCAATTGGAAAACTTGAGAAGGGGCCAGCCCCATGCCCCTGCAATAATAGGGGCATCAACCCTCAACCCCTTTGCAAATTTCAATCAGTCAGTGACCTCTTCAGGGCAACCCCAGGCAGTGCAGGATTGGAACTCCACTCAACCACCCATGCAATACTAACTCCAGACTCGCCAGTAGCAGCCATTCCTACAGGAGTGTCTGGGCCGCTGCCTGAGGGAACTGTAGGTTTAATACTAGGACGGAGCTCCACCTCGTTACAGGGGATCTTAGTCATCCCAGGAGTTGTTGATGCAGACTACACAGGAGAAATACAGATTTTACTTTCCCCACCCACCACAACTATACAGATTCAGCCCAACCAGAGAATTGCCCAATTAATCCTGTTACCAATACATAAACTAGGGACAGCCGTTACCCAGGAAGCTAGAGGGGCCGGAGGCTTTGGATCTAGTGATGCAGCATTTTGGATACAAGAAATCCATGCTACTAGACCTACAAAAATTTTACAAATTCAGGGAAAACCAATTGAAGGTCTATTGGATACAGGAGCAGATGTTTCCTGCATAGCAGGGAAGGATTGGCCCTCTTCATGGTCCACGCACACCACCTCCACTTCCCTAGTAGGACTAGGCAAGGCATCTAATGTAAAAAAGAGTTCTCAGATTTCAACTTGGGCTGATGAAGATCAACATTCAGGAACATTCTGTCCCTATGTAATTACGACTATCCCCTTTACATTATGGGGAAGAGATATCTTGTCTCAAATGGGAGTTTTATTATATAGCCCCAGCGGTGTTTGATTTACTCCTGTTACAAAATATTACAAGAAAATGAGTTTAAATATTCCTCTTCTCATCATGTTCTACAACATACTCTATTTGTACTTAATATACTAAATGTAGATTCTGAGGGAAATTCCCCAATGTACAGGCATTGGAACCCTGATCTAACTAAACCTAAAGCCCTCGTCAAATGGAGAGACTTGCTTACAGCAGCCTGGAAGGGACCTGATGTACTTTTAACCTGGGGGAGAGGATATGCTTGTATATTTCCACAGGACGCAGACTCACCTGTGTGGATTCCAGACCGTCTAGTCCGACCTTATGTCTCACCGCCCTCCATCTCTGCCTCACCATAGCACACCTGACCAGTGCCCGTCTGCAGCAGATGTGCAACCCTGAGCTGGAAAAATCTGTCCATTGGGAGGATCATATGTGCCTCCTTTTTTTTAAAATATATTTTATTGATTTTTTACAGAGAGGAAGGGAGAGAGATAGTTAGAAACATCAATGAAAGAGAAACATCGATCAGCTGCCTCCTGCACATCCCCCACTGGGGATGTGCCCGCAACCCAGGCACATGCCCTTGCCTGGAATCGAACCTGGGACCCCTCAGTCCGCAGGCCGACGCTCTATCCACTGAGCCAAACCGGTTTTGGCCATATGTGCCTCCTTTTTGTGTTTCCACATGTACCAGCTTTGCCCCACATCTCCTTTCCTTTTTCCTTTTTTAAAAAATCTAACTACTTGTTTGCTGGTTCTTAGGCCTTTCTCCTTCTTTCCTGAACACAGCCTTTTCTAGAATCTCCCGACCCCACTGTTCCAGGAAGGGCACCTCCCTTTTATGCCGTGACTAGGGGTGTTTGGTATATGTCCCATACATGGAGTTGTCTTGTGCCAAGAGCCTAACATCCTGGGCTGAGAAAGCCCTGTTCCGGGACTCTCCTTTGTCCTGTATTGGCCCCTCTTACCCTTGTGTCAAGAGGGACCCTCTTCTTACAATCCAATTGCCCATAGCTGTTGCCTGAGCTCTCTGTTCATGCTGAGGTTGAAGCCTCATGGTGGCTGGTACCATGGATCTGTCTCTCACCCAATAGCGTGAGCTGGGCCCTCCCTGGAGAAGAAACCTGGGTTCCCCAAGATATGTGATCAATGCCGGGGCCCCGCCAGCAGGCAAGGGGATCCCAAGGCAGTTGCTGGGCATGGAGGCCAGAGGGACATAGGCTACCAAGGAGACAGAACTGAACCTCACATCACCCTACTTGGCCCAGAGATGGCTGGTAGTCAAAGATGGGTAAGACCCCACAGGGTGGGGCAACCTAAGACAGGCACAGCCGAGGGCCAGTAGGAGAGAACTTGGGGTTCAACAGAGGTGGGGCACAGATCCTCACCCCCCCCAAATGGTTCAGGGGCTTGAACACTCGCCCCTTCTGAGGAAGGTCTCCTGTCCCCATGGCTGCTTCCCGCTTCCCACGCCCAGCTCAGATCGGGACCCAGGTAAAGAAAGAGACTGGCTGACAGCAGCTGCCCTCTCACTGCAACAGGACTTGTTTCCCATTTCTACCTGGGACCACAGGGAAAGGGGAAGCTGAAGGAAAGGGCTGTGTCAGGATGCTGCCTTCTTCCCTTTCTTCTCCCTCTTTTTTCTAAACACTTTCTTGCCTTGTAGTTCTTTTGCTTTCTCTTCTTTTTCTCTCTACTACCCTCCATCTTCCATATCAGCTGACCCAGAGGGCACAGCTTACTCCTCCTCGGACACCGACACCACCATCAACCACGGCCCTGATGGACCCTTTGATGCAGCCCTTCAACTCGCTGACGCTTCGGGAAGCCCGTCGCCAGTGACGCCGCCCGCTAGCCAGACCAACAAAGACAATCAAACCAACAACTTGAGGACAGCTGAAATCCCTTGACTGAAGAGGCTGGCAACCTTCTACAGGAATGGGGCTCCTTGTGCGCTCCATCCACAATGTTTATAGTTATGCTCACTGTCATTGCTTGCCAGTCTTCTTCCGAGTTTTAAACGGCCCAATCTGAGAGGTGGCCACTGATTTGCATGCGCTATCATTTAAAAAATAAAAAAGGGGGAATTTGCCGGAAGCTGGTCCATCCTTGCTGCTTGACACAGTCGCTGCAGGATAGAAACATCTGCACAGCATATGTTTCAAGGGACCTGGCGTATATAGCATACTGTTCTTAATATGTTTGCTCCCCTTAGCGCTGTGTGTTTTAACCAAGGTCACCTCTCCAAGAAAGGTTGTTTCCCCAGGTAGGGATTTTTCCCTGAAGTTAGGGAGGGGATAAAACTCCTTAACTAAGTGCCAGGCGGGTAGTTAATCACTTTAACTACAAACAATCATGCTTAAGCTACATAATCTTTACTCCCTGGAATGGAGATAAGAAACGCCCTAACCTTTGTAATAGAAATTGACAGGATTAAAATCAACTGGTATAAATACGGATGTAACAAGACAATAAACAGCAGAACCTCTCTGGAGATCCAGACCAGAACTTGGCTGGAGATCCTGGCTGGAGATCCTGGCTAGGCTGCTGATCAACTGAACACTGTCTCCCTGTCCTTCCTTCTTCACCGACTCCGTCTACGCCTTTGGGAACCCCTGGACCTTGTCTCGGATTCGCAGAAATCATCATCTGGATTATTCTAGGGAAGGTTGACGGTAATACAACTCTCACATCAGGAAATCTGGAGAGAGTGTCTGGCTTCTTCAGAGTGAAGCTCTTAATCCTTTTTATGATGCCGTTCACATTCTGCAGCATCGCTACTGTGGACCCCTGCAATGGATGTTCTGGATCTGAGATGAGATCCCGCAACAACTGCCTGTGATGGAACAGCATGCTCTCAGCCCGAGCAGGTCAGAGAGATCACCCCCCTCCTCTTTCTCCAGCTTTTGTAGCTCCATCTTTTCCTCACGATCGTGGATTCCTCTCAGTTGTTTAAGATCATCCTGGACATATTTTCTCTTCCAAGAAGTTGTCTCTTCTTTGAGGTCAGCTATCTGTATCTCAGTTTCCTTCTGCTCTGCCCTCAGTGTATACAGAGCTTCCCAGAGCTCATGCTGGCACAACTGGGCAATGTCCTCCTCGAGGCATATGTGGTGACCATGGTGCTCTCGAGACGGCTCACAAAGCCAGCACATGACCTTCCCATGCTCCTTGCAGCAGAGCTGTAGTTTCTCTCTGTGATGCTCACAGAGACATCTCCTCTTGTGAGCTCAACTTTGACTTCCCTAAGCACCTTCACGATGTTGGACGCAGGTTCTCAGGCTGGTAACTGATCCGGCACACAGGGCAGCTACTTCCTTTTGGGCTGATCATGGACTCTGTTGTTTGCAGTGATGCAGGCTTGGCAGAAGCTGTGCCCATATTCCAGGATCATGGTGGTATTTTTTGTTTGTTTGTTTGTTTGTTTGTTTGTTTTTAGGAGATCCAAGCAGATGGGGCAGGTCACCTCCTTCTTTATGTTCACCAGGATTCCCAAGCCATCGCAGCTGCTCCCCTTCTCCTTCCTACCTGTTCTGATATGAGACTCCTCTTGCTCACTGATCTCTGCTTATTCTGGAGTTTCAGCATGAGGAGCAGAGGTGGTGAATCCTTGCCTGAGGTCCTCAAAGAGGATCTTCTATAATTATACTTTTATTTCTATAAGTTTTGTCCCTAAATTTCCCATTTCTTTCTGACAGTCTCTTATTGCTATTCTCTGAAATTACATTATTTACTTTTTTAAAGTAGTTCATGCAAAGCTCTTATAGCTACAGATATTCTTATCTGTCAGTTTTAGTATTGGCAACCCATGTGAAGTCCATGTTTGCTGCTTGTTTATGTTTGTTTTGCCTTGCTAACTATCGTTCATAGTTTATTTCTATGTTTGATGCTATTTCATTTTAAGGTCATTAATTCATGGTAGTCATGCCAATATAAATTGGAAAAGTTCTTTTCTCTAAAGCTCAGTTTATTTATTTTAAAAATGAAGTTAATAATAGTACCTATTTTAAAGGTTTGTTGTGATGTTGAAATAAGATAATAACCATAAAGTGCTTAGCACAGTGCTGGGAACATAATAAAGGCTCAATAAATGTTATATTTATTTGTTAAATTTCAAATTTTGGACAATATTTGATTTAAGTGATTGTTTCTGCTTCCTCCATTAGAATGTAAATTACATGAATCACACAAGCTTTGGGTTTCTGTCTACCATTATATTCCCTCAGTGTCTAAAAGAGAGCTTGGTATATTTAGACACTCAGTGAAATACTTGTTGAATGAATGAATGAATGAATGGATGGATGCCATCAACATGAAATACAGTAAATGAAGGGATTATTTCTAAGAGTCTTTCATGTCAACATAATCTACATTCATGAATGGAATAACTATTAAAAATACAGCAATAATTTTGTGAGATAAATTTTGTGAAATTTTCTATACCCGGTTGATCTTGAATTTTAATTACAAATTAAAATAAAATATATTGCCCTAAACAGTTTGGCTCAGTGGATAGTCGGCCTGGGGACTGAATGGTCCTGGGTTTGATTCCAGTCAAGGGCATGTGCCTCAGTTGCAGGCTCTGGTCAGGGACCTGGTCGGGGCACTTGCATGGGGCAACCAATTAATGTGTTTAACTCACATCAATATTTCTCTCTGGTTCTCCCTCTCTCTTCCACTTTCTCTAAAAAATCAATGGAAAAATATCCTTGGATGGGGATTAAAAAAAGAAAAAGATAAAATATCTATATATATAAAAAGCCGGTGACCAGAACACCATAATGACCAGAATGACCAGTTTCTATGATGCCCACTGCAGCCAGCCAATTTGCAGGATCAGGGGGTGGGGCCATCCAGCCCTGCCCGTGATTGCCCCCCATCCCAATGGGGGCGGGGCCAGCTGGCCAACCTCCTGAAGCCCCTCCCCCAGGCAGGCCCTGCCCCTGATCACGCTCCCCTACCCCAACAGGGGGTGGGGCCAGCCGGCAAATCACTCGCAGCTTCTCCCCCCAGACAGCCTGGCTCTGGTCAGGCCCCGATCGGGGCAGGATGGCCAGCCAACCTCCTGCTGTCTCCTCCTCCTGACAGGCCCTCCCTGATTGGCCAATGGGGGCTGAATCAGCCAGACCCCACCCATGCACAAATTCGTGTACTGGGCCACCAGTATTGAATAATATGGCAAAATGGTTTCTTGTACCTATCTTAACACAAAGTGCCAATAGTTCAGTGTCTAGCTCTAGTCTAGCCAGTTTGACTCAGTGGGTAGAGCGTTGGCCTGCAGACTGAAAAGTCCCAGATTCAATTCCGGTCAAGGGCACATGCCCGAGTTGTGGTCTTGATCCCCAGTAGGGAACGTGCAAGAAGCAGCTGATTAATGATTCTCTCTCATCATTAATGTTTCTATCTCTCTCTCCCTCTCCCTTTCTATCTGAAATCAATAAAAATATATTTTTAAAAATAGTTCAGTATCTAGGTAAATATTTTTTAATTTAAATTCTTTATTGTTTAAAGTATTACATATGTCTCCTTTTTCCCCCTTGACCTCTCTCCGCCCTCTCCCACTCCCCAACACTGGCCAGTGTCTAGGTAATTGAGTCATAATCTATTGTCCTCTTTATATTATAACTTTAAGTGTGCCCTGCCTGAATTAACATGAGATTAATAATGATGTTAGTGGTGATATTGAAAAATATGAAGAAATACAATTTTTGTTTCTGTTGTGTTTTGTTTCCTAGAGATATGTGTTTGGTACTCCTGCTCCACAATTCAGGTTAACAAATGCAAAATAGTCTCAGGCAGACAAGTAAAACCCATTAAGCAAACTTTCATTTGCATGTTAACAAATTGTAGCTGCGCCTTCAGGCGGGACGCATTCTCTAGATGAGCTAAGTTTTACACATAAAAGTGGAGGGGTCTCTATGAAGATATTTCAGATTCCATCAAAAGCATTACTGGGGCACTTTTAAATCTTTATGTAATGAAAGAAAAGAAAATCATTCTTCCAACAACCAGCCAATATATACCTCATCCTGCATCAGGTAATCTAAAATATATGTAACAGAAACAATATTAGGACTTGGCAGCTATGCTAAGTATAGCGGAAGGCCTCCTCATTTTTATAGCAGTTGGTGAATCAATACTGGGGGTTTTAGGAAATGGATTTATTGGACTTGTAAACTGCATTGACTGTGTCAAGAACAAGAAGTTTTCTGTAATTGGCTTGATTCTCATTGGCTTAGCTACTTCGAGAATTTTTCTGATATGGATAATAATTACAGATGGGTTTATAAAGATACTCTCTCCATATATGTACTCCTCTGGAAACCTAAAAGAATATATTAGTTATTCATGGATAATTATAAATCACTTAAGTATCTGGTTTGTCTCCAGTCTCAGCATCTTCTATTTCCTGAAGATAGCCAATTTTTCCCACCACATTTTTCTCTGGTTGAAGCGTAGAATCAACAGAGTACTTCCTCTTCTGATGGGATTGATGCTTATTTCATGGTTATTTATTTTCCCACAACTTGTTAAGATTATGAATGAGTATAAGATAAATAATGGAAACACAACCCGGCAGCGCGACATACCTAAAAGTGAATACATTGCTTACCAAATTTTGCTCAACCTGGGAGTCATTTTCCTCTTTACACTGTGCCTGACTTCATGCCTCTTGTTAATCGTTTCTCTTTGGAGACACAACAGGAACATGCAATCCAGTGCCCGAGGTGTCCGAGACCCCAGCACAGAAGCACATGTGAGAGCAATGAAAGTGTTGATATCTTTTATCATCCTCTTGATCTTGCATTTTATAGGCATTGCCATAGAAATAGCATGCTTTTCTGTGCCAGAAAACAAATCGCTGTTTATTTTTGGTATGGCCACCGCAATCACCTATCCCTGCGGTCACTCATTTCTCCTAATTCTAGGAAACAGCAAGCTAAAGCAGGATTTTCCGAAGGTACTACGGCCTTTCAGTAGCTAAACTAATATTTCAGCTGGGGAAAGGAGAAACCGCTCAGAACTCCACAGTCAGGCCTGGGAAGAAATGGACGCTCAATGAGAATAATCCGGCGAAGAAACGCCTGAAGATATTTCACTTGCACCACATTCTTGCATTGGCTTTAATTGCGTTACAGAACATCACTAAAATCTCCCATAATTATTTCGATGACGTCTCAGGAAATTTCATTCTTCAAGGAGATTGTAACCTCACACGCAAATTCCGTGGTTCAGTCAGCTTCCTCACCCTGCGACTTCTTCCCACACATCTCCCAGAGGAAAAAAACAGCATGGAGACTATTCACGGCAAAGATGATGGTGGTGGAATAAGCATCTGAAACCAGACTCTTCACCGTGCTTTACCTGACTTCCCTGAAGCACTGGCACTCTGTCACCAAGAGACCCAAACAAAAAGAAATAAAAATAAACAAAGTGATGATCAACCTTGACATTGAAAACATGGATGTGAGAGACAGAGACACGGGTGCTTCTTTGAGTTTGCAATTTTAATTCTTTAAAAGGTTAATTTTATTTTGACTGTTTAAATCTTAATCCTAATGTGTTTTGTTTGTGTGTGTGTGTGTTTTTTACTGGTGTGTGTGTGATGTAGTATCAGTAGTCATATCACCAGGTGTGGTTCTGTTGAAAATAGCTCAGGAAGCTGAGACTACTTGGGGGAAAGGGATCAGAGCACTAATAAAATCAGGTTTTATATCCTTCAGATCTACCGATTTGACATGAAGCAAAATCATGAACCAATTAGAGTCGAGGAAAGAAGCTGCTAGAAGGATACATCCAAAGGACTCCACATAGTCACTGAGTTATGCCAAGAACACAAACTGACTCAGGATAGAATCAGTATGAAGGATGAACTGTTCTGCTTTAGGATTTTTTACACACACACACACACACACACACACACACACACACACACATTCATATGCATAAACTTGCACTCAAAGACATATTTCAAATGCTGATTGTTACAGTGACTATTTATATCCAAACCAGGATGTGAACCAAGTGGACTTATTTTGGCAACTTGCAAAAGTTCATTGCCTTATACTTACAACCTGATGCCTGTAAGATTTCTAAATATAAAGGCTTAATTCATTTAATAAATATTTTTAAACACTAACTCATGTGCTGAGAATATAATACTAAACAAGATCCCAGTATAATGGGTAATATATTCTTGTAGAAAAACAAATAAGTAGAAAACAATAACTTAATTATATTTGTTTTGGGGAGAGAAAAACAAAAGTATGCTAAGCAAATAACATGATTTGGTCCTGAGAGTAGAAATGATGTCATTGAGGTTGAGATAGTTTAGTTTAAGATCTGACAATTGCATAAGAGTATGGTGTACAGAGCAGGAGAAATTTGAGGCGGGGAAGCAGCATTTGTGTAGGTTTTTAGGCTAGAAGGAGTATATAGCATTCCAGGAACAGAGAATCCAATGTGACTACTATAGAGAGGGTGACGTATTTTAAGGGAAATTCCAAATTTCATAAATTCCTCCCAGATTGATAAAATGCTCTGCAGAAATAGTTAAACTAATATTTCAGTCGTGAAAAATATCCATCCTCTTCCAAACTCGAAATAATTCAAAGTTATTATATTTAACTAGAGGCCCGGTGAACAGATTGTACACTGGTGGGGGTGTGGCCTGTGAGAATCAGCTCACTGTGGGAGCACCGCTCATCCTGGTCAGCCGAGGGGTGCTCCCACTGTGGTCAGTGCGCATCATAGTGACTGGTCAACTGGTCATTCTGTTAATTCTGCCATTCGGTCGCTGGGCTTTTATTATATAGGATGTCATTATTTTGATTACAAAAACATCTTTTTTAAAAAATATATATATTTTATTGATTTTTTTACAGAGAGGAAGGGAGAGGGATAGGGGGTTAGAAACATCGATGACAGAGAAACATTGACCAGCTGCCTCCTGCATAGCTCCCACAGGGGATGTGCCCACAACCAAGATACATGCCCTTCACTGGAATCGAACCTGGGACCCTTCAGTATGCAGGCCAATGCTCTCTGCACTGAGCTAAACTGGTTAGGGCCAAAAACATCTTTTTAATTTTCATATATTTGATTACTAGTGAGAGTAAGCATTTTACAGAATTATTAGCAAATGGTATAAATTTTTAGAAATTATTTATTTGTTTTCCTTTTATTTTTTCATGCCTATAGTTCTCATCAATAATGTGACACTTTACATATTAACATCATGCTACATACATGTTCTGATCTTTACCTTTATTTGCTGTTTTGTAAATAACTTAGTTCATGGTGTTTGTGAAAATAAAGTGGTAATTTATATGAATTCAAATCTATATGTATCCCTTTATGGTTACTTATACTGCTATTTTTGCAAATTTTGGCTTAGTACATATTCTTTTTATCAATAAAACTCCATTTTTTCTGATAAAATAATATGGTTTATTGCACCTAAAGTTTAAAAAAACACATGAAGGCCTGAAGGAGCAGTTATGTATAGTCGTAACACTCAACTAATTATTAACATGTTTCTACATTGATTTCAAAATAAATTTCATGATAGATATAGGAAGGTATATTGATTAAGAAGCTGTTTTGGCCCTAACTGGTTTGGCTCAGTGGATAGAGCGTCGGCCTGTGGACTGAAAGGTCCCAGGTTCGATTCCAGTCAAGGGCATGTACCTTAGTTGCGGGCACATCCTCAGTAGGAGGTGTGCAGGAGGCAGCTGATCGATGTTTCTCTCTCATCGACGTTTCTAACTCTCTGTCCTTCTCCCTTACCCTCTGTAAAAAAAAAATAATAATAAAAAAATAGCTGTTTTGATTACATTTATATATAAACTGAATGGATAGGTCTCTTAACCATGGATAGTAGGATTTCAGATTTTTATTTTCTTCTTTTAGTATTCTATGAATTTCTAAAAGTCCTATAATTTATGCAATAAATAATGTAGTCAGGGAAATATCCTATCTAAAAAAAGAGAAACATGGTAATTAGCCGTACATCCACTACCCTTCCCATTGGCTAATCAGGGCGATATGTAAATTAACTGCCAGCCAAGATGGCGGCCGGCAGCCAGGCAGCTTGAAGCTAACATGAGGCTTGCTTGCTTCAGTGACGGAGGACCCCAAGGTTCCCCGCCTGCTACTGCCGGCCTCTGAGCTTGCAGTTTGAAACATTGTTACAAATATAGAAGCTAAACAAAACCCCAGAAACCTGCTTTCAGCCAGCCGGGATCTCAGAGCTGGAGTTGAAACAGTGTTTCGATTATAGAGCACAAACAAACCAGATACCTGCTTTCAGCAGCTGAGGCCTCAGAGCTGGAGCCAGAGCTAAAGCTGATCCAGAATAAAAAAAGAAAAAGAAAAAAGGAGCAGTTGGGAGCTTCAGTCACCCGCCAGCCTGAAAACAGCCCTCAGCCCCTCACCCAGACTGGCCAGGCACCCCAGTGGGGACCCCCACCCTGAAGGTGGTGTGACCAGCTGCAAACAGCCATCATTCCCTCACCCAGGCTGGCCTGGCACCAAAGCAGGACCGCCAACCTGATCCAGGACACCCTTCAGGGCAAACCAGCTGGCCCCCACCCATGCACCAGGCCTCTATCCTATATAGTAAAAGGGTAATATGCCTCCCAGCACCGGGATCAGCAGAGCCACGAGGCCTCCCAGCACCGGGATCAGCGTGACAGGGGGCAGCGCCCAAACCACCTGATCGCCCTGTGGCTCTGTGTGTGACAGGGTGCAGCGCCCCAACGGCCCCCCACCGGGCCCTGCTCTGTGTGTGATGGGGTAGAGCCATAACCTCCCCATCGGCCTTGCTCTGAGTGTGAGAGTGGCGGCGCCCCAACCCCCTGATCGGCCCTGCTCTGTGGGTGATAGAGGGCGGCGCCCCCCCCAACGGCCCTTTTCTGTGTGTGATGGGGGAGAGCCATAACCTCCCCATCGGACCTGCCCTGAGTGTGACAGTGGCGGCGCCCCAACCCCCTGATCAGCCCTGCTCTGTGGGTGATAGAGGGCGGCACCCCAATCCCCTGATCCGCCCTGCTCTGTGTGTGACAGGGGGCGGTGCCCCAACTCCCCTATCGGCCCTACTCTGTGAGTGACAGGGGGGAGCTCATCAACCCCCTGATCAGCCATGCTCTGTGCGTGACAGGGGCAAGCTCCCCAAACCCCTGATGGGCCCTGCTCTGTGACAGGGGGGAGCTCCCCAACCCCCTGATTGACCCTTCTCTGTGCGTGACAGGGTATGGAGCCCCAACCCCCCTGATGGGTCCTGCTCTGTGCATGGCAGGGGGCAGCACCCCAACCCCCTGATTGGCCCTGCTCTATGCGTGACAGGGAGTGGAGCCACAACCTCCCCATCGACCCTGCCTTTAGTGTGACAGGGGTGGTGCCCCAACCCCCCAATCGGCCCTACCCTGAGCGTGACTGAGGGTGGCATCGCAACCTCCCAATCACCCTGCTCTGTGTATGACAGGGGGGTGGCGCCCCAACTCCCCAATCGGCCCTGCTCTGAGCCCGACCCGGGGCTGCACCTAGGGATTGGGCCTGCCCTCTGCCACCCGGGAGCAGGCCTAAGCCAGCAGGTCGTTATCTCCCGAGGGGTCCCAGACTGCGAGAGGGCACAGGCCAGGCTGAGGAACCCCCCTGCCCCCCGAGTGCACAAATTTTTGTGCACCAGGCCTCTAGTAATAAAATAAAAGAGAAGTTACATAAATAAAACTGTGTAATTTTCCTTGAGAAAGGAGGGAAAGAGAGTTCCTCAGCATTGTCACAAACTGTCTAATTACTACCTCTGATGTCTGCTGGTTTAGTGTCTAGATTTATTTAGTTTGTTATTTGTGCTGACTCTTGATTATGACCTCTGGGCATCACGTATTTTGTGATTCTATTTTAAATTCAGTTTCATTAACCTTTATCTGTGGAAGTTCTTTGAGGCCAAGTTTATAGTGTACTTTGCTAGACAGGATTTAACATTACTTTTGATGCTGACTGAGGAATCCCCCAATCTTGGACTTCTTTAAATTAAATTTTCAGTTTGCAATTTTACTACAAAGGTAATAAAGGCTACGTAGGTAGTGCAAATTCTGGTCCCAAATATACATATGCACAAGGTAATTATTAGAAATTATCAGAGCAACACACCTCCTTTCCTTCCTTCCTTCAATTCATGTCATGGTTGAGAGGTAGTCCCCTAAAAATTTAGCCTTTTTACATATTTTTATGTATTTTGCACTGGAGATATTTCTTCAGACATCTGGTTTGCCATTTTCTTAAAAGCAAAAGTTAGTTGTTTTTCTCTAGATTGTTTTCAGTCTTTCTTACTTTCTTTTTTTTAGTGTATGTATTCAAAACTGTATATTTCTGCCTAAATATTGCTTTAAATATATTCTACCATGTTGACAAATAGCCCTTATATTGTCATTCAGCTCCAAGCATTTTAAAACATCCTTTGTAATTTTCTTTGAATGCAAGGGTTATTAAACAGAATAATTTTCTAGTTACACGATATATGTAATGGCAATTTTTATATTGAAATTTTATTTTATTGAAGCTGGATCAGACAATATATTTGTATTATAGTTAGCCTAAGATAAGATTTATTTGGCCTAATATATAATATATTTTTGTGAATGGCCTATGTTTTCTTTTTTTTTAATATGTTGGTATTGATTTTAGAGAGAGAGGGGAAAAGAAAGGGAGGGAGAGAGAGAGGAAGAGAGAGAGAAACATCAGTGTAAGAAACATTGATCAGTTGCCTCCCGTACACACCCTTAACTGGGATGGAACCCACAACCTGGGTAGGTGCCCTGACCAAGAATTAAACCAGCAATCTTTCTCATACTGGCCAGGGAGGTCCATATTTTCTTGAAAAAAATGTAATGATGCTAAAGTCAAATTTATATACATTAGATGAACCATATTAATAATATTTTCTCTCCCTATCCATGTTTATTATATGACAATTTGAAATTGATAATTAATAAACATACATTCACAATTATTTGTTCCTGTTCATAATATTTTCATTTGTAGCTGCATTTAACTGGAAGCAATATTGATAATTGTATGTGATTTGGTGATCATTGCCTTTATTATCATTTTTTTTACTGATATTAAAAACCCTCTTTGTCACTCATGCAGGTTTTTGCTTTAAATTTTACTTTATTTATTGTAAAAATCACTGATTTTGTTCCTTTGCTTCATATTTAATTACTATGTGTTCTCCATCTGTGTATTTTCCACATTTCTACATCTTTCTTTTATTGCCTTCTGTAGAAAATAAATCTCTGATTTTTGATATTTTATGATCATTGAGTAAACATTTGTATACTATTGAAATCTCAATTAATTTTCTGTCTTCACATTTCTCTTTTTCTATTTTTCATGCTTTCTTCTAGTTCTTCCACTCCTTTCCTATCTTCTATTACTATCAGATATATATTTTAATCTATGTGGATTCCTCTGAAATTCCATGTATTTTTATTTTATCCATTTAAAAACATTATTCTGAGGAAATCGGTCTTCACCAAACTGCTAAAGTATCCCACTGTGCAAAAAAAGCTTAAGATTCCAAATTCAAACCAAAAAGGTAACAGTGAACTATCCAAAAAATGGATTAGAATATAAGGATTTTGCTGATGATTTACTGTGAAATCGGTGACTAAATATGAGTTGTCTGAAATCCAAACAACAATTGACCTAAATAAATTATTCAATGAGGACAAATAACATGAGGCCGTTTGCATTTTGCTATAAACAAAAAAAGATAAACAAGGAGGGCATTTTAGTAAGCATGGGGCCTGAGGTAACTGCTCATATGCCATAGCATATTTTCATTCCCATTTAGATATAGACAGAATGCCTTCTCCAAACTGATCCCTAACCCTAACCAGCAAAAACCAAAGAGGAAAAAGATATTGGTGAAATCCGGAGACCTATAGTACATGTAGGTTTCAAAATACACATAAGAGTTGCCAAAGGCAGTTACTTTTGGACAAAAGTTGTGTAGGAAATGAGGGATATAGGGGGAAAGACCAGGAATCAGAAGGCAAAGTAGAATTCTCTGAGTTTACCAAGAAATTCAACAATGCAAGTCAGTTATCAATCAATCATCCACATACATTATTTATTTTTGTCTTCATCTTTTCTGGAACCTACAAATTGAACCCAGAGTACTTCTGTTTCCCAAGGATAACCTTCAACTTATTTCATCCACTGATTCAAGTTTTCTCAAATATTTCAATTAAGCTAATCAAATGCAACATCAGCCCTACATAGGCCATATTTAAATATGGTCTGACCCTGTCAGGTAAGATGCAAATCAATTTCTTCAGTGAAGTTCTTCGCAGAGTATTGCCTTTTTCATGGCTTTGGTCATGACAAGCACAGTGTGTGCTTTTGGGCTGTATAACCTGATGCCTCTTTAGAAATAAAGCACAGAGAATCATGGAATGAAGCCCAAATCTCACTTAATAGGTTGACACTAGCCTTTGCTTTCTCACTAAAATCTGCATATATAATTTTTATCTCTTTGTTGAGTCTAAAAGTGTTTTATCGTATGAACAAGAACAGATCAAGCATTATCTCATTAAATATTTTATGATACTATTGTGTTATCTTGTTTAATAAGTAATATTTAACATCAGTTTGTTTTTTAATTCTAGAAGCTGACTGTTGGTATGTGCGTTTGTTTACAGGCATATGTATGTGTCCTGTTATTTCAAATTATATAGCTAAAAAAATTCGAAGCATGTGTTGTCATTACTCACTACAGATGACATGGTCTCACTTGTCAAACAGAATTTGTAGCTTTCTAGATCTTTCCTTGTCCTCCCCAGCTCAGACTGGTTTCTTCTTCCTGTCTCTGTAACAAAAAGAGACAAGGGGGGAAGATAGAGGAGAAGGTTACAAATCTCAGAAATCAATTTTCAAAATATACTTCCTGAGTCTGAGGGATGCATGCTGAAATGCAAAAACTAAATGCCTTATTTACAACACTGGCTGCAGGAACTGGTATAAGGAAAACTACTGATAAAAACTCTCCTAACCTGGTTTGGTTAAGAGTTAATAGAGATGGTGAAATATATAAAACATCACTAAAATCAATTCTATTGGTAGGAACCAGTCTGTCTCTGAGGAAACAGGAAAAAAAAAGTCAGCTTTTGGATCATGAAAAAAATTATAGGAAAATATGCAAATAGCTACTCCAAGAAAATGCAACTCATTCAGTTATTAGTAACAGTGTCACACCATCTAAATCAAGATAAATATGAAAAATGGGAGGGAAAACTTGGTATAAAGCTATAACACTAACAAGTGTCAAATACAAGAGAAACAATGACACGGAGCAGGTGGAAATTGTGACCAAAATTCACTATGAAGTTTTTTAAATTAATGAAGCAATAATTTCTATGAAGAAATAATACAGCTATAATTCAAGAACTTACCCAAAATTGATAAAACTCAGGAAAGAGTAGAGAAAAATCAAGATAAAATGAGTGAAAATATTTTTAAAGACCAAATAACACATAGTCAGTGTTAACATTTAAAATTCCTTGGAAATATATAGCCCTCCATGTTCAACCAAACTTCGGATTTTCAGCAGTAATTAATATTATCATTTGACAAAATGAAGATTCCTCTACAAGTTTCTATTTTTTGACCATTTTCTAATGGCCAGAAATGATTGAGGTTTCGGTTTGCCAGATAAAATACAAGACACTCAATTAATTTGAATTTCAGTACCTTCTGGAAGTAGTTATCTCTTGCATTTGAGACATACACTAAAAAAAAAAAAAAAAATTCATTGTTTATTTGACATTCAAATTTAGCTGGGTGTGCATTTTTATTTTCTAAATCTGGCATGCCTGATGAGGTTACTAGCATGCATCACAGAATAATAAATCCAAAATTTGCAAAACGTAACATGAGAAAGACAGTGTGGGGCCATGAACAGGAATCGGCTGAATTTGCATCTTGGCAAACTATAGCTCAGTCTACATTAACTATATGTGGAAAAGTAAAACTTGCTGGGAAGGTAAATGGACATACAGCGACCAGGGTAGGGATCGCCAACCACA
Source organism: Myotis myotis (assembly GCF_014108235.1). Lineage (NCBI taxonomy): Eukaryota > Metazoa > Chordata > Mammalia > Chiroptera > Vespertilionidae > Myotis > Myotis myotis. Next base: position 189,760,530 of record NW_023416335.1, read on the forward strand.
TTGCTTGTCAAGACTAATTAGGATTTAATGACGATAGCTACGGCCTTCATTTGCCATTCCAGTCTCCATCATAAGACAGACTACAATAAAAGAGGTAAAGAAAATAACAGCAAAATCTAAGAAGTAGGTGTAGATATCATACTACATCAGTTCAAATAGAAACAAATTGGATATTTCTCTGTTTTAACATGTCAGGTGAAGTAATCAACACCTTAATGATCATAACAGTTGGGGAGTTTTCAGTGGGGATCTTAGGAAATGCATTTATTGTATTGGTAAACTTCATGGACTGCATGAAGAATAAGAAGATTGCTTCCATTGATTTAATCCTCACAAGTCTGGCCATATCCAGAATTTGTCTAATGTGTATAATAACGTTAGATGGTTTTATGTTGGTGTTGGATCCAGATGTCTATGCCACTGGTAAGCAAATGAGAATCATTGACTTCTTCTGGACACTAACCAACCATTTAAGTATCTGGTTTGCCACCTGCCTCAGCATTTTCTATTTCTTCAAGATAGCTAACTTCTTCAACCCTCTTTTCCTCTGGATGAAATGGAGAATTGAAAGGGCGATTCCTGGGATCCTGCTGGTGTGCGTGGCCTTCGCTGTGTTCATTAGCCTTCCTGCTGCTGAGGATTTGAATGATGACTTTAGGCTTTGTGTCAAGGCGAAGTGGAAAACAAACTTAACTTTGAGATGCAGGATAAATAAAGCTCAATATGCTTCCAGCAAGGTATATCTCAACCTGTTCACGCTGTTCCCCTTTTCTGTGTCCCTCATCTCATTCCTCCTCTTGATCCTCTCCCTATGGAGACACATCAGGCGGATGCAGCTCAATGTCACAGGGTGCAGAGACCCCAGCACAGATGCCCACATGGGAGCCATGAAAGCTGTCATCTCCTTCCTCCTACTTTTCATTGCCTACAATTTGTCCTTTCTCATAGCCACCTCCAGTTACTTCATGCCAGAGACTGAATTAGCTGTGCTGATTGGTGAACTGATAGCTCTAATCTATCCTTCCAGCCATTCATTTATATTAATTCTGGGGAACAAGAAATTAAGACAAGCATCTCTAAGGGTGCTATATAAAGTAACACATGCACTAAAAAGAAGAAATTTCTAATAACAAACAGATTGGAAGACAAACTATCATTTTCTAGGACAAAGGAAGACAAAACGTTTATTAATTATTCTCTGTTCTTACATTAATGTTGATTTTATATGTTTGATTACCTTACAATGAATGTAGTATATTTATAACTTAGGAAATCTATGTATAGCTTATTTTGCCTCTTTATCTTTGCCTCTATGCCTCTTTGTCTCTTTTCTCTCTCTCCTTCCCAGCAGAGTTTTTTGAAACATGTTTTAAAACAAACTGTGAGAGGAGAGAGTATTTTCATAGTTCTTAATCATTTGTGCAGATGCAAATTGTATGGCTAATTCAGAACAGCTGTAATAGCATCTTGCTATTTTGCATCCCTCTGAAAAGCAGCTGGCTCATCCTCCTGGTACTGACTAGATTCTTCTTCTCAGATCATCCAAATAAGCTTCACCTTTGCAAAAGACTCAATAAGGTTACAGTTCTTAATAAAATGCTATGCAATTCTATGAATGTAGCAGAAATTAATCCTGATTATAATCACAGATAAAACATAAATTGTGATTAAAGTAAATATTGTCACAGTGAGTACAAAAATTAGGATCATAGATCAATGAAAAAAGATACTAAATGTGAGAGAAGGACTGTTTGTATAAAAAGTTTCTATAAAATAAGAATGACTAAACAAGAAGCCTAAGTAAAACTATTTATTGCTTATTAAAGGATATTTCCTACAAAAAAAAAAACGTGTAAGTTTGCTTTTAGCAAAGTAGGACTGCACCACGTACTGATTGTCAAGATACTCTGATGAGATCTGCAATCAAAAACTTATGTTTTGATATGTTAAAATGTCAAAGTTATCGAAGAAGATATTGATTCAATACAGATCATCTCTATAAACTAAAAGGATAATATTCAGATTATACATAAGTCATCTATAAGATATCTATTTGGGAAATTCCATCAAAAGCACATAATTTATGTTGTGGCAAATATATCTTGAAGTGGAGAAGAGCCAAGATGGCGGCCAATGAGATGGCAGGCTGCAAGAGAATGTGTGAGTGAGAGAGTGAGAGTGTGTGGACGTGTGGGTAGTGTCTGTATTTATTACTGAAGGACAGCTATGTCCCATGGGACTGATGGGGACTGTCGGACCAGGCTCCCCTGGACAGGCAGCCTCTACTACTGCTGAAATCTTTCCTGGTGTGGCTGGCTCTGCCACAGAGACCATGCCATCTTGAAGGGGAGAGTGGTTGTGATCGGAAGCCCAGTCTTACCTTCAACAGGAGAGACCTCGGATACCGCCCAGGACCCTATGACCACATTTCCCAGGGACCAGCTGTCTCAGCTGCAAACCCACGAACACTATGATTCCAGCCTTCTGGGCTATGGGTGCCTAAAAAGTTTCTCCAGGGGGAGACAAAGCAGCACCAAATATGCGGATGGGACGCATGCCTTCTCACAGAGCGGATAGAAGGAACAGCTGAATCGAATAACACCCACCCTGAATTGGCAAATTAAACACAGCTGGTGAGGCAATCCTTGGATGGAAAGGTCAGAGATCTCCTGGAGAGAGGTGAGATCGGGGATCCAGGCTGGGGGAGAAACGCGTGCAGTGGGGACTAGAGCCTCAGAAGGAGACTGCGCCCCACCAAATCCACAGCCCTTGGGATCAGTGTAGCCCTCAAATGTGGAAAGGGGTCCACAGAGATGCTGGCAGAAGGGGACTCTAGATATAAGCCCACAGCCATGGGAAACTGTGACCAGAAAGGCAGACTGAAGTTCTATACCGGCCATGCAGTGCCAGGGAGAAAAGATGAGAGTTGGCACGGCTCCTTTGTCTTTTGTTTATGTTTGTTTGTTTTTTTTACCTCCTTGCTTTTGCTTGCTAAGTCCATTACATAGGATCTTCCAATTAAAAACACTCACTGAGACTGCAGGGGAAAGTTGTTTTTGTGGAAACTAGGGATCAGAATAAGGAGAGATGAGCACGAAACCAGTTCTGGGTCAGTCCATCCCTCAAACCCAGTATTAAGTGCAGCAAGAAAAGAAGAGTCTAAACACTGTGTAGAGGGGCCATTTAGTCCCAGAAATTAATACAGAAACACCACCACCCAGTGGTTGTGTCAGAAATGGACTCTTGTGAAGGCAGGCAGAGAAACAAGGGGGGAGAGAGATCCCACCTGCTTGAAAACAAGGTTGTGGCTTATGACACAGAGGAGCGGTGGATCACAGGGAACATCAACACTGTGCTGACTACCTGACAGGAAACAGATATGCCAGGCAGAACAGTAGAGGAAGTGAACGACCTTCACTACTTCACTTTTTTATTTTTTATCTTTTACTCAAGAAATTAAATTTTTTTCTCACTTGATTTTACTTTTTTTTATTATTATTATACTAGTGGACCAGTGCACAAAATTCATGCACTTGGGGGGAAGGTGTCCCTCAACACAGCCTGCACCCTCTCCAATCTGGGACCTGGCAGTTTAAACTGGAAGTTGGACATCCCTCTCGCAATCCGGGACTGCTGGCTCCCAACTGATTGCCTGCCTGATCACCCCCTAACCACTCCCCTGCCAGCTTGATTGATGCCTAACTGCTCCCCAACTGCCCTCCCCTGCTGGCCCAGTCACCCCCAACTGCCCTCCCCTGCAGGTCTGGTCATCCCTAACTACCCTACCCTGCCGGCCTGGTCGCCCCTAACTGCCTACCCTTGCAGGCCTGGTCCCCCCCAACTGCCCTCCCCCACTGTCCTAATCATCCACAACTTCCCTCCCCTGCCGGCCATCTTGTGGCTGTGGGTGCCACCATCTTTGAGAGCGTGACAGTCAATTAGCATATTCCTTCTTATTGGCTGTAGGTGCCGCCATCTTTGTGACAGTGTGAGCTTCAATTAGCATATTCCCTCTTTATTAGATAGGATTTTTATTTTTAATTATTATTATCACTGCTATTATTTTACCTTTTTAAAAAAGTTTTATTTTATTTTTTCTTTATTTTATTTTATGTTATTTTGGGATTAGTGTTCTACATTTTATTTTTATTTTTATTTTAGCTTTATTTTACTCTGTCTCAATTTTTCCTTTATGCCAACAGTCTCTTCCTCACTTTCCCCCATTTTCATCGTGTTTCTCTTACCCTATTCCTGCTTTAGTTTTTCTCTATTCTTTCTTTTTATTCCTTGTTAAAAATTGATCTTACTCATACATCTAATTTCCTCTCTCCTGCTCCAAGTCCAGGCACAATTCTCTCTTCTCCTTCTTCACTAGCCAAATTTTTTCTTTTTTTCCCCTTTTCCTTTCTTTCTGTCTTGTTATTGTTTGTTTGATTGTTTGTTAGCTTGTTTCTTTTCATATATATTTTTTTTGCTTCTGTTTTTCCTCTCCTCACTGTTTCCTTCTACTAATAGCTTAAATAATTCCAATCATCAACTCAGGCCTATCTACTTTCTATTATCCTTTCCCAATAATAGATGAATACATAGATAGATAGATTAAAAAGGGGGGGGGAATTATTTATATATGAATTTTATATATATATATATTTTTTAATATATATATATATTTTCTCCTTTTTTGTATTTTGTTTTTTACTTTTCTTCTTATACAATCATTCTCTTTCTATCTCCTCTATACTGAATTGTGGTGGCCATTTCTCCATTCATTCAATTCCTTGACCTTACCTTCTGAAAATCAGATTCACCTGGGTGTTTGTTGTTTGGGTGTTTGTTGTTTGCATTTTTTTGGATTAGTTATTGTTTGTTGTTCGCATTCATCTCAAAGTGTTTGTTGTTTGCATTTTTTGGATTAGCTGTTGGTTTTTTTGGAGTTTTCTCCCCATATTCATATATTTCCCTCCCCCGCTTTTTTTCCTCTCTCTTAAACTTTTTTCCTGTTCTCAATATCATTTTTGTACTCTTTTCTCTCCCCTAATTCTCTTTTCTCTGATGGTCACATTTGTTTGGGGTTATTGGTATTGTGAATACATTTCTGCTTGTTGCCCTGTGCATTGTGTCTTGTCATGTTGTATTTTGTGTCTTTAAGTCAACGCAGGAGAGAGAGCGCTACATAACCATACACCCTGAGAGGAGCAAATATGGGGAGACAAAGAAATAGTCCCCATGTGAAAGAAAAGGAGGAATCACCAGAAAAGGAGGTAAACGAAATTGAGGCAAGCAATATGTCAGAGAAAGAATTCAGAGCAATGGTCATAAGGACACTGAAAAGGATAGAAGACAAATTCAACAATATGTATAAGAACCAGGAAATGAAGAAGAACCAAGAAGAAATGAAAAATGACATCGCCGCAATAAAGAACACAATACAAAGCATCAACAGTGGACTAGGAGAAGAAGAGTACTGCATCAGTGAGCTAGAAGACAAGGTAGGAAAAAATACCTAAGCAGAGCAGCAACTGGAAAAAAAATTAAAAAACAGGAAGAGAGCCTAAGGGAACTTTGGGACAGCACAAAATGAAACAACATCCACATAAAAGGGGTCCCAGAAGGAGAGGAAACTGATCAAGGAATAGAAAACCTGTTTGAAGAAATAATGACAGAAAACTTCCCTGATATTGGGAAGAAGAAAAAACTCACACAAGTCCAAGAAGCACACAGAGTCCCAAACAAGATGAACCCTAAAAGACAGACACCAAGACACATTATAATTAAATTGGCAAACACCAATGACAAAGTAAGAATCTTAAAGTCTGCCAGAGAGAGACAGAAACCTACCTACAAGGGATCTCCCATTAGACTATAGACTGATTTCTCAACAGAAACACATCAGGCCAGAAGGGAATGGAATGAGATATACAAAGTCATGCAAAGCAAGGATCTGCATCCAAGAATACTGTACCTAGTAAGGCTATCAATCAAAGTTGAAGGTGAAATCAGGAGCTTCACAGACAAAAAAAAAGGACTAAGGGGGCTTATTACCACCAAACCAGCAATGCAAGAAATGCTAAAGAGACTCACACAAGTCCAAGAAGAAATAGGAAGGCAAGAAGGAACACAGGCATAAAGAATAAAAATGGCAACAAATAAATACCTATCAATAATAACTTTAAGTGTAAATGGATTAAATGCCCCAATCTAAAGACATAGGGTAGCTGAGTGGATAAGAAAACATGACCCATATATCTGCTGTCTACAGGAAACCCACCTCAGGACAAAGGACTCACAGACTGATGGTGAAGGTATGGAAAAAGGTCTTTCAGGCTAATGGAAATATAAAAATGCTGGGTGGCAATACTTATATCTGACAATTTAGACTTCAAAGTGAAGGTCATAACAAGAGATAAGGAAGGCCACTTTATAATACTAAAGGGAGCAATTCAACAAGAAAATATAACTCTGATAAACATATATGCACCCAATACAGGAGCACCCAAAACATAAAAAAAAACTTCTGGAGGATATCAAGGGAGAGATAGACAGCAATACAGTCATAGTAGGAGACTTTAATACCCCACTAACACCACTGGACAAATCCTCTAAACAAAAAATCATTAAAGAAACATAAATCCTAAATGACTCACTAGATCAGATGAAATTAATTGACATCTTCAGAATATTTCACCCCAAAGGCACAGAATATACATTCTTCTCAAGTGCACATGGGTCATTTTAAAAAATAGACCACATATTGGGACACAGGCAAAGTCTCTTCAAATTCAAGAAGATAGAAATCATATCAAGCATCTTTTCAGATCACAATGGCATAAAAGTAGAAATCAATTACAATAAAAACAATGAAAAAAAATTAAACACCTGGAGGCTAAATAGCATACTATTAAACAATGATTGGGTTACCAAAGAGATCAAAGAAGAAATAAAAACCATCGTGGCAACAAATGACAATGAAAACACAAGAATCCAAAATCTATAGGACACAGTGAAAGCAGTCATGAGAGTCAAGTTCATAGCTCTATAGGCCTACCTCAAAAAATAAGAAAAAATGGTAATAATTTATCTAACCCTACATACAACTCAAAGAGTTAGAAAGAGAGCAACACGAAAAGCTTAGTGTAAGCAGAAGGAAGGAAATAATAAAGATCAGAGCATAAATAAATGACATAGAGACTAAAAAAGACAAAACAAAACAACAGTACAAAAGATCAAGAAAACCAAGAGCTGGTTCTCTGAAAGGATAAACAAGATTGATGAACCTCTAACCAGGCTCACCAAGAAGCAAAGAGAGAGGACCCAAATAAACAAAATCAGAAATGAAAGAAGTGAAGTAACAACTGATCCCACAGAAATACAAAGGATTATGAAAAAATACTATGAACAACTCTATTCCAACAAAATGGACAACCTAGACGAAATGGACATATTCTTAGAAAAATACAAGCTCTCAAAACTCAGTCTGGAAGACTCAAAACCCTGAATAGGCTGATAACTACCAAAGAAATTGAAACAGTGATAAAAAAAATCTTCCAGCAAACAAAAGCCCTGGTCCAGACGGCTTTATAGGGGAGTTCTACCAAGCATTCAAAGAAGAACTAAAACTTATCCTCCTCAGACTATTCCAAAAAATTCAAGAGGAAGGCACACTTCCAAGCTCTTTCTATGAAGCCAGCATTACCCTAATTCCAAAACCAGATAAAGACACAACAAAGAAAGAGAACTACAGACCAATATCCTTGATGAACATAGATGCTAAAATCATCAATAAAATTCTGGCAAATTGGATTCAGCATTACATTAGAAAGATCATACACCATGACCAAGTGGGATCCATTCTGGGGATGCAAGGATGGTACAATATCCACAAATCAATAAATGTGATACATCACATAAACAAACTGAGAGACAAAAATCACATAATCATATCAATCAATGCAGAAAAAGCATTTGACAAAATCCAACACCCTTTCTTGATAAGAACTCTCAGCAAATGGGAATAGAGAGATTATACCTCAACATAATAAAAGCCTTATATGACAATATTACGGCCAACATCATACTCAATGAGCAAAAATTAAACTCATTTCTCCTAAGAACAAGACAGGGATGTGCACTTTCATCACCCCTGTTCTAAATAGTACTGGAAGTGCTAGCCATAGCGATCAGACAAGAAGAAGAAATAAAAGGCGTCCAAATTGGAAAACAAGAAGTAAAACTGTCATTATTCACAGATGACATGATACTATACATAGAAAACCCCAAAGACTCCATCAAAAAACTACTAGACCTAATAAATGAATTTGGCAATGTAGCAGGATACAAAATTAACAACCAGAAATCTATGGCCTTTTTATACACCAATAATGAACTCACAGAAAGATAAACAACAACAACAAAAATCCCATTTGCCATTGCACCAAAAAAATTAAGATACCTAGGAATAAACTTAACTAAGGAGGTAAAAGACCTGTACTCAGAAAACTACAAGACATTGAAAAAAGAGATAGAGGAAGACATAAACAAATAGAAGCACATACCATGTTCATGGATTGGTAGAATCAACATCATTAAAATGTCCGTACTACCCAAAGCAATGTATAGATTCAATGAAATCCCCATTAAAATACCAACAGCATACTTCAAAGATCTAGAACAATCTCTCCAAAAATTCATCTGAAATTAAAAAAAAAAAAAAGTCCCCGAATAGCCACAGCAATCCTGAGAAAGAAGAAAAAAGTTGTAGGGATCACAATACCAGATATCAAGCTATATTACCAAGCCATGGCTCTCAAAACTGCCTGGTACTGGAATAAGAACAGACATATAGACCAATGGAACAGAACAGAGAACACAAAATAGACCCAAGCCATTATGCTCAATTAATATTTGACAAAGGAGGCAAGAGCATACAATGGAGTCAAGACAGTCTCTTTAATAAATAGTGCTGGGAAATTTGGTCAGCTACGTGCAAAAAAATGAAACTAGATCACCAACTTACACCATACACAAAACAAACTCAAAATGGCTAAAGGACTTAAATGTAAGATGGGAAACCATAAAAATCCTACAAGACTCCATAGGCAGCAAAATAGCAGACATATGTCATAGCAATATATTTACTGACACAGCTCCTAGGGTAATGGTGACTAAGGAGAAAATAAACAAATGGGACTACATCAAAATAAAAAGCTTCTGCACAGCAAAGGAAACCATCAACAAAACAACAAGAAAGCCCACTGCATGGGAGAACATATTTGCCAATGATATTTCAGATAAGGGTTTAATCTCCAACATTTACAGAGAACTCATACAACTCAACAAAAGGAAGATAAACTATCCAATCAAAAAATGGGCAAAAGACCTAAATAGACATTTTTTGAAAGAGGACATACAGAAGGCCCAGAGACATATAAAAACATGCTCAAAGTCACTAATCATCCGAGAGATGCAAATCAAAACAACAATGTGATACCATCTCACACCTGTCAGAATGGCTATCATCAACAAATCAACAAACAACAGTGCTGGCGAGGATGTGGAGAAGAAGGGATCCTCATGCACTGCTGGTGGGAATGCAGACTGGTGCAGCCACTGAGGAGAACAGTATGGAGTTTCCTCAAAAAACTAAAAAATGGAACTTCCATTTGACCCAGTGATTCCACTTCTAGGACTATATCTCAAGAAACCAGAAACACCAATCAGAAAGGATATATGCACCCTTATGTTCATACAACACAATTTACAATAGCTAAGATTCAGAAACAACCTAAGTGCCCATTAGTAGATGAGTGGATTAAAAAACTGTGGTACATCTGCACAATGGAATACTACGCTGCTATAAAAAAAGAAGGAGCTTTTATCATTTGCAACAGCATGAATAGAACTGGAGAGCATTATGCTAAGCAAAATAAGCCAGTTGGAGGAAGATATATATCACATGATCTCATTCATATATTGATATAATGATCAACATAATTTGATGAATAAGAATAGATCCAGAGACAAATGTCAGGGGAGGGGGGAGTTAGAGAGGAACCAAAGGACTTATATGAGTGTATATTAGTATAACCAATGGACACAGGCACTGGGGTGTTGGGGGCTTGCCCGGTGTGGAAATGGCTTGGGGGAGGGGTGGCGAAGTGGGGAAAAAGGAGATATATGTAAAACTTTAGACAATAAATAAATTTTAAAAATGTATCTTGAAGTGGTTGACCAGCCTAGAGTAGTCATGGACTTTGTGTTCAGAAGATAAAATGTTTATAAATATTCTAATCAATAAATTTGATAAAAATAAAAATTACTTTTATTTTTCATATGTTGTTTCATATGTTAATTTTTATTCTCTAAATCTGACCGTGCAAAAGGTAACACATTGATTAAGCTGATAAATTTTTTAAATGCCTTATAGTTAAAAGAAACAATAGAAAATTATGTGCATAGGCTAAAACTTACATTGTACGTTTAAAAATAAACTTAAGCCCTAGCTGGTTTGGCTCAGTGGATAGCATGTTGGCCTGCCAACTAAAGGGTCCCTGGTTTGATTCTGGTCAAGGGCACATGCCTGGGTTGTGGGCTCGATCCCCAGTAAGGGGTGTGCAGAAGGCAGCCAGTCAATGATTGTCTCTCATCATTGATGTTTCTGTCTCTCTCTCCCTCTCTGAAATCCATACAAATATATTTTAAAAAATAAAATAAATAAAAAATTAACAATCTGGTAAGTACATTTTCTCACTGCATTAGTTTGCAAGGGTCGCTGCAACAATGTACTACAAACTGAGTGCCTTAAACAGCAGAAATTTGTTTTGTGATGGTTCTAAAGACTAGAGGTTTAAGACCAAGGTGTTGGTTCAGTCTATGGGCTATGAGGAAGAATTTATTCCAGGTCTCCTGGCTTCGGGTGTTTTGATGGCAATCTTTAGTGCTCCTTAGCTTCTAAGGAACACCCAAGTCTCTGTCTTCATCTTCACATGGTGCTCTCCCTGCATACATGTCTATGCCCAAATTTCCCCTTTTTATAAGGATACCAGTCATACTGGATTAGGGGCCCACCTACTCTCACATAAGCTCATCTTAACTAATTATATCTGCAAGAACCCCATTTCCAAATAAGGTCATATTCTAAGACACTGGGGTTAATACTTCAACATATAAATTTCTGGGAGACATAATTCAACTCATAAACACTCACTCTCCTTTACACCTTCCCTAGTTCTGGCAGATTTTACTTCATGCCATTTCTACAAATGCATATATGCAAAAAAAAACAAAAAAACAAAACAAAACTAAATTGAGTCAACATGTATGAACCAAAGACAGTGCTGAGGTATATCTGCATGTCTCTAAACCAATGGGAAGCTTGTCTGGTTGACACCTGGATGATGAATCTATTTCCAATAGGGCATGCTGAGGGCAAACAGGTCCTAGAGGCCCTCCTGAATCCCCTACGTAAACAGAAATGTAGTAATATGCACACATACACTGAAAGACTGTCAGAGATCAAGGAAATTTACAAGGTCTTTTTCTCTGTGTTTGAACTGAGAAAAAGATGTGTGTATTGATAATGTAGAGTTGGAAAACTCTCTTACTGGTCTCAAGAACATTTTTTTCTTTGCTTTGGAATACTGGTGATAGTTAAGTCCTTCCACAATTGAAATCCGAGCTACCTATCAAGTTACACAATACAGAACATTTGGAGTCCAGTCAGAGCTATCTTCCTCCCAGCCTGTCCTTATTGTCCCTTGACTGAGAACCATGGCCTTAAATAAAAAAGCAGAGCCAGGGTGTAATGCTTATGACTTTATTGATGATTTAAAGTTGGAGAAAGAAAAGGCCATGTTTACACCACTGAAAAGTCCAGGTTCACCAGTCGATCTCTATCAATTCTGAAACAGAAAAAAAGATTTTAGACACAACTATCACTTTGCCTGAGCATGCTCTATGACTGGTATTTCTATAATGAAGTAGGCTCATTATAAGACAACACATGAAGTTAAAATAGAGTAGAAGAAGGAGGAGTGGGGAGGTAGAGATGGGAGGAAGAAGCCAGGAGAGGGAAACAGGAGGGAGGAGAGAAGAGAGGTGGAGGGGAGGAGAAGTAGGACTTGGAAAATTTTAGGTTAATATAAGAAAAGGAAGTCAAACAAAAGCTCAGGGTAGAAGTAACACTTGCTCTTAAAAGAATGAAGGAGATTTTTCTATGTGTAAGGTTGAGGCAAGGAGATTCGTGGCAAAGGCAAATTTGGACAAACAGTTTGAGTGATTAAAATCAAGAATCAAAACAAGAGAAGTAACTAGAAACAAAAAGAAAACAATTAAAAAATTTAAGAAGAAATTCACTAGATTGGGGACTAAAAATGCAATTAATACCTAGGGAATCACTGGAAGCCATCTCTAGTTGGTTTTCTTTGTCACTGACCACCACGTTGACTACCCTGGCCATCTCTTCCATGCTGACCACCCTGGCCACCAGGACCACCCTGGTCATCTCTGCCACCTCGGCTACCCTGGCCATCTTGGCCTCTCTGGCCGCCTCGACCACCTGGGCCTCCTCTTCCACCTCCTCTTCCACCTTGGCTACGTGAGCTTTCCTGGTCTCCCTGGACATTCTGGCTTTGAGGCCAATGATGGTGACCATGGTCTCTTTTTTCACGCTGACCTCCTTGTTCTTCTTGCGATCCCTCTGGGGGTTCTTCAACAATTTTATGGTCTTCTTAAGTGAGAGAATATATTCAGAAAGAAACAAGGAAAGAGAAAGGTTAGCCATAAACTTAAATGAGGCAAGTAAGGAATCTACTGTAGCCTAGATTTAGTTAGAAGTAATATAATACAGGTTTAAATGGTACTAGGGTCCAGCGCCTACAAGGGGCAGAGAAATCCTGGCCTCTTTAGAGGGCATGTACTTGTTAGCTTAGCACCTCTTGTTCACCCCATCACTAGTTATTCTCCCCTCTTTTGATGTTTCGGCCACTATTCTACATGGCCATAGTCTAACCTTCTTGTGATACACATGAATTCATCTATAAACCACTAGATAACTCATGATGTCTGAGAAACCACCAGATGGAGTCACTGTGTCTATCTATAGCTATGCATGATATCTTGGCACAAATCTATTGAACAGGGGAAATTATCAGTTACCCTGCCCTTCCCAATAGCAGAGTAATCATATAACATCCACTCTCCCCTCTCTTCTATCAACTGTTAAGTCTTTAGACCAACAGAAAGTATACACAAAGCCCACCCTATATTTTATCCTTTTGAAAATTCCTGGTATCTCTAATTGAATCCCAGCCCTCACCATCTGTTATATTAACTTTCAATCATTTCTTCATGCTCTTGTGGTCATCACTCTTTTTTTAATCAACAGTACATTTATTTATTTTTTACATCCAATGTTATTTTGTATTAGTTTCAGGTGTACGGCATAGTGGTTAGACAGTCAAATACTTTACAAAGTGTTCCCCCAATATTTCCAGTACCCACGTGGCATCATACACAGTTATTACAATATTCTTGACTATATTCCTTATGGTGTACTTTATATCCCGTGGCTATTCTGTAACTACCAATCTGCTATGGTCATCACTCTTATAATCATTCTCTTGTGATTCAGTGTATACTTTATTGCATGCCCATTACATCAGACACTAAGACTTTAAGCTTTAAAGACACAGTTTGGGCTTTCAAGTTGCTATTCTTCATTGTTGTCAGATCAACAAATCAATTTCTATGTGACTCCACTATTCAAAAATCTCTCTGTGGCCCATAGGATAAATTACAAATTCAGTTTGCCATTCATGGCATCTTTTGTAATCTGGAACTAAGCCACATCTCTAGCTTTATCTTCCTATATTCACTTCAACTTTACTGGGTTATTCTGTGTTCCTAGACCACTGAAATGCTATGTTATATGCACAGATTTAGCCATGCATTTAACTTTGCCTCCCCCCATGCCCCACTCTCCAAGGTCCAAATCACATGGCATCTCCTGTGGGAGGCCTTCCCTTTTCTCCCTTTCTCTGAGCTGCCATAATGCCTCCTTTTGCCACTTTTCTGAAGGTGATCATCACTATGTCTAAAAGTAAATCTTCCATTACATCCTGAGTTCCTTAAGGACAGGAACAATGCTTCATTTACCTTTGCATTCTTAGTACCAAGAATAGGACCCTGCCATGGTTATTAAGTATTAAATTTTATTGAATTATTGTTGGCATAGACAATGTAGATAATCAAAGAATTTTTTTTCAGGACTCCTTATAGACATGCCCCTACAAGGCCAGGTAACAGGCAAGAAAAAATCAGAATTAAAGCAATGACAATATTCTCTAGACCTGAGAGAATTTATAGATCTAAAGCAAACCATTGATTTTTTTTGTCTTTTATGCACATTCTGCAATATACTAAGAAGATAAAATTATATGGTAAAATGGTTGAGGAAGAAAATCTTTGAAAGTTAAGCATAAATTAAAGTAAAAATCATATAAATTTTGGATTACACCAGTGACCCAGAGGTTCCTAGAATCTATTTAGAAAATTGTAAGTAAGTTGATTGATTTCAAAATAACTCACTCCCTCCCCCCTGCCCCCCAAACACACAAAAGAACAAAATAACTCACCTAATGGTTGGGTTTCTTCCTCTTGGTTTTGAGGACCTTCTGCAAAGAAAGAACAAACGAAGGAATAAAGTATAAAATGATATCATAACCTTAATGGGAGGATCATTGACAAGTCAGGAACTGAAGAAAATCATTAAGTATGTAAAGGTTTTCTTTAAGCAAGCAAATTTTTGATTGATTCATTTACTGAATCCTGCAACTCTTTGGTGACATAGCTTAAAATTCATTAGCTCTCTCATGCACTCTGGTCTTTTCTCATATCCTCCCTCCTATACACACTCCTACCCATGTCACTAAAATTGTCTTCAAATTTTTCATTTGAAGTGTTTTCAGTTAATAATGGCTTTAAGTTTTATCTACTTTGAGGCATCTTATCATTTAAACAGATGTCAAAGCTTAGATAACAGAAGAATGAAGCATTAGTACTGTAAATGAGTAAGTTGCAATAGTAAACTTACTGATTGAATAATATGAGTACTTTAGTCAAATTGCATATCTTTATGATTACATGGTATTTTTATAACTTAAATTAGTTAAATGTCAATGGAGACAACACCCTTAAAATGTAAGGGATTTGTATTATTCAATCATTTGTCTTTGTCTGTAGGATTTATAGAAAACATTTGGGTAGGGTGGCACGTTCTGTTGATCTTTAGACACTAGGTCTCTAGGACACAGAAGATTCCAATGTGAAAAGGAAGGAAATGGGCCATATCTAACAATAAGACTGAGGACCACTAAAACTTAGGCATTTGTCATTATTTTTTGCCTTTTCCTAGACTCAATTTTGAGAGTTTTCAGGAAACAAATACAAAGCAAAGAAAAAGGTATGATAGGTTCTGAAGAAAAAAAGAAAGGAACACATCCTTGAACAAGGATTTACCTGGTGAGTTTTCAGTATCAGTACCTAGAATTTAAAAGGGTGGGGGGGAAGAATAAGAAAACAAATTAAAAATATGATTTGATAAGATCCCAGCTATACATTTATATAAAGACAAGTAGGGTTAAATTTAAGAAGTTAGAAAATTCTTAAGAGAACTACTACTACTAATATGTTTGAATACAATGGACCAACATTTCATAAAATAGAATCCTATATCTATCTGATCATTGATTCTGAAGCAGGGATGAAAAGGAAGTCAAATATTTTACTAATTCTGTATTATATATAATAAGATGGAGAGCAACAATGGCTGTAGACGAAATACATATTATGAGACATTTTGCAACAGAGAAAATTTGAGAATTGAAACCATCTGTAGCCACATAGCTTATTGTCTGTATTACCATGACTTTATTCCAGAAAATTCTTGCCTCCAAAAGATAAATTTTTCAAATAATTATTGGTTACTTCAGGAACTTGCCCAAAACCCATTTAAACAAACATTAATCTGTTCAAATTTTTAATGGCATCAATTGCTTATCTGTCAAGATTCAGAACCCTTCACACCCAAACTCTTGCTAATTATGTAAGCTCTTCAAAGTATTTAAACTCTAAGGTTATGGTTCAAATATGAAATATGGGTAATATCTACTTTGAATTGTTGTAGTGAATAATCAATGGCATGATATGTATGCGATATCATGCATAAACTTCCCATGCATAAAATTCCCAATACATACTTAAAGAAGAAATATTTCCAAAGAATTTTACTGTTACTCTCCATCTAATATCCAAATTATCACAAAGTGTAAAGTTTAAGGCTCAGATGATTTTATTATAAAACTAGAGGCCCAGTGCATGAATTCGTGCATGGGTGGGGTCCCTTAGCGTGGCCTGCAAGGATTGAGTGGAAACCAGCATTCCAACACCACCTGCCACTCCTGCCTGCTGCTCCCACTCATCCTGGCCCCGCTGAGCCTGCCGTGGGCTGGTGCCCAGTCAGTCCTGATTGGGAGAGGCTCACGCTGCCACAGCAACACTTGCCAGATGTGAGCCCTGCATCTGGCACCCGTCCGGAGGTGGGTGGGGGTGGGCCGGGATGCAATTAGCCCTCCAGGTGGGCAGTGGGATGCCCTTGCAGGCCTGGAATCCGGTCCGTCCCGCTGACATTCAAGCTGGTTGTCGGGAGCCACCTGGCAGCTGCTATTATATTGTTTCTTCCTTGCAGAGCATCTAGGGAGGGGAAGCAGCTGCAGTGCCCAAGGCCAACTACCAGGAGGCCTGTGGTGCTGCTGGGATTATGCCGGCAGCACCAGTCCGTCGGTGCCTGGCCCATTCTCCAGAGGTTGGACCTGCAGGACTACTGAGGGAGTGAGTGGCTGCCACCGGGCTGGTGGGCCCCTGGGACAGGTTGGTCACTGAGTGGCACTCCTACTGTGGGAGCGCACTGACCACCAGGAAGCAGCTCCCGTGTTGAGCGTCTGCTCCCTGGTGGTCAGTGCGTGTCATAGTGACCAGTTCACCAATCGATCAGTCATTCGGTTGCTTAGGCTTTTATATATAGAGATAGATACCCTTTTATAGATGCTTATTAAGGCTTATACATCTTTCAGAAAAATCCAAAATTACCATTTTAAAAGTACATTGCCCATGAGCAGCAACTTTATCTCAGTTATGAGAACAGGTTTAAAATTCAAATAATCTATTAGAATTTTTTTTCTTTATTGATTAAGGTGTTACATATGTGTCCTTATGTATTTGTTTAATATTTTTATTTTCCTGACTTAGGATGCTTCCATATAATGAAATAACATTTCATAAGAAAACAAAATCTTATTCCGACTTTCAATTATTTGTCTTACAAAAAGTCTGATACCTAATGTTTGCAATCATTTAAACAATTATCTGGATGTTGGTAACATTAAGATATGCTATGTGTGTTCTCTTTAAAAAGCCACAGACTAACAAAGACTTAGCCTTTCTCTTTTATTACATATAAATTCCTCCATCATTACTTGAAATTACCCATTTCCAGGAAGTCTTAGATTTACTATAAATGAATGCCTGCCAAGTAGTTACATGATCAAACCTATACTTATTTTAAAAGAATAAGTAATGTAATGAAAAGAAAAAATTCATAGTGCCTACTTTATGTCAAAATGCTGATGAAATAAATGAAAATTTAATCAAAATTCTCATTTCTAAATGTTTAAGGGTTGATATAAGAAAATGATGTATCTGAATGAATGATAGAATTTTTACTCAATTTAGATGACCTGTTCCACACAGAGTGAATAATTGAATGTCCACATATCTAAAAGCAACAGATGCCACACCATGAAGATACTGGTTGGGACTTGGGCCCAGATATTCAGGGAGATATTTGCAATCAGTAGAAATAGAAACTAATTTTATCTCCTCCTTTATTGACCTACTCTCTGAAAATAAAGTACTTAATTTCTGAGAAGGGTCAATTCAACTCCACTCTATTCCATTAGTTTTAACCCCATCATCCCTTGTATGATCTCCATTTCCCCCTCTTACCATTACTGATGTCCTGAGCTGAGCTCAGGGCCAGCAAGGCCATCGAGAGCAAAAGCAGAAGCATCTTGGAAGAACCCATGGAATCTCTTGATGCTTCAGGAACCTCAGCCATGCTCCTTTATAAGAGCAAGGAGAACAATATTGCCTTTGAAGCCCATGGGGTGGACAACTCTCACCCATATCTGATTTGCTATTTGGGCCTCAGCCAGCCTGTTGGGTTTAAGCGCTGGTTAAGCTCTTCAATGAAAAACTGTATGTTGATCAGGTTCTTTAAAATAATTGTTTATCCTCCCCAACTATTAGTTATAATTATAAGTATCAACAATTGTCTTCTATTCTGTTAACATTTAGTTCATAACTGTGGTTCTCTGTTTTACTACCATGTCCAACATGGTTCAAGCTGAACAAATGTCAATTATTTCAGGCCCCTTTCCTGTAGAACGAGCCTCATCATGAAATGAAAGGCTAAAATAACAGAAATATAATCTCAAGATGAAAGAACAACAATGAAAGCATTTGCCAGAAAGAGACTAAAATCACCTTCAGACTCAAAGACTATCATTATTCAGAATACCCTTGAGTTCATGATTTCAATGGACTGGGGAATCTTAAAACTAAAAAAGATCAGAATAATGAGTGGGTTAGAAAACAATATTGTGCAATGAGTCATTGAGTAGATTAAGAGCACTGATCTTGGACAGAGAAGAGTATGACTAAACATGTTAGTTATACTGTTATATGGAACAAAGAACAATTCTTATGTGTACGGGAATGTACCAAAAAAGAACTATTAATTTTTAAAAAAATGGTATTTTGAAGATAATGTAAAATAATTTCTTATAATTATTTAAAGATTTTAGATAATTTTATGATCACCAGATTATTTATTCACTTGATTCTTAGATTCACTTGTTGATAGATGCATGTTTGTTGTTCATAATTTGTATCTTTACCTTTTTTTCTTCTTCCTCTTCTTAAAGGATACCTTTCAGCATTTCATATAATACTGGTTTGGTGGTGATGAACTCCTTTAGCTTTTCCTTATCTGTGAAGCTCTTTATCTGACCTTCAGTTCTGAATGATAGCTTTGCTGGATAAAGTAATCTTGGTTGTAGGTTCTTGGTATTCATCACTTTGAATATTTCTTGCCATTCCCTTCTGGCCTGCAAAGTTTCTGTTGAGAAATCAGCTGACAGTTGTATGGGTCTTCCCTTGTAGGTAACTGAGTTTCTTTCTCTTGCTGCTTTTAAGATTCTCTCTTTGTCTTTTGCTCTTGGCATTTTAATTATGATGTGTCTTGGTGTGGTCCTCTTTGGATTCCTTTTGTTTGGGGTTCTCTGCGCTTCCTGGACCTGTAAGTCTATTTCTTTCACCAGGTGGGGGAAGTTTTCTGTCATTATTTCTTCAAATAGGTTTTCAATATCTTGCTCTCTCTCATCTTCTGGCACCCCTATAATTCTGACGTTGGTGCGCTTGAAGCTGTCCCAGAGGCTCCTTACACTATCTTCATATTTTCGGGTTCTTTTTTCATTTTGCTTTTCTGGTTGGGTGTTTTTTGCTTCTTCGCATTTCAAATCTTTGCCTTGATTCTTGCGCTCCTCCGGTCTGCTGTTGGGAGTCTGTATAGTATTCGTTATTTCAGTCCGTGTATGCTTAATTTCTAGTTGGTTCTTTATCATAACATCGAGGGTCTCATTAGATTTCTTGAGGATCTCACTACATTTATTGGCGGTTTCTAGACAGTTCTTAAGAGACCTTAAAAGTGTGGTTCTGAACTCAATATCCTCCATTGACAGTTTTGTCCTGTTTCTTTGTTTCCGCATTTTTTATGCTTTCTTGGTGCACCCCCTAGTGGTCTTTGTGCACAGTCTTGTTGTAGTTAAGCCTTGATTGTTGTCGGCAATACCGGGGGTGATTTGACCTCCAGGCTAACTGGCTATCTAAAGATTTTAGATAATTTTAAACTTAACTTCACATTACTTTAGATAAATTTTAATTATATTAGACTAACATATAAATACATTTTTTGGAAGTATTAAAATGAAACAATAGGTTGAGTTCTTTCAGGGGAAAAGTAGTTTCTTATCACCAAATGTGCTCAGACACTAAAGGGTTTATAACTGAATGTTTAAATCACACACACACACACACACACACACACACCCCACTCTGAAGACACACACACACACACACACCCCACTCTGAAGATTCACTGGGATAGAATCATTTGTGTTCAACTATTTCTTTAAAATGTCATCAATGGAAGAAAGGCTTGTCCTTCCTTTGGATAAAAATTCAAAAAATAATATGACCTTGCTGATTACTTTTAGATAATAAAATATAGTGATTGTTTTGTCACAAAACAGTTTTAATTCAATATATGAAAATGCCCAACTCCATGTAATGGTCACAGTTTTGATGTATATTCAAAGTTATAGCTATTTTCTCTCCATCCAGCTAAGGCATTCTATAGGCAAGTTGCCTGTCTCCTGGCCAGAGGGTGCACTCAACTATTCCCCCTCCCCGCACCACCGTACACTCCCCCCCCCCCCCCGCTCATCTATTTCTCTGCTCAATAGCAGCTCTTTTTATTTTTATTTTTTTGACAGAGTTATGGGAGGTGGGGGTGATAAAAGGGAGTTGAGAAAGCTCTCATTTTATTGGCATTGTCATAAGCTGGCCCTATATTCTCTAGGCCCGATATATATTTAGAGATGATTGGCATGGGAGTACATTGATGCCTTCTTTAAAGACCTCCAGTTATTGGTACTATATTACCTCTAAATGCCTTGATGAGAACAAATGTATTTCTTATTCGGTTAGTTACAATCCAGCAGTTCAGCTTCTTTGTCCTAAGATTCCATCACTTCTCCAGTTGGTGCTATTAGACCCAACCTAAGATGACCCCTCTTAGTCTCTCATGCTTAATTCACATCTGATTTATGGAAAACACCCATTACTTTCCCCGAAACATCTCTGGAGTGCAGGGCAATTCCATCTCAGCCAACCCTCCTTCACTTCATCCATGTGCAGTTACTAGTCTACTGCCATAACCACCTTTAAATATCTCAGAGGAGTCAGACACTATTTCAATGTGCCCATCACACCTAGGGTCATAGGTATTCCACATGAAATCTTTGTGCAAATGAGAAGATGTCCCCTTTGAGCAGACACAGCCCTGCTGTTTCACAGTTTAGCAAACTTGCCACAGGGTGGATTTCGATCACTACTTGCTCCCTTAGCCAGTTTCCCTTGTTCAAAGCACAACTTGCTTCCCATAGGTTCAGGAGTCCCTGAACATCGACATCACTACCCAATTTCAGGAATCCCATAAAGAGCTCTTAAGTAATCTCCCTTAATGCACTTCTCCCTTGGCTTGAGGTGAAGAACATCATCCAAGGCATTCTCTGTTGACGGTGGTGAAGAAGGGAGGGGCAAAGATAGTCACAGAACAGTTCTGTCCAAAAAGAAAAAAAAATCCTTCTTGCAAGTCAGTCTCTAAATCTCTTCTCTCCATGTGTAGATCAAGGCAAACAATAGGCTTAAGAGATGGGTAATTAGCTTTCCCCTTTTTGAACGTCTGTCAGGGTATTTTATCTCATAATAACTCATTTGGTATCTCACTTCTACCATATGCTTGTTGTCTTTGTTAGAACTTCTCATTAACATTTTGTAGTGTATCTGCTGTCCCTGCTCAAGGCGGACAGGTTATTCTCTGTTAGTTTTAGCTGAGGACCACCCACCAGGCCTCCTTAGCTGTCCTATGAGGTAAAGAGTTCCAACCGAGGCTCTACGGATGCTTCCGTAGGTTGCCAGCTGTCTGAGTCCATTCAGGCTTCTTTAACAACATATCCTCAACTGGGTGGCTTAACAACAATGGAAATTTATGTCTCACAGCTATGGAGGCTGAGAAGTCCAAGATCAAGGCACCAGCGGTTTTGGTGTCTCCTGAGGGATTGCAGTTCTGTATCAACCAACATGGGATTATCTTCCAGGGAGAAACAGAAGCTGCACAACAATAGATACACTGTTTGCTTAAATAAGTTTACCAAATAACACCATATATTTAGAAATATCCATATACCTGAATGCACAGAAAAGGCCTGTTTAGATGATAAATCAAATAGTTCACAGTGGTTACTTCTGGGTGAACCAGGAGGGATATTACTATGTCAGTCATTTTTAAAAATATATTTTTACCTCGAGAATGAACTTATGTATTCTTTGTTGCATTCAAAATAAATGTAATTTATTTTATTAAAAATTTTTATTGCTAGCTAAACTGATTTAGATTTTTCACTAGCATTATAATCATCCAACCCCTCAAAATTCAAGATGTCTAAGGTCCACCATGTTTAATGCCAATTAGAGACTAGAATCAAGATTAGCCTCATCTCATCACCTCAGCTCACTTTCACTTCAGTGGTGCAGGCATGCAAGAATCTCTTTCCTAATTGACTCAGTAAAGCAAAATCATCATTGCAGCTTTGCAGTGAAGTACGTTGAATAAAAGTCTTAAACAACATAGCACAATGCTGAGCTATATGCAAAGATTCAAAGTTTGGTCACTAACTTTTAGTGGACACAATGTTCTTTCCTTTTTTTTTTCTTTCTTTCTTCTTTGTTCTGTTTTCTTATCTGGTAAGTACCTATGAATGTCCTATTAACCACAGAGAGTTATTTTGGAATTTAAAGTTGTTTTCCTTTAAAAAAACATAAAAGAAACATACTAGTAGATATTTATTTGCAATTCCTCTTTCTAGAGTTCATTCTTCTCCACTGTTAGGTAAAATATAAAACAAACTAGAATGTTTGCCAGGATAGTTTATACCAGAGATCTCTTGATTCTCTGAATGCATACAAGTTACTCTCCACATGATTCATACATTTTCATGCCATATTTCGGAGCATGTCTGTGCAAAAGGTAGGTGTTCGTTAAATATTTCTTAATTCATGACTTTCAAATTACACAACTAGGAAAAATTCATCATACGGAAGTTATCATCATAATGGATGACCTTCATGGATCTCATAAGTCTATTACATGCTTTAACTTAGGTAAATTAATAAATGTCAGTGCCTTGGATGTCTTCCATATATTCCCCAAAGCAAACATTAAAAGATTAGATCAATATAAAATGAAAGATTAAAGTAACACCACAAGACAAAACAGAAAAAAAGCAACAACCCTGTACAGTATGTGAAATTTCAGGATTATTTACTGGAATTTCCATGATCAAATTGAAATTGGTGTGCTGTCTGAAAATGTCCCCAAATTCCTTAAATTTCATAGTCTACAAAAACTTTAGGATTCCCTACTGGCTCCCCAAGGTCCCCTTCTGGACAGCAGAAATCATATGCTTTGCAATCTAGTTACCCCTGGTACCCTTAGAACTAAAAAATAATAATTAAAATAATAAATTGAACACAAGGCTCAAATACAGATGATGCTGAGCTTTTAATAACACATAGATTTTAAGAACAACATTTGAGAGGGTAATATTTTGGCAGAGAGAAGTCATTAAAAAAAGCTCAGTGGTATCTCCTTCTGGACCTATTTCTCCATCCAATGTCCAGGGGTGGGTGGGGGGAAAGTGGGGGGACAAAGAAAGAAATAACTTAATCAAGAGTTGAAAACTGGCTTCTAACTCTCAGACGGGGTGGCGGGGGGATTTGTGTTGCCTTAGAAAAGGAAGGAGAGCCATAGGAAACATAAAAGAAAAAAGTCCAGGTGGCTTAGTGAAGGATAAAGAACATTATTAAAATTATCAACTGCGTGAGGAAAGTGGCTGCTTCTGTCTATCACTATATTCCCAGTGCCTAGCATATTGTGGGCATTCAATAAATGTTAGTTGAATGAATAAATGAGCGAGTGAAGGAATGAATGAAAACGTCAGGTGAAATATACATAGAATTTTCTTCTGAGATGGCATGCCCTTTTAAAGATCGTGGAGAAAGTGGTCTAAATCTCAATGATTCTAACCATAAATTCCACCCTATAATTACAACTGGAAATAAAATATGAGTTTAGGTGAGAAGTATATAAGACAAGACTCAGAAAGCACGAGAAAGTTAAAGATGAGGGGGTCATGTCACCTGAAACTTACTTATGCCTTAGATTGTGGAGATGAGTTGCAAATTTCATTATAACCAAAGAGGGTGTGTACACCTCAGGTCACACCAAGAGGTACCACAGCTTTTCATAGCACCTTTGCAGTCATCATCTTTTTTGTACCACGATCCCCAGGATAATAATATATGTGAAGACTAGATTGTTGTCTAGAGTGCTATTTCCCAGTACGGGGTCTAAACTTGGTTTGACTTGAGTCTTGACTGTCACTCCCTTGGGTTGTCTCAAAAGATTGTGTATATCCCGGACACATACCCAGCTGCTCTTCATTTGTAAAGGAAAAAAGAAACTGTGAGAGCTTACCTTCTCTGCATTCCTATAAGGAACTTAATGAAAGCTGTGTCCATAGTCTCCTTAATTATGTTCTTCCGTTAGCTCATTTCTCTCTTAAAACTACTATAAAGCACGATGCAAGTAAATATTACCAGTAATTAAATGAATGACAGGAAGCATTATAAACCTTCATAATGATTCTTTGGCGTTTGGATACTATAAAAATAAAATTTAACATGAAAATAGTGATCCCTTTTGGTCACTATACCATAAAATAGGAAACACTTAACACAAGAGAAAAGAGTAAAAAAAATAAATGTAGAAAATTTAAAAATTACATAAAATTTACTTGGTGGTATAGATTAACTTTCTAAAGGAAAAGGGAAGCGTTATAAAACAACCAAGTTTTGAGTTCAACTTAAAACTCACTTTCCATTATCCCTATAAAGTTTATTTCCCTTCAATAAGGGGTGTAACATAATTAGAGAATTTAAAATTTGGGAGCAGCTCACAATCCTATATATGAAAGTTATACTGACTACAAGATTTTCTTTTATTAGTCTCCTTAATTCTGGTAATTCACCTTATTGAATATATGCTAGTAGCATAGAAGTTATGAATGATATAAATATTCTTTCATGTTATTGACGTCATTATCCATAAGGAATGTTAGTTTCTGCATGTATGATATGGCGGAATGGATTTTTCTTCACCACCATCCAATGCTACACTTATGAGTTTAAGGAAATAGAATATGGTTTTAGAAACTTTTAATTTTGTTATAATTTTAGATTTCAAAATAGTTTCAAAGGCAGTGGAGAGTGTGCCTGCTTACCTTTACCCAGCTTCCCTTTATGATTACATCTTATATAACCATAATACAATGATCAAGACTAAGACATTAACATTGGCATAATACTCTGAACTGAACTACAGACTTCATTCAGATTTGGATAGTTTTGCACTAATGTTTATTATCTGCTCTGGGATCCAATGTGAGATGACACATTGCATTTAGCTGTCACCTCTTAGTCTCCTCTTATCTGTGAGAGTTCCTCAGTCGTCCTTATCTTTCACTATGTGACTGATTTAGATGAGTACTGGGTCAGATATTTTCTTATGATTAGGCTGGAGTTGTGAGTTTTTGGAAAGAATACCACAAAGGTGAAATATTCTTCTGCTCGTACCAATGCTAGCTAGCACTATGTCTTTGTACTGATGCTCTTAACTTGATCGCTTGGGTAAGGTGGAGTCTGCCAGGTTTCTCCTCTGCAAAGTTGCTACCTTTTGTTTTCCAGCCTTGAATGGAGTCTTTTTAATGCAGTGGTTCTCAACCTGTGGTTCGCGACCCCTTTGGGGGTCAAACGACCCTTTCACAGGGGTCGCCTAAATACATCCTGCATATCAGATATTTACATTACGATTCATAACAGTAGCAAAATTACAGTTATGAAGTAGCAACAAAAATAACTTTATGGTTGGGGGTCACCACAACATGAGGAACTGTATTAAAGGGTCGTGGCATTAGGAAGGTTGAGAACCACTGTTTTAATGTGTCTCAATCCTGGGACAAAGACAGTAGTGAAAGTATGACATACTACTCTGAGATTCTCCATCTGAAGACAACAGGCAGTGAATGTTGTGGGTGCCCTTCCCTGCTCTCCTCCACTGCCCAGTGCTCTACTGTCCACTTGTGAATATTGGCTGCAAATATTCACAGCTGCCTTCTTCTCCAGACAATTACCCTCAGCAGCGACTCTCTGACACGAGGGTGCAAAAGGCTGATCTCCTGGCCTCATAGAACTCACTTTGTGGAGCACTTGGTGCTCAAGAGCTTTCTCTGGGGGTCAGACTAAGCTAGTCCCCATGGAAAATCCCATTCCTGCTTAGCTATATCTCCTGCCCTACCCTGCTTTCTTCACGCACCTCACCCCTGGGAAAATGCTTCAATAAATATTTTGAAAACATTTCCATTTCAGACTTGGCATCTAAAAAATCTGACCTCAGACAATACCTCACTTTGAATTCTTTTTTTCTTCACAGCCCCTCCCCACCTCCACAGGTAGGATCCTAGGCCCTTTTCTCCCCTCACCCAACAGCAGAAACGAAAAAGGCAGGATCCCGACCAGCGTGACTCAGTGGTTTAGCCTCGTTCCATGTTACCAATCAGATCCCTGATTCCCCATCAGGGCACATGCCAGGGTTGTGAGCTCGCTCCCCAGCAGGAGATATGCAGGAGGCAGAACATCTGTGTTTCTCTCTCTCCCTCTCCCTTCCTCTCTCTTTAAAATCAATAAAAACATATTCAAAAATAAAAGGGCAGCCCTAACTGGTTTGGCTCAGTGGATAGAGTGTTGCCCTGCGAACTGAAGAGTCCCAGGTTCAATTCTGGTCGAGGGCATGTACCTTGGCTGCAGATACATCCCCAGTAGGGTGTGTGCAGGAGGCAGCTGATCGATGTTTCTCTCTCATCGATGTTTCTAACTCTCTATCCCTCTCCCTTCCTCTCTGTAAAAAATCAATAAAATATATTTTTTTAAAAAGAGGTCACAGTTGAGTTACATTTTGTTAAAAAATAAATAAATAAATAAAATAAAAGGGCAGTAATGCCCACTCATAGAGGCCAGACACAGGAGAAAACAAGTGGGGGCCAGTGAAGGAGTTAAAAATACTGAGGGCTATGGATGGGCCTGAGAAAAAGGGTGGGGAAGCTTTCTGTACTCTCACCTGTGCTCTCAGCCTCGGGGATGAAAACCTTAAGTCATGGATGGATCTCTGGGACAAAATATTCACTCCCCAGTCCCTATCTATAATAATAAAAGCATAATATGCTAATTAGACCAGACAGCTGAACGACCTCCTGGATGTCATTCTAGACGTCCTTCTGGATAACCTTCTGAACAAAGCTGCAGTGGTGGGTGAGGACTGAGGCAGAGGCAGTTAGGAGTGATCAGGCAGGCAGACAAGTGGTTAGGGGAGATCAGGCAGGCAGGCAAGTGGTTAGGAGTGATCAGGCAGGCAGGCAGGCAAGTAGTTAGGAGCCAGTGATCCCGGATTGCAAGAGGAATGTCCGACTGCCTAAACTGGCAGTCGGACATCCCCCAAAGGGTCTGGATTGTGAGAGGGTGCAGGCTGGACTGAGGGACCCCCCCTCCTCATGTGCACAAATTTCATGCACTGGCCCTCTAGTTATGTTATAAAATCAGTTTTGGCTGGATTGTATCCTTGAACTTGAAGTAAAAGATGGATAAAATATATTATCTGGGCTTCATATATAAGACTTCCTAGCTGACAGACCTCTGCTGCAAAATTCTGGAGAATGCAACCATTGGCTGAGAAATAACAAGTAAAATGATTAAATACAAACAACCTAACACTAAGAACAAATTTAGAAGACAGCAATATCACCAAACCAGAATAGAAAAGAGTTTCTGTAAGAAGAGAATGAATAATAGTGTCAAATACAAACTCATTTTGAGACTTATAGAAAACTAGTTTTAATAGATGGCACCAGATCATTTATTGGTTGAAGCAAAGTGGATTCCACAAATGAATATTTGTTCAAGAAGTTAGTGAGCTAATATATAGCTACTTTGAGAATTAGGCAAGAATTTTTTGTTTTTTCATTTGTTTTTGTATGTGTGTGTGTGTTTTTTGTTTGTGGTTTTTTTTTGTGTGTGTGTGTTTTTGATAAGGGAAGCTTTGACTAGGCATAAAGGACAGTTGTCAAGAGAAGGGTAAAACGAGTTATGAGTCAGGGAAGATCAAATAACTAAGCATAATGTTTAAAACCTGGGTTCTTTTGAGGATTTTCTTGTAGGGAGGAACCTACAGTAATTTGAGCTAGCTTTTATTATAGTGTGATTATGCTTTTCCACGTAGTTTTATGTCCTGCATGATACTAGGATGCCACACTGTGGTCACTGTTAGTACAGCTTCTATACTGCCTCCTTTATCATTATAGTTCTAGATGTCAATGGCAACCATTTTCATGGTCCCTTTAGTTTTTGCTTAACATGACTTCTTCTTTTAAATATTGGGGGGTTTTTTAGGTAATAGATAGCATTAAAAAAAATGTAAAGCCAAATAAACAATGCAACATACAAAAAGGAATCAAGATTCAAAAGTGGGTTAGAAAGTTTAAATATATACTTTTAAAATTTAGTTGGAAATGTTGTAATGACACCTGAGATTAACTTGTAAAGTAGGTTAACATTTATTTATTTATTTATTTATTTGTTTATGTTTTAATATATTTTTTATTGATTTCTGAGAGGAAGGGAGAGGGAGAGAGAGATCAAAACATCAATGATAAGAGAGAATCATTGATTGGCTGCCTCCTACACGCCCCGCACTGGAGATTGAGCCTGCAACCCAGGCATATGCCTTGGCTGGGGTTCATAGGTCAATGCTCAACCACTGAACTATGCCAGCTGGGCTAAAGTAGGCTAACTTTTAAATTATTTTTGAAAATTGCATGAATTTTCAAAATAATGAATTCATAGGATAGTTTCAAGTAATATACTACATGAGTTATTATGAACATTACTCCAAGCACTACCTTTTTCATAGTCATTCTGATTGAACATCTATATAATAGAGAGCCAGGGTGGTTACCACCTAAGGTCCGACCAGACTGGAAGTCAGTGCTGGGTTGTCATGGTGAACCAGCACTGACTGGGGCCACTGTGGGTGCCCCAACCCAGCACTGACTGTCTAGGGGGCTGCGGATCAGGCCCGGAGAAAGGCCTGCAGAGAGAGAGGCAGGGTCTGATCCTCTGTGGCAGCCATTGATCAGAACTTGCATCTCTTTCTCTCCCAGCCTGGCCAACAGCCGCACCTCCATTTCTCTCCAGGCCTCCACCGGGCTTGCTGATCAGCCCTGCCTTTCTGATCAAGCCCCATTGATAGGACCAGAGATGCTGACTGGCATAGAAACTGACCAATCAGAACCAAATCTGGGTCAATATAAGGAGCCAATGGCTGCCTAGGAGGCAGAGCTTTTGATGCTGATTGGCATAGAAACTGACCAATCAGAACCAAATTGGCCAGCAGGGGAGGGCAGTTAGGGGTGATCAGGCAGGCAGAGGCAGTTAGGGGTGATCAGGCTGACAGGGGAGAGCAGTTAGGGGCGAGATCAGGCCAGCAGGGGAGGGCCATTGGGGGCGAGATCAGGCTGGAAGTGGAGGGCAGTTAGGGATGATCAGGCCAGCAGGGGAGGGCCATTGGGGGCGAGATCAGACTACAGGAGAGGGCAGGCCTAAACTGGTGGTCGGACATCCCCCAAGTTTCCCTGATTGGAGTGGGTGCAGGCAGGGCTGAGGGAACCCCCCTCCATGCACGAATTTCACGCACCGGGCCTCTAGTATACTATAATAACTTCAAAACTAGCTATGGAGGAGTCAACAATCAAATGTACTCCACTCTTACTAATTTCATCTGGTCCTTTTTAATCTTTTTTTTATATGATGTAACAACTCGATAACTGTCTTAGTACTCCATCCAGGTTCATGAGGATGAGCATCACTTATTTGTATCATATAGTCCAGCAGTAAAATGTTGAATTTAGGACTTATTTATATGCTACCTTATTAAATTTAGTCTTGCCTTACTCTATTATGAAGATTGTCTGTTCCTCAAGTACTAGAGGCTTGGTGCATGAAATTCGTGCACTGGGGGGGGGGTCCCTCAGCCCAGCCTGCACCCTCTCCAATCTGGGACCCCTGCGGGGATGTCCGACTACTGCTTTAGGCCAGATGTCCCTACGGGATCGGGCCTAAACCGGCAGTTGGACATCCCTCTCACAATCCGGGACTGTTGGCTCCTAACCACTCACCTGCCTGCCTGCCTGATTGCCCCTAATCGCTTCTGCCTGCCAGCCTGATCACCCCCTAACCTCTCCCCTGCCAGCCCAATTGCCCCCAACTGCCCTCCCCTGCAGGCCTGATCACCCCCAACTGCCCTCCCCTGCCAGCCATCTTGTGACAATGTGGAGGCAGCCATCTTGTGGTGGCCATCTTGTGATGACGGGAGGGTCGGCCGTCTTGTGATGATGCAAGGGTCAATTTGCATATTCCCTCTTTATTGTATAGAAATTTGTATCCTCTATATAAATGCATCTTTAATTTAAAATTAAATCAATTGAAGAAGGCTGTATTTCTAAAATTACATTAAAAACTATTTGATCAAATTATTTAAGATAGTAAAAAGCTATTTTTATTGACCAAAATGACAAGTATATCAAAGATTTGGAAGCAGCCCAAGTGTCCATCAGTAGATGAGTGGATTTAAAAAGCTGTGGTATATTTACCTAATGGAATACTACTCAGCCATTAAAAAACCAAGGAAATCTTACCCTTTGCAACAGCATGGATGGACCTGGAGAACATTATGCTAAATTAAATAAGCCTGTGTTTATAACACCATTCATGGGCCATACAAAATTATCAACATAGAAATTAGCCTGCTATATTTCGTCAAACATTTAATTCATTCCCTGATGTCTGGGCAGGGCCAGACCAAATTATTTTGTGGGCCTTATAAGGCCCATGGGCTGGATGTTCCCTACCCTTGCTTCATAATCACACCCTTCCCTACCTTTGTAAAACATGTAACTACAGATCTGTTCCCTGTAAGTATAGTTTCTTTTTTCAAGAATGTCACATAACTGAAATCATACAATATGTAATCTTTTGGGGCTTATCTATTATCATTCAGCATGATGTTTTTGAGATACATCCAAATTGTTGTACATATCTATATTTCTTTCCTTTCTTATTCCTGGGTAGCGTTCTATAATATAGATGAACTACGTTGTGTTTATTCATTCACCCATTGAAAGACTTTGGATTGTTTCCAGTTAGGGACAATTATGAATAGACAAGCTTTAAACATTTGTGTACAGTTTTTGTCTGAGCATAGTTTTCTTATTTTTTTTAATTAAACCTTTATTGTTCAGATTATTACATTTTTTCCTCATTTTCCCCCCCATAACTCCCATCATCCCAGTTCCCACCCCACCCTCCGCCCTCACTCCCCACCCACTGTCCTCATCCATAGGTGCACAATTTTTGTCCAGTCTCTTCCCGCATCTCCCACACCCCTTTCCCCCCCAGGAATAGTCAGTCCAGTCCATTTCCTTTCTATGTCCCTGATTCTATTATAATCACCAGTTCATTCTGTTCATCAGATTATTTATTCACTTGATTCTTAGATTCACTTGTTGATAGATGCGTATTTGTTGTTCATAATTTGTATCTTTACCTTTTTTTCTTCTTCCTCTTCCTCTTCTTAAAGGATACCTTTCAGCATTTCATATAATACTGGTTTGGTGGTGATGAACTCCTTTAGCTTTTCCTTATCTGTGAAGCTCTTTATCTGGCCTTCAATTCTGAATGATAGCTTTGCTGGATAAAGTAATCTTGGTTGTAGGTTCTTGGTATTCATCACTTTGAATATTTCTTGCCACTCCCTCCTGGCTTGCAAAGTTTTTGTTGAGAAATCAGCTGACAG
The DNA here is from genome assembly GCF_014108235.1 of Myotis myotis. NCBI lineage: Eukaryota > Metazoa > Chordata > Mammalia > Chiroptera > Vespertilionidae > Myotis > Myotis myotis. The sequence goes on from NW_023416335.1 coordinate 189,792,502, forward strand.
TCGTATGGGTATTCCCTTGTAGGTAACTGAGTTTCTTTCTCTTGCTGCTTTTAAGATTCTCTCTTTGTCTTTTGCTCTTGGCATTTTAATGATGATGTGCCTTGGTGTGGTCCTCTTTGGATTCCTTTTGTTTGGGGTTCTCTGCGCTTCCTGGACTTGTAAGTCTATTTCTTTCACCAGGTAGGGGAAGTTTTCTGTCATTATTTCTTCAAATAGGTTTTCAATATCTTGGTCTCTCTCATCTTCTGGCACCCCTATAATTCTGATGTTGGTACGCTTGAAGCTGTCCCAGAGGCTCCTTTACACTATCTTCGTATTTTCGGATTCTTTTTTCATTTTGCTTTTCTGGTTGGGTGTTTTTTGCTTCTTCGTATTTCAAATCTTTGACTTGATTCTTGCGCTCCTCTGGTCTGCTGTTGGAAGTCTGTATAATATTCTTTATTTCAGTCAGTGTATGCTTAATTTCTACTTGGTTCTTTATCACAACATTGAGGGTCTCATTAGATTTCTTGAGGATCTCACTATATTTATTGGCGGTCTCACCAGTCTTTTTGAGGGCCTTACTAAGTTTATCGGCGGCTTCTAGACAGTTCTTGAGAGACCTTAAAAGTGTGGTTTTGAGCTCTATATCCTCCATTTCTGTCAGTTGTGTCCTGTTTCTTTGTCTCCGCATTTTTTATGCTTTCTTGGTGCACCCCCTTGTGGTCTTTGTGCGCAGTCTTGTTGTAGTTAAGCCTTGATTGTTGTAGGTAATACTGGGGGGGACTTGACCTCCAGGCCAACTGGCTGTGAGAATCAACTGTGTCTGCAGTGGGATAACTTCTGTCCTCTAGGGAGGTGCTAATCTAGCCTCTGCCTGAGGCTATCCTGCAAATGCTTCTGTGCAAGGCTTGGGCAGGGCGGGTCCCAGGGGATCAACAGGGCGGGAGGAGCGAGCAGTTATGGCTGCTCTCAGTCCTGTCCCCAGAGGCTCTGCCTCTCAGAGTCCCAGCAACCACTGCAAACCTTGGAGAGAAAGCTGCCCTCGAGTTCCGACAGATGCCAGACAGTCCCGCTTCTCCTGTTTGAGTCTGGGTCCCCAGAGACTCACCCGGAACTGGAGCTCAGAGCCTGAGACTCCTTCCGGATTGAAACAGACAACCGTGCCCTCAGCCGCCAGCCCACTCTGCACGTACCTCCGCACCTTTGTATTTTCCGCACTGTGCCTCCTCTGAGTCTCGGTATGCTTTTCTCTTTCCTTCTAGTTGTAGAATTTCCCCTCAGCCAGCCTTCCTGTGGTTCTGGGTGATGTCCGTTCCATCTTTTAGTTGTATTTTTGAAGTGGTTGTGCGAGGCAGCAATCTCCGGTGTTTACCTATGCCACCATCTTGGTTTCTCCCCCTGAGCATAGTTTTCATTTCCTCAGGGTATATACCCAACAGTGGGATCACTGGGACATATGGTAATATCTCTTTAAGTCTATAAGAAACTTCCAAACAATTTCCAGTATGGTGTACTACTTTGCATTTTCAGTAATGTATGGGATGTCTAGTTTCTCTGTAGCATCACCAGTACTTGGTATGTCAGTATTTAAATATTTTTTTTTGCTGTTATAATAGATATGTAGTGATATCTCACGGTGGTTTTGTATTTTCCTATGACTAATGACATTGAACATTTTGGTAAAATTTTTTTTATTCTTTTGTGAACACTGGGTTTTTTGTTTTCTTATTGTTGAGTTTTGAGAGCTCTTTATGTATTCCACATGTAAATTTTTTTGGATATGTGATTTGCAAATATTTTAATCAACTTTACAGCTTGTCTTTTCAATCTTTTAGTAATGCCTCTTATAAAGTAAAGGTTTTGAAATTTGATGAAAGTAAATTATTTCCTCGACCCCCTTTTTATGGGTCATGTTTTTGGTGTCATATTGAAGAACTCTTTGCCTAACCCAGCTCTAAGATTTTTCTTCTATTTTTTTCTAAAAGTGTCACAGTTTTATCTTTTAATTTAGATCTATAATCATTCTGAGTTAATTTTTATATATGGCAAAAGGTACGGATCAAAGTCTCTTTTTACACATGGACATTCTGTTAGAGTATGATTGAATTGCTTTTGTACATTTGTTGAAAATTAACGTGCCATATATGTATGGTCTGTTTCTCAATTCTATCCTATTCCATTGATTGATGTGTTTATTCCTTCACCAATACCAACCATCATAATTACTGTATCTTTACAGGAAATCTTAAAATTGGGTACTGTACTTTCTCAACTTTCTTCTTCTTTTAAAAATTGTTTTAACTATTCTAGTTCTATTGCCTTTCCCTGTGAATTTCTAAATGTGCTTACCTATCTATAAAAAATCCTGCTGGCATTTTGATTGGACTTGTGCTAATTTTTTAGATCACATTGAAGATCACTGACATGTTTGAATTCTTCTGATATGAACACAATACATCTCTCCATTTATATGGGCTTTCTTCAATTTCTTCCATCAGCTTTTTTTAATTTTCAGCATATAGATTCCATATGTGCTTTGTTAGATAATGCATTTTAAGTTATACTAAATAGTGCCCCCAAAGACCATACTAATTTATTCATTTATTAGTGGTTGTAAGTTTCCATTTTCTCACATTTTACCCACGTGAATATTGTAAAATAATTTTAAAACTAATTTGCTTATATATATATATTTAAGGTAATTTATTTTATCGGATAGACAAGGTCATCTTCCTGCAAGTCTCTTTAGACTTATCTGTTGAACTTAGAATGCATGTACTAAATGCAGGGCATTGCATATACAATGTGTGTACTACATTGAACAGGTAACTTATCTCTTACCAACTGAAAAGGAAAGTTGTTGTGAGCTTAGCTTAACATCTTTTCAACTTTCTAAAGAATAAAGCTAACCAGTTTCCAGATGAGCATTTTGGTTCTAAGATTCCCTGAGATAGTTAAGAGCAAATGAACTATTGGTAGTTAGAAACTTAAATTGAATTTGACTATGTCACTGACCTGAGTGTGAATTTGAGGAAACCACCTTGCTTTCCCATCTTCAGTTCTTGTAATGTAATTGAAACAAAGGATTGTTGTAGATCTGTGGTTTTGATTTATAAGTAAACAATTATATTTCTCAAGTGGGAAATAAAGAAATAGAAGAACAGAGAAAAAGGCAACTAAAAATAGTAAGAGAAAAAGAAAGAACTGAAATGAGAAAAAGGATCCAAGTTCTGATTGCTGCCTCTCTAGGGGTTGATCAGTTGTCCAAGTAATTAGGTGTTGAGTACTTGTCCAAATCATTAGAAATTGACCAGTTGTCCAAGTCATTGGGGTTGACTAGTTGTCCAAGTAATCGAAGTAGAATAGTTGTCTAAGTCATCAGAGGTTGCCCAGTTACCCAAATCATTGCTATTCAAGGAATTGAGTCTCTCTCTGTTGTATAATAGTAGTGTGAAACTCAATTAATCCTTGGACATGTTTTTCTCAACTTGAAATTGTAATCATTATCTCAGACTGTGGAGAAAATTTATGAATGTTCTGAAAAATGCAAACTGATATCAATTTCTATAGGCTTTTGATAACTTTTTCATATAAAATACTAGAGGCTTGGTGCATGGACTCGGGCACTGGTGGGGTCCCTCGGCCTGGCCTGCGGGAATCGGGATGAAACGGCTCTCCAACATCCCCTGAGAGGTCCTGGATTGCAAGAGGGCAGTTCTCAGGTGATGAACGCCAAAATCGGGCTCCCTCCTCTCTGGTTCTGGATGTTTCACCCAGAATCGCAGCTGCCAAGTCACCGCAGCTTGGCAGCTCCTGCGTTGAGTGTCTACCCCTGGTGATCATTCCATGACATAGCTACCAGTCAGGCAGTCAGGGAGTTGGATGGTTGCTTAGGCATATATATATATAATTTTGTGCACCAGGCCTGGTATATATATAATATATATATATATATTTGTGCACCAGGCCTGGTATATATATATATATATATATATATATATATATATATATATATATATATAATATATATAATTAGTGGCCTGGTGCACAAAATTCATGCGGGGTGGGGGTCCCTCAGCCCAACCTGCACCCTCTCTAATCAGGGACCCCTTGGGGGATGTTGGACATCCCTCTTGCAATCTGGGACCGCTGGCTCCTAATGCTCACCTGCCTGCCTGATTGCCCCTAACTGCCTCTGCCTGCCTGTCTAATCACCCCTAACTGCTCTCCCCTGCCAGCCTGATCTTGCAACCCCAAATACCCTCCCCTGCTGGCCTGGTTGCCCCCAACTGCCCATCCCTGCTGGCCTGATCTCCCTCAGTCTCTGTCTCTCTTTGTTTTTCTCAGCAGGCCTCCAGGCCTCCCTGCCTCCCTGTCTTCCTCTTTCTCTTTCCTGGCTGGGAGGGGACGGGGCCAGTGGGGGCTGCCCCACCCTCTTCCCACCCTCCCTTCCATCCAGGCCTCTTCAGGCCCAGTCTGTTTGGTTTCCTCATTCTGAGAGAGGCTCCCAGAGCGTGCTGGGAGGGAGAGAAAGAAAAGGAGAAAAGGCTGTGAGCTGGTGGGCACTGTGTGTATCTGTGTGTGTGGGTGTGTGGATGTGAGTGAGTGTGAGTGTTGGCCCTGCCACACCCATCCCTATCTCCGCTGCCACAAGTCCCCACCCACTGGAGCCTACTGCACACAGCCTGGGCGTTAGGTCAAGACTCTGGTCGTTGTGGATGTGACAGACCCAGGGTTTTTATATATTACTAGTAGCCCGGTGCATGAAATTCGTGCACTGGGGTGTGGGGGGGAGGGCCCCCTCAGTCTGGCCTTCACCCTCTCCAATCTGAGACCCCTCAGGGAATGTCCAACTACCTGTTTGTGCCCACACTTTTAACAGATAACAGCTCCATTGTTGTTTCTTTCTTATGCTTAAAACCATTGGAATTAGTAGGTATTCAAAGTGTGTATACATTTTGGGGGGACACCCTGTGTATCTCTAGTCAGCGGTGAAAGAAACCAACAGCAGATTTGGAACCCCCAGAGAGGGAACCTCGCTCTCTCCCCACATGTCTCCCCACTTCACTTTCCACCTTCGTGGGCAGCAGGAGAATCAACGTTTTCTCTCATTAATTCGGAAAAGCACATCCTGTCACCTGCTGCCCAGTAGGAGTGAGCTAGGCCCCAAGCAAGTGAGGCTCAGTCAGGGCAGCCTTCGCTCATGGGTGCTGGCACCAAAGTGCACATTCCTCCTCTACAGTTGCCCTGACTATCCCACTGTTTCACTGAGAGGACGGAATTCCTCTCCACCTCTGGGTTCTTGATTTTGAACACTGACCGAAGGCACCTCAGCGAGGGCTGCCTGCACCCACCAGATGTGTCTGTCTGCATCTGCTCCTGCCTCAGCACCTGCATTAACCCCCTAGAGGTGATCTCGTAGCTGCACTGGCCTCCGTGGGAACAGGGCATCACCACTCTGCCCTCTCACCGTCATCTCACAGGCGCCCACCCTCAGCACCCAGAACACCCAGACACTCTCCAAAGGACGTGAGCGCAACAGAGGGGATGTTGCACATCCTGCGGGGGTGTTTGGCATTCCGGGTTGATGGAAGTGTGGTGGAGAGGCCGGGGGAGAACTTGTGCATGCCTTGGTTTGCAACTGTTGCAGGCGCGGGAGGGTGACAGTGTGCTGGGGGATGTTCACCCGCTAGTGGGGGATGTGCACACCGGAGGCCTCTGGCTTTGCAGATCTGCAAACCCCTGTGGTGCAGCCAGGAGGATGTCAGTCTGGCCTGCCACGGTGGCTGTCCCTGCGATCCTGCACCTTCTGGGCCAGAAGGCGGATCTTGCGCAGCCACTCCTGGGCGCTGATGGCCTGCAGGCGCTACTTCAGCCCAGCCTGCAGGCTCCACTTGGTGTGCTCACAGCTGTCACCACCGCCATGTGGGGAGTACAGGCAGCCCTCCATCGGCCTGCCTCCCCTGTCCAGAGGCTCTCTGCGCTGCTCACCTGCCCAGATTGACTGGGGCTGGGCGGAAGCCAGGCATCCTGCCCTGCCCAACCCCAGCCGATCCGCCCCTGTGTGAGCTGCCACCCCGCCTGGAAGGGTCACGGATCCGGGTCCTGGGACCATGGACAGCCTCAAGCATTGCCCCCCGCCTGGCAGGGTCACAGATCCAGGTCCTGGGACCATGGACAGCCTCAAGCACTGCCCCCCGCCCACCAGGGTCACAGATCCGGTCCCGGACCGCGGACAGCCTTGCCCGCTGCCGCCCGCCTTCAGTATGCAAATTAGCCACCATCTTGTTGCTTCAGGGTGGGGGTCCCCACTGGGGTGCCTGGCCAGCCTGGATGAGGGGATGATGGCTGTTTGCAGCTGGTCACACTCCCTTCAGGGTGGGGGTCCCCACTGGGATGCCTGGCCAGTCTGGGTGAGGGGTTGAGGGCCGTTTTCAGGCTGGCAGGTGACTGAAGCTCCCAACTGCCGGGGTCCAACCCCAGCAGGTCCAGGGGTCCCCAAAGGTGTAGACGGAGTCGGCGAAGAAGGAAGGACACGGAGACAGTGTTCAGTTGATCAGCAGCCTAGCCAGGATCTCCAGCCAGGATCTCCAGCCAAGTTCTGGTCTGGATCTCCAGCGAAGTTCTGCTTCAGATCTCCAGCCAGGTTCTGTGTCCATGTTCTCTTGCTAGGTTCTCCAGCCAGGTTCTGTCACCAGGTTCTAGTCAGGTTCTCTTGCCCATTTCTATAGTCAGGTTCAGTCCAGGATCTTTTGCCATGTTCTCTCCAGCGAAGTTCTTCTGTCTCTAGTTCTGTGTTCCAAGCTCTGTATTCTAAGTTCTGTGTTCTAAGTTGTCTCTTGCTGTCTTGTTACAACTGTATTTATACCAGTTGATTCAATCCTATCAATCTCTATTACAAAGGTTAGGGCGTTTCTTATCTCCATTCCAGGGAGTAAAGATTATGTAGTTTAAGCATGATTGTTTGTAGTTAAAGTGATTAACTACCCACCTGGCACTTAGTTAAGGAGTTTTATCCCCTCCCTGACTTCAGGGGAAAATCCCTACCTGGGGAAACAACCTTTCTCAGAGACCTTGGTTAAAACACATAGTGCCAAGAAGGTGAGCAAACATATTAAGAACAGTATGCTATATATGCCAGGTCCTTTGAAACAGCAAGGATGGACCGGCTCCCGGCAAATTCCCCCTTTTTTATTTTTTAAAAGCAGGCATTAAAAAGAAAAACCTGAAATGCTCTCTTGTATCCATTTTAAGAGTAGGATTGGCGCTTTCCGCTATTGCCTGAGTCCTGATCTATCACCCCAGGTAGAGCTTGCCAATCCTGCACTTTCCTGGGGTGGAAAGGCTGCAGTGGGGTTAAGAATAAGGCTCCTTGGGCCTACCTTCTCCCATGCCTCTACATTTACCTTTCGGGCACCTTTCCTTCCTCAGAAAAGCATGGACGTATTTCTTGTATAAAATGTTCCATCTGACTGGGAGTAACCTTAATTCCTCTGCTAGCAAGCATATGTGTAAAAAGATCAATACAGAGTCTTATTTCTTTAGACTCAGTATGGCACATCTTCTTAATCTAAGAATCAATACAGAGTCTTCTTTCTTTGGACTCAGTATGGCACATCTTCTCAATCTAAGAATCAATACAGAGTCTTCTTTCTTTGGACTCAGTATGGCACATCTTCTCAATCTAAGTTCTGTACTATCCACCTTCTTACCCTACTTATCCTCTATAGGGGGGTTTGCAGCACCCTGGTGGAGTCCTATCCGTCCCGAATGTGGGGGTTCTCAATGGGGGGGGGCTTACCTAGGGGAATCCTGTTCCAGGGGTTCCCAAAGGTGTGGACGGAGTCGGCGAAGACTATCCACCCTCTTCCTACGGTGGAGTCCTATCCATCCCGAGAGTGGGGCTTACCTAGGGGTCCCTGTTCGGGCGCCAGATGCCGGGGTCCAACCCCAGCGGGTCCAGGGGTCCCCAAAGGTGTGGACGGAGTCGGCAAAGAAGGAATGACATGGAGGCAGCGTTCAGTTGATCAGCAGCCTAGCCAGGATCTCTAGCCAAGTTCTGGTCAGGATCTCCAGTGAAGTTCTGGTTAGGATCTCCAGCCAGGTTCTGTGTCCATGTTGTCTTGCTAGGTTCTCCAGGTTCTCCAGCCAGGTTCTGTAGCCAAGTTCCCTCGCTAGGTTCTCCAGCCAGGTTCTGTCCAGGTTATCCAGCCAGGTTCAGTCACCAGGTTCTAGTCAGGTTCTCTTGCCAATTTCTGTAGTCAGGTTCAGTCCAGGATCTTTTGCCATGTTCTCTCGCTAGGTTCTGTCTCTAGGTTCTGAGGCCAGTTTCTGTCCAGGATCTTTTGCCATGTTCTCTCCAGCGAAGTTCTTCTGTCTCTAGAGAACGTTCTGTGTAGGTTCTGTGCCTACGTCCCGTCTCTCTTGGTTCCGTATTCTAAGTTCTGTGTCTTACTGTCTTATTACATCTGTATTTATACCAGTTGATTCAATCCTATCAATCTCTATTACAAAGGTTAGGGCGTTTCTTATCTCCATTCCAGGGAGTAAAGATTATGTAGCTTAAGCACGATTGTTCGTAGTTAAATTGATTAATTACCCACCTGGCACTTAGTTAAGAGGTTTTATTCCCTCCCTAACTTCAAGGGAAAATCCCTACCTGGGGAAACAACCTTTCTCAGAGAGGAGACCTTGGTTAAAACACTTAGTGCCAAGAAGGTGAGCAAACATATTAAGAACAGTATGCCATATATGCCAGTTCCCTTGAAACAGCAAGGATGGACCGGCTCCCGGCACCCAACCTCTCCTTTTTTTCTTTTCTTTTTTTTATTCTGGGATTTATTTACCTTCTGTGGCTGTCACTGGAGCTGAGAGCTGGCTTTATCTCTGAGGCCCGGCTGTAGCTCTGAGACCTCGGCTGCTGAAAGCAGGGATCTGGGTTTATTTGGATTCTATAATTGAAACACTGTTGCGGTCCTGCTGGCTGAAGCCCGGCTGGCCGAAAGTAGGTTTGTGGGTTTTGTTTAACTTCTATAATTGCAACATTGTTTCTTAGAGTGCAAGCTCAGAGGCCGGCAGCAGCAGGCAGAGAACCTTGGCTTCCTCCATCACTGGAGCAAGCAAGCCTCCTGTTTGCTTCAGCTGCCTGGCTGCCGGCCGCCATCTTGGTTGGCAGTTAATTTGCATATCGCCCTGATTAGCCAATGGGAAGCGTGTTGGAGCTACGGTTAATTACCATGTTTGTCTATTATTAGATAGGATGATATATATATATATATATATATATATATATATATATATATTTTATTGATTTCAGAGAGGAAGGGAGAGGGAGAGGGAGAGGGAGAGAGAGATAGAAACATCAATGATGAGAGAAAATCATTGATCAGCTGCCTCCTGCATGCTTCACACTGGGGATTGAGCCCGCAACCCAGGCATGTGCCCTGACCAGGAATCGACTTGTGATCTCCTGGTTCATAGGTCGGCGTTCAACCGCTGAACCATGCTAACTGGTCTGTGATAACGTTTTATTCAATTCAGTATTTGTGTGATTTATGTATTATTCAGAAATTGCTGATTATAAATATTCTTTCATTAATGGTATTATTAATATATGTTTTACTAACAATAGAGCCAATAAGGAGAAGCTAGAAATGAGGAAAATGATTAATAATTGGGTATTAATCTTAGTAAGTGGGTATTAGTAACAGAATGAGAAACTGACACAAATTTCACCTTACAACTGTTTGAAAATGAATTTAAAAATAAGGAATAAAGCATGAACCATACTGGCAAAAACAAAATAGCATTAGAAAACTGAAAAAGTTTATATATGTCTAAAAGATAGAAATCTGACAGGATTAAATTGAGGAAGGAAATTTGGCTGAAAGATAGACACCAGAGAAAATGTGATATTATTTCTTAAGACTCTTCTGAGTCATAATTAATGAAAATAAAGAGGTTTAGGGAGCCAAGAACCACCCATTAGGGTGACTGCTTAGAGATGGAATGTAAAGCGGTCGGGCAGGCTGGTCTTGCTTCCACACCTCCTAGGCAAACACAAACATCTCTCTCTCTCTCTCTCTCTCTCTCTCTCTCTCTCTCTCTCTCACAGTGTAAAGCAGTAAACACTTCAATATCTTCTTCCAGACTGGAGAAGTTAGCATGAATAACTGAGTCACAGAGGCACTACAATGTTCCAGGGAGCTGGCAACACCCAAAAGGAATGGAAAAATTCTCATAGGAATGAGTGTAAGATTTTATACTTAAAGATGCCAACTGTCTCCATTCCAACATTGGAGTCAGGCAGCAGTAAATTTAAAAAGTGTCCACATTCAAATGTAAATATAAGCCTACAATCAAGGCTAATAAAACACACAGGGAAAAAAAACCCAAACAATTGTATTAAAGAGAGGCACCAAATAAAACATCAATAAAAAAAGTAAATGAACAGTAAAAGGCATACATTATTGATGTTAAAAAGAAAGCAAGGGAAAGTCAATAACTATAGGTGAGAAGCTAGTTGTGTCACTTTTGAAATTATTTAATCACTCCATCACTTAGTTTCTCATCTGTACAATATTCTTAATTATAGTTCTGCCCTCAAAATATTATACTGACGATTAGATTTAAAGAGCTTAGGACTTTCAATGGAAGTCAAGTGACAGACTATTCAAGTTAATAAACAAGTTCACAAGGTAAAAAAAAAATTACTAAAGAATTTAAAATTATGCCTGGCACATAGTGTACTATGTAAGTGTTAGCTATTTATACAGCAATAATTGATACAAAATGAAAGTTAAAACATGTTTACAAACCCTCAATGTAAGAGCTTTAAAAGAAAAACATAGCCCTAACTGGTTTGGCTCAGTGGATAGAGCGTTGGCCTGCGGACTGAAAGGTCCCAGGTTCAATTCCAATCAAGGGCATGTACCTTGGTTGTGGGCACATCCCCAGTAGGAGGTGTGCAGGAGGCAGCTGATCGATGTTTCTCTCTCATCAATGTTTCTAACTCTCTATCCTTCTCTCTTCCTCTCTGTAAAAAGTCAATAGAATATATTTAAAAAAATAAATATTACTGAAGGACATAATGAAGATATAAACAAATTGAATGATAAACCATATTTAAGAAGAAGAATAAATATTAAGTAAAGATAATAAAGTTTTCCTGAATTTGATAAAATCCTAAAGCCAAAATCATAACACAATTTTTCTGTGAAATTTATAAATTAATTCTAAATTGTATCTAATAGATTAAATAAGTAAGTGATCATTGATCCCATCAAAGACAACCATCCCAATTCAAGTAACTGAGGATTCTAGATGTAACTTGAAAACAGTATTTTTCAACACTTAACTGAACTAGCAAAAATAAAAGGACATGCTTAGAGATTTAACAAAATAAAGTGAGACCAAAATCCAGGGAAGGAAATAAGGGAATCTGCTAAACCAGGATAATCTTAAGCTTCTACTTTATAACCCAGGCACAAAAATGAGCACTCACTCACGTCCACTAGTGAATAGTTATTAGTGAAGTTGGAGACTATTAATGGAACCCTATCCCCCTGCCCCCACACACACCACCACCATGTACACACACCTGGATACAAGAAGGCTATACCCTCATTGACAAGGTGAATTAAAAACACATTTTAAACTAAAAACCTCTCCTCAGGAAAAGGGAAGAACAAATTTCAACCCTGGAAATAAGGGGAATGAGAGAAAATGATCTGAGAATTCATAACTATGAACCAACTTTTAAATATGTTTGCAACATTTAGTCCCAAAAATCTCATCCTGAGAATTTGTTTTAAAGTGATACCATCAGTTGTCTCTAAGAAGTAAAAAAAGAAAACTTTAGTAAAATAAAGCATCTTGAACACAGATTCATCCCTAAAAATACCCATAGTTAAGTTGCTCAGATCTGGAAGTTATGGGGGAAATCACTCACTCACACACGCACACACACACACATGCCTTTTGCATAGACACACACTCAGCATGCACACGTCTGCACAAATTAGAAAACAGGTTGCCACAAGTAAAAAGCAGTAGAAATGAAAAGCAACAATCTGTTAATACTTAAGTAGGCCATCTTTTTGTTTTCTTGGTTGTTGTTTTCTGCTTGTTTGGAAAGATGGATATGGGATAGAAAACAGAAGCTAAAGTAGGGACACCCATAATGGACCAGGAATACATGTTAATCATTCACATATATATTGGGAACTCAAATGCTCTTAAGACATCATTTTTGCTTACCGAGAGGCCATAGTCTAGCTAAAGAAATAATGATATGCACATCAAAACAACTTACGTAAGTCAATGATACGAGTCCCAAAAGAGGTAGCATGAGCCACTGTGGCCTGAAAGGCTCAGAAGTAGATGGAACTTGAATTTACGTAGAAGTAATGGGGTTTTTGCATAACATCAGAGAAGTGGAGGGGTAGTTCAGGAAGCAGGAGGAATACACAAAGATGGAAAATTCCCAAGGAATATTGAGCAAATAGAGACAGGATATTGAACTTTCACCCAATGCTTACACACACACACACACACAAAAGAATGATAAGAAAATGCTTCTAAAGAAAGAAAATTGGAAGCACCCAGGAAATAGACCAGAAGAGAGTGGGATCACATGTAAATACAGTGCAATAAGTCAAATTAATTGATCAATTAACTACTGCCTATAAAAGATGTGAGACTATAGCCATCAGCTAATTGCAAATACAATCATCTATTATCTAATTGTGTAAATGAGAAGTATGCTTAATTGGAAGTCAGGAGGATTCAAATTATTTGGGATTCAGTTTTTATATTTGCAAACTGGGGAGGAGAGGGATCTATGGAGGAAGGCAGGTTAATGATCTTATTCATGCTCTCAGCACTACATTCAAACTTTACAAGCCAACACAGAGAAGAGCGTGCCCACTGTGACAACTAAAGTAACAGTAAGCCCTCTTTTACTCTCAGACTGAATCTCATTACCCAAAAAATCCACAAGGTGGCAACAACCGTGAAGTAAAAGTAAATTCTGAGTCGGATTCTCAGAAACAGACTTGTTCCATGACTAATGTTTACAGATTTCCCTTCCTGTGTTTTTATGATGTCACTGACTCTGGAGGAGCTGGGAGAACAAAGGCTGTACGCACAGCGGGACGGCGCTGAGAGCTCCCACAGGAGAACCAACTATGATCTAGAACCCTTGCAATCCTCACCGTCATGCAAAGGAGACTTTTCCATCCTCATCCTCATTTTACAGAGGAAACTAGAAAGACAGCCTGGCCTGTGTGGCTCAGTGGTTGAGCGTCGGCCCAGGAACCAAGAGGTTCCCACTCAGGGCACATGCCAAGGGTTGCAGTCTCCATCCCCAGTAGGGGGTATGCAGGAGGCAGCCGATCGATGATGTTTCTCTCTCATTAACATTTCTATCTCTCTGTCCCTCTTCCTTCCTTTCTCAATTAAAACAAAAGCATATTTGAAAAAAATAAACTAGGAAGACAGAAATCAAGTAAATTACCCAGGGTGACAGAGCCAGTCAGCGGTAGAGCCAGCATTCAAAACTTAGCGTCTCTGGTCAAGGCCCAAGGTCGTCTCACCACCCTTGCCGAGCTCTGAAGAAGACCCATTTGATTAACACAAGCGACCTTCCTTCCTAACCACCCTCCTCACTGATATAGAAATGAGATGTTTGCTTTTTTCTTTATAACCGAAGAGCCACTTAAAAGATGGATTCATTTTTAGCATGGGACAATATACATAACTTCCCCAGACATTATTAAAGAGTGGTTTGATCACTAATAGCAATTTCAATTTTAAGGTTTATTTCAGGGTAGCTCATTTATTTTTGTTTCCTTCTGTTTTTTGTTGAATTTACTGGTGTGACAAAATTATACATCTGAAACATAAGTACATATGTTTCAGATGCACAATTCTACAACATATTATCTGTTCACTGTATTATATGTTTAAGACCCCAAGTTCAGCATCAATGATTTCTGCTACTTAAATAAAGTAGGAACATTTCTTCATTGGCTGACATCTTAATCAAATAATAAAATTTCATTTCAAACTTGGTTAAAGGAAAAAATGGAGGGTTTCTCAATGAGATGAAGGACCCAAAGATAAGAAGTTCTTTTAAGTGGTACAGAAAATTAGAATCGAGAGCCAGAAAACTATTAGGAATTATGGAAATCGTTCATTGTAGGGCGCGACTATAGGGTTAAGCCTTGGAATGACCTGTTGGCAAAGTCACAAACAAGTCCCAGCTTAGAGGTCACAGTCCTCTTAGCATAATTAGGCTTGACCTTATGACGCTCCCTAAATCTTATCTGGGAAGCTAATGGGCTGAGGGAGGTGCAGCAAGTGCTGCCCAAACAAGTGAAACTCACAAGAACAGTGTAACTATGCTAACCACTACCTTGTTTACCTCTGACTATAAAATAAAGGCTCAGCTTGCCTCTGGATCTCTCTCTGTGGCCTCAGCCAGGCACAGGAAGATCCACGGAGAATAAAGAGAGAACCTGGCTATGCTAATCATCTGAACACTGTCTCCATGTCCTTCATTCTTCGCTGACTCCATCCACACCTTTGGGAACCCCTGGACCGCTGGGGCTGGACCCCAGCAGTTCATATTTATTCTCCCTTTGTCTCCATGCTCTCTAGTCTATTTGATACAAAAGAATCTGTTTGATAGCATAATCTAGTCTATATTTTATTGTCAATGATACAGATGATAAAAATGCCTTTGGAGGGCATTTTATTTTCCCCTACTCTCTCTTCACAAGGAGATAAATACCTGTCACCTCTCCCAGTAAAATATTATCTGTCAATATTACACCTGTCAAGGTGTAACTCTAATATAATTTCCTTCATGATTCTGTGCCTTATTCACAAAGTTTTCTTAGTCTCCAAATCCCTACAATGCTCTAAGTCATTTTTTTGGTTGTTTTCACGCTCAGTTTTCTATATTAAATACTACTTGTTTTCTCCTAACCATCCCCCCCAATTGTAATTTTTCTCGAGAGTTAGCATGTGTTTACTCATTCTTTTGATGCCTGCCTTTAGTCAGACACTCTGCTGGTGCTGCAGAGATTGGTGAAGAAGACCAAGAAGCAGATTCTCAGAGGCTCACCATCTAGTGATCTTGGGAGATGCTTGGAGAAGCCAGGGAGGGCTTCATAGGGAAAGTCAAGTTTGAACGCAGTCAGAATCATGAAAGCTCTCAAATGTAAAGAAGGGGAAAGGGAATTCCAATCTGTAAAAATGCATGGAGACATGACAACCTGTGACTAAAAAGAGGGTTTCTAGAGGAGGCAATACATTTACTGAGAATGTCAGATCTGAGCCAGGAAAGCCCCCACTAATACCTTATCCAACCATGCTAGTCATCACTCATCCATCAAGATTCTCCTCCATGCTGAGCTCTGACAAGCTCTTACCCCAGAGTCCTTCTCACCAAGGCAGGCCAGGCAGCCATCACCGACCAACTGAAGTTTGCACAAATAGGAAATCTATTTGCCAAAAGTACCCTAACTGAAATGTATGAATTTCTATTTGGTAGCATTTCAGTCTAGTGGAGCATAGGAGCAGCTTTTAGTATAAATAATTCTGACCGGTGACAGACAGCTTTCTGTCTACATGTCAGATGAAAGTAAAGAGATACTAGTGGTGCTGAAGGTGGACCAGGCGCTGGGAGAGAGGGAAAGTGATTAAAGGAGCAAGGAAAGCACATGCTGAGTCAAACTCTGGGAATTTTAAGCATGTAAATCAACCCTCCTGAGCTATTTGAGTGTCTACCTTTTGGTAGCTGTTCTAAAATTTTGTTTCATTATCCCTTTGATTCTGCTTGGGTACACTGTGCTTTGCTCTGGCAATTATGCCCCCAAATAATAACAGTAACTTACATCTTTACTGTCACAATGTTCACGTACAATACTGTATTATGTGAAGCTCTTTACTGCCTCCTGCAGGCAGCAGGTCTTCACAATCCCTGCCCCCCTCCCCCCCGCCCCCCCCCCCCCCGCCCCCATTCCACCCTTTACAATCCGAGACTGAAGTGCTGTGTGGGGCAGAGATACCCTGTCATTATGAACTCTGTTTTATGAGGTACTCCTAACTCATTGAAGTCTTTTACACTTTTCTTTACAAGCTACTCCTCAGAGCTATTCTCAGAAGTTATGGCCTTTACAGATAGTAAGAAGAGGCCTCCTCTGAGTTGGTTATTGTCTGAAGAGCGGACAAACAGTAGTGGAGTCTTTCTCCTAACTAGGATCTCTTTGGCTGTTTGGTCACGAGTAATGTAACTTCCCAACAGGAATTAGTAAAATATGTTATTTTCTCAGTGATCTTGGAATTTTATTAGATCTCTGATATATTTTAGATACTGCACAAATTACAAATCTGACGTATATTAAGATGGATAAGTGACACATATGTCAAATGTATAATGACCCATATTTATTATATACTAGAGGCCCAGTGCACAAAAATTTGTGCACTCGGGGGGGAGGGGGGGTCCCTCAGCCCGGCCTGTGCCCTCTAGCAGTCTGGGACCCCTCGGGAGATAACGCCCTGCTGGCTTAGGCCTGCTCCCGGGTGGCAGAGGGCAGGCCCAATGCCTAGGTGCAGCCCCTGGTCGGGCTTAGAGCAGGGCTGATTGGGGAGTTGGGGCACCTCCCCCTGTCATGCACAGAGCAGGGCGATCGGGAGGTTGTGATGCCACCCTCAGTCACACTCAGGGTAGGGCCGATTGGGGGGTTGGGGCACCGTCCCCTGTCACACTCAAGGCAGGGTCGATGGGGAGGTTGCGGCGCCACCCCCTGTCATGCACAGAGCAGGGCCAATCAGGGGGTTGGGGCACTGCTCCCTGTCACTCACAGAGCAGGGCCCATCAGGGGGGTTGGGGCTCTGTACCCTGTCACGCACAGAACAGTGCCAATCAGGGGGTTGGGGCGCTGCCCCCTGTCACCCACAGAGCAGGGCCGATCAGGGGGTTGGGGCACCGCCACTCTCACACTCAGGGCAGGGCCGATGGGGAGGTTATGGCTCTACCCTGTCACACACAGAGCAGGGCCCGTGGGGTGGGGGGGTGGGGGGTTTGGGGCGCCGCACCCTGTCACACACAGAGCTGCAGGGCGATCAGGGGGTTGGGGAGCTCCCCCCTATCAGGCACAGAGCAGGGTTGGGGCGCCTTCCCCTGTCACGAACAGAGCAGGGTGGATAGGGAGGTTGTGGCCCCGCCCCCTGTCACACACAGAGCCGCAGGGCAATCAGGGGGTTTGGGCGCTGCCCCCTGTCATGCTGATCCCGGTGCCAGGAGGCCTCGCGGCTCCGCTGATCCCGGTGCTGGGAGGCATATTACCTTTTTACTATATAGGGTAGAGGCCTGGTGCATGGGTGGGGCCAGCTGGTTTGCCCTGAAGGGTGTTCTGGATCAGGGTGGGGGTCCCCACTGGGGTGCCTGGCCAGCCTGGATGAGGGGATGATGGCTGTTTGCAGCTGGTCACACACCCTTCAGGGTGGGGGTCCCCACTGGGGTGCCTGGCCAGCCTGGGTGAGGGGATGATGGCTGTTTGCAGCTGGTCACACACCCTTCAGGGTGGGGGTCCCCACTGGGGTGCCTGGCCAGTCTGGGTGAGGGGCTGAGGGCTGTTTTCAGGCTGGTGGGTGACTGAAGCTCCCAACCGCTCCTTTTTTTCTTTTTTATTCTGGGCCAGCTTTAGCTTTGAGGCTTGGTTCCAGCTCTTAGGCCTCTGTTGCTGAAAGTAGGTTTCTGGCCTTTGCTTATAATGTTGCGATTCTGCTGGCTGAAGCCCAGGACTAAAGCAGGTTTCTGGGGTTTTGTTTAGCTTCTATATTTGTTACATAGTTGCTTAGAGTTGCAGCTCAGAGGCCTGCAGCGGCAGGTGGGGAACGTTGGAGTCCTCCGTCACTGAAGCAAGCAAGCCTCATATTAGTTTCAAGCTGCCTGCCTGCTGGGCGCCATCTTGGCTGGCAGTTAATTTGCATATTGCCCTGATTAGCCAATAGGAAGGGTAGCGGTCGTACGCCAATTACCATGCTTCTCTTTTATTAGATAGGATAATGTGTTGAACATTTTAGTTTGGGTGCTTAAATGTAGTAAGATATTCACATTAGGCTCTTCACTTCATCACCCTCATTTTGCTCCTATCCCCATCCAACCAAGTGACAGTAAAATCATAATTAATTTCAAAGATGCCATACTGTCTGCTTGGAGACCTGCTGCTGTTGGTGCACTAACTCCTCTTCAGGGCCTGCCTCTGTGGTTTTATCATGGCAGTGGACAGAATAATACATTGTAAAAGTCAACTTGATTTGTAACGACAAAATATGTATTTGACTATGTGATAAAAAATGTACAAGAATCAACATCATTAAAATGTCCACACTACCCAAAGCAATCTATAAATTCAACACAATCCCCATTAAAATACCAACGGCATACTTCAAAGACCTAGAACAAACTCTCCAAAAATTCACCTGGAATAAAAAAAAAAAAAAGGCCCCCAATAGCTGCAGCAATCTTGAGAAAGAAGAACAATGTAGGAGGAATCACAATACCAGATATCAAGGTATAAGACCAAGCCACGGTTCTCAAAACTGCCTGGTACTGGCACCAGAACAGACATATAGATGAGTGGAACAGAACAGAGAACCCAGAAATAGACACAAGCCAGTATGCTCAATTACTATTTGACAAAGGAGGCAAGAGCACACAGTGAAGACAAGATAGACTCTTCAATAAATGATGTTAGGAAAACTGGACAGATACTTGCAAAAAAATGAAACTAGATCACCAACTTACACCATACACAAAAATAAACTCAAAATGGATAAAGGACTTAAATGTAAGATGGGAAACCATAAACATCTTAGAAGACTCCATAGGCAGCAAAATAGCCGACATTTGTCGTGGCAATATCTTTACCAATACAGCTCCTAGGGCAATGGAAACTAAGGAGAAAATAAACAAATGGAACTACATCAAAATAAAGAGCTTCTGCACAGCAAAAACAACCATCAGCAAAACAACAAGAAAGCCCACTGCATGGGAGAACATATTTGCCAATGTTATCTCTGATAAGGGTTTAAATCTCCAACATTTACAGGGAACTCATACAACTTAACAAAAGGAAGATAAACAATCCAATCAAAAAATGGGCAAAGGACCTAAATAGACACTTTCTGAAAGAGGACATACATAAGGCTGAGAGACATATGAAAACATGCTCAAAGTCACTAATCATCTGAGAGATGCAAATCAAAACAACAATGAGGTACCATCTCACATCTGTCAGACTGGCTATCATCAACAAATCAACAAACGACAAGTGCTGGAGAGGATGTGGAGGAAAAGGAACCCTTGTGCACTGCTGGTGGGAATGCAGACTGGTACAGCCACTATGGAAGACAGTATGGAGTTTCCTCAAAAAGTTAAAAATGGAACTCCCATTTGACCCAGTGATCCCACTTCTAAGACTATGTCCCAAGAAACCAGAAACACCAATCAGAAAGGATATATGCACCCCTATGTTCATAGCAGCACAATTCACCATAGCTAAGATTTGGAAACAGCCTAAATGCCCATCAGCAGATAAATGGATTAGAAAACTGTGGTACATCTGCACAATGGAATACTACGCTGCTATAAAAAAGAAGGAATTCTTACCATTTGCAACAGCATGGATGGAACTGGAGAGCATTATGCTAAGTGAAATAAGCCAGTCAATGAAAGAAAAATACCACATGATCTCACTCATTTTTGGATAATAAAGAACATTATAAACTGATGAACAAAAATAGATACAGAGGCTGAGCAGCATCAAACAGACTATCAAACTACAGTGGGAAGGCTGGGGAGGGTTGGGGCGGGGGAGGTAAGAGATCAACCAAAGCACTGTATGCATGCATATAAGCATAACCAATGGACGCAAGATACAGGGGGGTAGGGGAGGCCAGGGGAAGGAAAATGGGGGGGTGGGGGTGGAGACATATGTATTACTCTTTGTAATGCTTTAAGCAATAAAATGAAATTTTTAAAAATGTACATAAAAAGCCAGAAAGAACAAAAAGCATGCTCTGAAAATCATTCTAACTTTTCATTAGCAAATAATTTCAAACGTACAGAAAAGTTGTAACTACGAGTAGTAAGTAAATAACCCGCATACCTTTTACCCAGATTCAGTTATTAACATTACACCCCATTTGCTTTGTTATTTTCTCTTTTTGCCTCACCCATTTGAGAGCAAGTTACATAAATCATGGTCTTTTACCCCTAAACTTTTCAGTGTGTATTTCCTAAGGGTCATGATTATCTCTTATGTAACCCCAGTACAGTTAGCAACTTCAATACATTTAACATTGATATCATACTTTTTATCTATTTGACTGTCTGAATTTCACATTTGTGAATTAAGGCAAAAATGTTTTTGATAGCATTTTTTTCTCCTCCAGCACAGACACCTAACCAAATGCTGCATCTAGTTGTCTGATCTTTTTAGCTTCCTTTAATCTGGAATATTCCCACAGCTTTCCGTTGGCATGTTTAAAAAATAGTCTTCCCTCCTTTTAATACAGCATTCCTTACCTCGGTGACGCTGTGTCTTTCACGGGAAGCTCATCTGGACGCACAAGCTCTCCGTCTGCCTCCCCGTGGAGGTATTAATCCGGATCACTTGGTCAAGGTGTTCTTCATTCCCCACTGTATCACCACCACTTCTCCATTAGATCTAAGGTTCCCATGACCCCCTCCTCAGGTTTGACTAATTTGCTACAAGCTACTTAGCTTAAAGAACTTAGGAAATCAGTTTTCTTACTAGATTCCCAGCGTATTACAAAGGATATGAATGGGATCTGAAGGAACGGACAGATGAAGAGGCACACAGAGCAAAGTCCGGAAGAGTCCGGAGCACAGGAGCATCTGTCCCCTTGAAGTTTGGGGTGCACCACCTTCCCGGCATTTTTGCCCTGCAAACCAGAAACTCTCCAAACCCCCCTCTTTCGGGGGTTTTATGGAGTCGACATTACATTGACATGATTGATTACATCTTTGGCCAATTGGTGGTTGAACTCAATTTCCTCTCTCTCCTCCCCAGAGGTTAGGAGTGGGACTGAATGTTCCAACCCTCTAATCACATGGTCGGCTTCCCTGGCAACCAGCCCCCCTCCTTCGGTGACCTAGGAGCTTTCCAACAGCCACTTCGTTAACATAAACTCCGATGTGGTTAAAGGGGCTTGTTATGAATAGCAAAAGACAGCTTCACTGCTTTCATCACTTAGGAAGTTGGAAGAGTTTAAGGAGTTCTGTGCCAGGAATGGGGAGGAAAACCAAAGATGTATTTATGATTATAAATCACAATATCACAGTAATATTTCCCCAAGAGCTAACTGTTAGCTGAGCACAGGGACATGTCCTGCCTGTCCCTTTCAGAACCTGAGCCCTCTTGGAAAAATGTCTTCCTCCCAGGATAGCCCCAAATCTTCCCATTGTCAGAGCTGGTTTCGAGTTTGTATTAAGCCCAGATAACTTGAAGTCTTCAGATAACAGAGCAGCTGTGTGGGGTGTTAAAAGACAACTGAGGCACATTAAAAATGTTTTGGAGGTTATTTGAGCAAAAGTTGATTTGAATCCAGCAGAGCCAAACCAGAAGTGGTTAGGAGACAGCAGCTAAGCAGCGGTTCTCAACCTGTGGGTCTCGACCCCTTTGGTGGTCGAATGACCCTTTCACAAGGGTCGCCTAAGACCATCCTGCACATCAGATATTTACATTACGATTCATAACAGTAGCAACATTATAGCTATGAAGTAGCAATGAAAATAATTTTATGGTTGGGTCACAACATGAGGAACTGTATTTAAAGGGCCAGAAGGTTGAGAACCACTGAGCTAAAGGAAAACTTTTATAGGGAAGACGTGGAAGCAAAGCAAAGAAATTGACCTACTCCCTTGCAGGGTTTGGGCCAATTGCCTGAAAAGGACCCATGTTTCCGACCTTGTTGAAGGAAACAGCTGCTTCTTCTTTCCCCCTTTTCACCAGCTCCCCTACTTGGGAGAAGGTTGAAAGGAATTGAGTCCAGTTAGGTTGAGTTCCTCACAGGGAAAGATGCTTATCCTAGCTCCTGCTCACACCTGTGCTAAGTGGGTCAGCGACACTCTTCTCCAGGATCTGAGGGCAGGTTCTTTGTAACAAAGTCTCTAACTTTACTATGAATACACCAGTCCCTCCTTATCTGTGGGGATATGTGCCAAGACCCACAGTGAATGCTTTAACCACAGATCGTACCCAACCCTATATATACTATGTTTTTCCTATACACATACACCTATGGTAAAGTTTAATTCATTAGTTAGGCACAGTAAGAGATTAACAACAATAACTGATAATACAATAGAACAATTATAACAATATACTGTAACGAAAGTTATGTGAATGTGGTCTCTCTCTCTTTCTCTGATAAATGGGATATGTTGGACAAAGGGATGATGCACATGCCCGGGCCGGACAGAGCAGGATGGTGCAAAATTTCATCATGCTACTCAGAACATCATCCCATTTAAAACTTATAAATTGTGTCCCTGGCCTGGTAGCTCAGTTGGTTAGAACCTTGTCCTGATACACCAAGGTTGTGGGTTCAATTCCCGGTCAGGGCACATACAAGAAACAACCAATGAATGCAGACATAAGTGAAACAGCAACAACAAAATCAATGTTTCTCTCTCTCAAATCGATAAATTTTAAAAAATGTATGAATTGTTTGTTTCTAGAACCTTCCATTTAATAATTTCGGACCGCTATTGACTGCAGGGTAACTGAGTATGGAAAGCAAACTGCAGATAAGGGAGGACTACTATATGGTCAGCTTTTCCTAACTCTGGCAACACTTAGGAGTTTTACCCACTGTATTCTCTCATCGCAGGCCCTGGAGCCAGCTCTCAAGTGCCTTCCACCACGGCCACTGACGTGTTTTACGTGGGAGCACTAGTGGCCTCTTCAGGTTGACTTCCTCAGACATTCCACAGATTGTGTTCTTTTTCAGCTCCCTGCCAGCTCAAATTAGCCTCATCCAAGATACAACTGCCTTTCCTCTTGGGATGGAAACTATATCTCCGAAAAGCACTCTTAGTTTCTGGTAATCATTTCCATCACAAGATACTTGACCTTTCCCAGCTCTGTCATCTGTTTCAACATGGTAAACCATGCCTCCAAAGTCAAGTCTAGGTATGGAGGATCATTTTCACCTTGTACCCAGGATTCTGACAACACTGCTCCTCCACCTTTAAGAAGTAGTTGAATTTTTTAAAAATTTTTATTTATTTTATTTATTTATTTTTTAAGGGGAGAATGATGATCTTTTTTTTAAAGATATATTTTATTGATTTTTTTTACAGAGAGGAAGGGAGAGGGATAGAGAGTTAGAAACATCGATGAGAGAGAAACATTGATCAGCTGCCTCCTGCACACACCCTACTGGGGATGTGCCCGCAACCAAGGTACATGCCCTTGACAGGAATTGAACCTGGGACCCTTGAGTCCACAGGCTAACGCTCTATCCACTGAGCCAAACCGGTTAGGGCAGTAGTTGAATTTTTGATCATTCTGAAATGAGGGTCTCATATCCATGACCCACTAAAAAGTATTAGGTAAGCATTGGAGGCCCCTGGGATCTATGCTACACTATCCTTATCATCCAGCCCAGCATTTTTCAGTAAACATGTGATGAAGGTTTTGCTGTGCAGTTTATGGTGCAAATAGATGAAATCCTTTCTTTCTAGTGGCCTAAGATTTGTGAAGCTCTTTGAAACCTTCAAAGGGAATATTAACGTGAAATGAAGGAGGAGGCTTTGCTGTAAGTTATTTTCATGACCAGGTAAATTCTTTAGTAATCATTCTTACAAATTTATTAATTTTACAGAATGTAAGCATCATGTATAAAGTGTGTTATTTTATAGATATTTTCAATCCTACAAATTATACCTTTACTTTAAAATATCTTTATAATATTATAGCATTTTGTGCATGTTAGTATTGAGAGATAATATATTTTATCTAAGATAAAAATGTGACAATAGATTTATATACTTTTTTAAAAAGTATTTTGAAACAGTTGTTCAGCAGAGTTGCATTTATCCTAATTTCTTTCATCTTCTGGATAATCTTATACGTAGAATTGTGCAGTAATTTTCAAACTCTGTCTCATCATACTCCACTAGACACAAGTCACTAGGGACTTCTTTGCATGCACACCCAAGTCATAACTAGGTTATGACCACCAGAGTCATAACTAGGTTCATCAACCATTCTATTTGCCTGGGACTGAGACCTTCCCTGGAATGTGGGACTTTCAGTCAAAAATCTCAAAATGATTAGGCTTCAGTGCTAGGAGTTATAATCTACTCAGAGTCCTTAATAGAAACTGCACAAGGGTTTTTGGTAATTACAGAAAAAAGTGGCACATGTAAGGGTTTTGAGTCCACAAACTCAGGTGTGAAAAATATGAATCCATAAATTAATTAGTCAGGCTCCTGCCAGAGAAAAGATGGCACCACAAAAGATAAGTAATTGAGGAGGATTTAACAAAGAAGTTACTTAAAAAGTGTAGATAGGATTAAAGGAAGCCAGGTAGGAATAGTGCAGCTCCCCTACCCCCACATCATGCTAATGACAGTGGGAAAGCTTCTAAAGATTTTAGATTTTTGAGGGCAAGGAGAGGGAATGGTTAACAGAACACAACCCAGAGAGATTAACTACAAGGCAGGGCCACCAGACAGGATCTGCTGCCTTCAGTAAAAGGACTCAGTCAACCCACAGGGAGGGATCCTTAGAAGTAAACATCCCAGTTCATCCTTTCTCTTCCTCTGATCTCCTGCCAGTGCCTCCCAATGGCTGGACACAACTGGAATCCAGAGGGCAAAGAAGTCTGTAGAAGCCATCCAAAAAGGTTAGCTCCCTGGGGCACAGAGCAGACAGAAAAAAGTGGAGAATGGACCTAAGAGATAAGCAAAAAAATTCAGCCTACAATATTTTCTTAAACTTAATCTTATTTGGAGAACCTATTCCACCAAAGTTGTAAGAAATTTAGTCATTAATGGGCTCTGCCTCCCCTCCCCACCCATGTCCATCCCATGTAAGACCCTTATTCCAGAGAGCAAACTTTAGTCTACACTGCACTCACACTTGCTGCTGAGATGGGCATTGTCCAAGCTTGCAAGAACATCCAAGTCTGGTGGTCCTGTGGCTTTGCTCCATACCATTCATGGGAGCCTTTACCAGAGTTAAGAATGTTGAGGGATGTGATGCTACCCAAATATGCCCACCATGCAGACATCCCCTACACCACAAAGACCTTCCAGAAGGCAGGAGAGAGAGAGAGCAGGCCACAGTCCCACTTACTCACAGTAAGCTATTGTCTCTTTTCCAGGCTTGAGAATCTTATTGCCTTGGCTTCTGCTTTTGCATATCTCCTTACAAAGACACTAGCTCTTCTTCCCTTCCACTTGAAATGCCCTAGCATATTATATTTAGTGGGTTTGTTCACATTATAAAGAGAGGTCTTTCCTTGCGTCAGCTTCAGCCTTCAGTCCTGTAAACTACCACCTGCCAAACTCTCGGCTTTAACTTCGGAATAAGAACAAAAGAAAATTACAGAAACAAGCTCAGAATTCTCTCTTTTTCTTCTATTGCAATGTAAATAAATGCAATTGAATTTATATACAACAAATTGGAAATGTAAATGGTACTGGGGTACTATAGCAAAGGGGAAATTGAGATCAATCCTAACATGTAAGAGAAAAAAAAAATCTATACTAATATTAGAGGAATATGCAAATTGTCTGGGATGCCATCCCAGTAAAAGTAACGACCAGCAGGCTGCATGGGGTGACCAGGTCAGCAGGGGGGTTAGTGAGGGATGACCAAGTGACTGAACAGCAGGCTGTGTGGGGGCAACCAGGCCAGCAGGGGGGGCAGTTGGTGGCAACCAGGCTGGAAGGGGTGGGGCAGTTGGGAGCTACGGGGGGGGGGGGGGGGGGGGGCTGTAAGGGACGACCAGGTTGGTGGGGGGGGGGGCAGTTAGGGGCAACCAGGCTGGCAGCAAGCGGCAGTTGGGGACGACTAGGCCAGCAGGCAGAGGCGGTTAGGAGTGATCAGCCAGGCAGGCAGGTGAGCAGTTAGGAGCCAGCGGTCCTGGATTGTGAGAGGGATGTCCGACTGCCAGTTTAGGCCTGATCCCCGGAATCAGGCCTAAACCTACAGTCAGACATCCCCCAAGGAGTCCTAGATTAGAGAGGGTGCAGGCTGGGCTGAGGGGCCTCCCCTGCCTCCCCCCTCCCCCCCCCCCCCCGCCTGCATGAATTTTGTGCATTGGGCCTCTAGTATGCATATAAAAGAAAATCAGTGTATAAAAAGACAAGAAAACAGCAATAGACTAATCATGTATTACACTCCACAAATTATCCGTTTCCCTCCTCACTTTGCTTCCATGTGTACGAGCTTCTGAGTTTGACAGGAATGGAGGGACACAGGAGGAGGAAATTACAATTTTCAAAACAAACTTGCCTCTCTGAATGAATGCTAGGTTGCTTTTCAGGGCTGGTATCCCCCTATAATCCATATGGAAAAGAGCCATAGGAAGTGTCAGTGTAGAGTTGACTAGATGGTCCTGCTTTGGACCTTGAATGACCATGATCTGGTTACCACCTCTGTAAAATTAGGATACCAATCTCGCAGAACTGGTGTGAGGATTAGAAATGATAAATATGAGGCCCCTGCTTAGTACCTAGTCCAGCCGTGGGCAAACTATGGCCCGCGGGCCAGATCCGGCCCGTTTGAAATGAATAAAACTAAAAAAAAAAAAGACCGTACCCTTTCATGTAATGATGTTTACTTTGAATTTATATTAGTTCACACAAACACTCCATCCATGCTTTTGTCCCGGCCCTCCGGTCCAGTTTAAGAACCCACTGTGGCCCTCGAGTCAAAAAGTTTGCCCACCCCTGACCTAGACCATGATGGATACCAGATAAATGATGCCTCCTTTTAGTATTAAAGGAATTGTGCCACCCTCACTACTACAGAAAACAACACATGCAAGAAAGATCTGAGAACCTGATGGATTAAAAAATGAACTGGACTATAGTTAAGAACAAATGAAATAATAAGATGGCAAATGGAAAGGGTCAACTGAATAGAATAAAAAGTCTCTTCCTTGGAGACATTTTTGTCGCTTCCTTCTGGTTTTTGTTGAGAGGGGATTAGGAAAGGTCCTCTGATTACAAAACATACTCTCAATATGAGTTTGGCTCCCATCTGGAGGAAAAGGCATAAGTAACCCCAATCCAGCATTTTCTTGACAGATTTCTATTTCAAACAGCACTGTGGCCTATTTTGGAAGGTATGTACAGCTTGCTTAAGAGTGTCAGCCATAATAGAAGTCAGGAAAATGCCAATTAACCTTGAGGGACCGGAATATATTGAGATCAGAATCTAGGGCTAAGGTGTGCCCAGTTATACCTGTTGAGTGGCCACAGTGAATCTTAGTTCCTAGGCTGTGAAGAAGAGTGAAGTGACAGTGACGTGAATATCACTCCACTCTCCAGAGAGGACTCCTGCTCCTGTCAAACCTGGGTAATAAAATACCAGTGAAGCACATCCCTGTGGGCCTTTACAGTAAATCAAGACTACATCCAACCACCATTCTCTTGCCCACAAAGATTGTCTTTAGAACTTTCTCAAATAGAGACACATTGAATTCATTTTATCACATGAATTTCTCACCATCTCACAGTTAGAGATCCTTTTTGATACTACTTAACTTGTGTTCTTTTGGTCTACTCTTGTTAGAGAGAACAAAATAGCTGGCTAGCATGATTTTACATCAGTGAAATACAAATAAAATGGTATTCTATTTTCTTGGACCCCAAAATACCTTTTAGGTCCCTTTAATTAAAAAAAAATGTTTTTATTGACTTTAGAAAGAGAGAAGGGAGAGGGAGAGAGAGAAACATTGATCTGCTGCCTCCTACATGCCCCCTACTGGGGATCAAGTCCACAAAGCAGGCATGTGCCCTGACCAGGAATTGAACCGGTGACTTCTCGGTCCATGGGATGACACTCAACCAACTGAGCCACTCCGGCAGGGCCCTTTTAGGTCCCTTTAAATGTCAGAGTCCATAGTTTAGCTTTAGGACAATATTTCATTTCGTTATATTTATATATCACAAACCTTGAATCTGAAGAGAAACTCAGGAAATTAAGATACAGAAAAAATAGAAGTGGCCACCACCAAATAGTGAAATATGTCTTTGCTGTAACGTGTGTGTTGTGCTGTTGAATCGGCTCCAATTCCTTGCAGCCCTGTGAATGAGTGACGTCCATAATGTCTTGTCCTTGACCATCCTGCTCAGCTCCTGAGATTCATGCCTGTGGCTTCTTTTATGGAGTCAATCCATCCCATTTTTGTTCTTCCTATTTTCTTTTACTGTAACATACTTCTTTATATTGTCCATCATCCTGACGATGTGCTTTCAGCCTAGTGGAGTTTAATAATAATCATCTATACTAATAAAAGGGTAATATGCTAATTAGACCGGATAGACCAGACATCTTCCGGTCATCTGGTCCTCCTTCTGGACAAAGCCACAGTGGCGGGGGCTGAGGCAGAGGCAGTTAGGGGTATTCAGGCCGGCAGGGGAGGGCAGTTAGGGGCATTCAGTCAGTAGGCAGAGGTGGTTAGGGGCAATCAGGCCAGCAGGCAGAGGGGTTAGGGGCGATCAGGCAGGCAGGCAGAGGGGTTAGGGGTAATCAGGCAGGCAGGAAGAATGATTAGGGGTGATCAGGCAGGCAGGTGGACGGTTAATAGCCAGCAGTCCAGGATTGCAAGAGGGATGTCTGACTGCTGGTTTAGGTAGTTGGACATCCCCCAAGGGGTCCCGGATTGGAGAGGATGCAGGCTGGGCTGAGGGACCGCCCCCCTCCGTGCATGAATTTCATACACTGGGCCTCTAGTAACATAATAATAATACATAAAATATACACATACACAAAAAATCACCCAACCACCATCAAAACAAAGTACTGTAACTGCCTCAGAAAACAAACTAAACCATTCCACTTGATTCTTGCAATCTTGTTTTTAAAAATTAGCCTACCTGATTTTAAGTTTTTCCTGTTGATATTTCACAACTCTTAAGTTTTTCATTTTCTATGTAAATGTTTACTGTGGGGACCCCTAGTGTGGTATAGCTTTAAATTCTAAAACTTTTACTTGCTTCTTTAAAAATTCTAAAATTGCTCCATCTTTAACAATGAAATCATCCTTTAATTACTGCTCTTCACCTTAAATGGCATAAGAAGCAAAAGGGAAGGAAGAACTGGCTTGAAAGTCAAGAATTTGAAAATCACTTTAAGTTTCCTAAACATAAATATTAATAAAGAAAAGAGTATTTTTACTAAAACAATTTTGAAAATATATTTCATGCCTCAGAGCAAAACAACATTAGGTAGATGTGTTTCTGGAAATTCACAAAGTTATCTGCAACTGTAATTTGCAACCTATCACCTTAGTAAGGCACAGATATCCTATCATAATACTTACTTTTGCTCAAACTCTGCTCCCCAACATCTTTTTTTTTTTTTTTTACCCTTGACCAGAATCGAACCTGGGACCCTTCAGTACACAGGCTGACGCTCTATCCACTGAGCCAAACCAGTCAGGGCTCCCCAACATCTTATACTTATTTTTTTTTTTTCATCTTATACTTATTAAAAAACCAGCATCAATAGTGATAAATGCATGGGATTCAGGTAAAGGCAGAATAAAAGAAAGAGGACTAGAAAAAGTTTGCTTGGAGAGCAGTGAAGATTTCTAGAGATCTAAACACTTGGAAAAGGTAGCTATTACTCATTGTTTTTATTTAGTTCAAATATTAAAATAAATACACACTCAGATCTACGCTAGCAAATATTGCTACTTGAGGGTGCTTTTTCTTTATATACATACTAGAGGGATTGGGGGGCTGATTGGGGGCAGGGCTGGCCATGGAAGGGGCTGTGGGAAGTGGGCCAGCTGGCCCCACCCCCAAATGGGGTGGGCGGGGGGACCGATCAGGGGCCAGTGGCCTTGGGGAGGGGCCATGGGTGGTTGGCCAGGTGGTCCTGCTCCTGATCAGGGTTGGGGGGGCGATCTGGGATGGGGTATGCCTGGGGGAGGGGCTGTGGGCTGATCAGTATGGTGGGGGCCTATTGGGGGCATGACTGGCCAGGGAGGGGCTGCAGGAGGTTGGCCGGCCAGCCCTGCCCCCTATTGACGTGGGGTGGTGATCAGGGGCAGGGCTGGCCAGGGGGAGGGGCTTTGGGTGATCAGGGTGGTGGGGGCCCATCAGGGGAATGGGCAGCTAGGGAGAGGGGCTGAGGGCCTATTGTAGTGGGGAGGGCTGATCTGGGGCATGGCTGGGGGGGGGAGGGAGGTAGGGGGCATTTGGCCAGGAGGCCCTGCTCTTTATTGAGGTGGGAGAGTCTGATCAGGTCAGCAGTGGGGCAGGGCTGAGAGGTGGGCCACTGGCCCCACCCCCTGATCAGGAGGTTGGCTGGCCACAGTGGGCATTATAGCGACCGGTTGTTAGGTCGTTATGGCTGTTACGGTAGCTACCTTTTTATATATAGAGATATTTTTTCTTCAATATTGTGACCCTATCATGTGGAAGTCAAAACTCTGAGGGCACTTAATTAATCTTTCTCTCTTGCAATTTTATTAGGAACAAACTCTTCATTATCCTCCCAAATTTTCTCATTCTCAATTTCTACTCCAAAGTTCCCATGTTAGGAGACTATCAAAATCAAATGAAACAAGTACCTCCAAAAAATGAGTACTAAATAGATCACTACAGTGAGCAATTAGAGATTCTAATAGTGATCAAACGGAAGTCTGACCAAGAGGAAGAGTTCCAATTAAAGAGGAGAAAGAATTCTGAAGAGAAAAACTGAAGAAGAGATCTATGGATGCTTTTCCTTTTTTTCCCTGTTTGGCTGAGGATCTGTTTTTCAGAATTGTATCTACCAAAAAACATAAGACATTAAATCTTCTAGACAAGAATTTAGATTATATGTCCCATGAGATTTTTTTAAACAAGTGAGGACATAAAGGGAAGTAATAAAGAGGATGAAAATTAACAAAAAAAGTGAATTAAAACAGGGAGAAAAAAGAAAAGTAATCTGTGCCAAAAGACACAGAAGAAAGCTTTTTCAAGGAAAAGAGAGTATATTTTACTGTGTCAGAGAGTTAGTTCCAAAATGCTACAAAATAAAATTTTACACAGCTGTTGGGTTTCCGCTCCAAGGGTTCTAATTGGAAAGACATGAACATCTTCTCAGTTGACTGTATTTCTGAGATGAGTTCTGAGTGTTTACAGATTTCTCTGCATGTTTCTTACATTTTACCAAATTCCCATTATATACTTAATGAAAGAAGAGAGTTTCAGCCCCACTAGATCCAATGCCAGGGCATGGGAATTTTTTTCAGACAGAATTGTGTAGTAGAAAGAACACTGGATTGAGTGTCAGGGTTTGGTTCTAGCTTTGCCACTAAATCGATGAATTAATTGGAGAAAGTTGTTTAACTTTCCTGATTCTCACTGAGTAAAATGAGAGGGGTTGAAATGGATACTTTCTAAGATTTCTTTCTAGTTCTTATTTATCTTAGACAATCTTTTCAAGTTCTTCAACCAAAAGTGCACCAATTTGCTAGTCTTTTGAGAAATATTAAGAATTTATCTAAACAGTTTAGATAAAAACAATAGAAGCAAAACTAACACAACAAAGTCTTTTAGAAGCGTAAACTTTCATATAAAATTAGCATATGCTGAAATAATCAGGTTTTTTTTTTAATCTGCTTTTTATAACTTCTCAGTAATTGCTCTCCTCTCTCAATAATCTCAGATCTAGAGGTGCAACATTTTCCAAATCCTAAATTCAGCTTCCCATAGAAGTCACAGTCAATCCCCCACCCTACTCTTAGTTCTTTTAATGAAGAAAACCCATAATTTATCTGCACTTTCCTTTGGTGGTACATATTAAAGTTAAAGAAGGAAAGAGTATGTCTGCAAATATAGTGGTAGTATAGAACAGATATTGTAAATTAACATTATTTTCATACCCTAAAATGTATCAGTGACACCATTTCATAGCTACTCAGAATTATGGAATTAGGGTTCATGTAAATCCTTTGCATATTATATATCACTAGAGGCCTGGTGCACAACATTCGGCTGAGGGGGGAGGGTCCCTCAGCCTGGCCTGTGCCCTCTTGCTGTCTGGGACCCCTTGGGGGATGTCTGCCTGCCAGCTTAGGCCCACTCCCTGTGAGCCAGGCTTCTGGGTGAGTAGCGCTCCCTCTGTGGGAGCGCACTGACCACCTGGGAGCAGCTCCTGCTTTGAGCATTTGCCCCTGGTGGTCAATGTACATCATAGCGACTGGTCATTCTGCTGTTCTGTCTATTTGGATATATATAAAACCCTAATATACAAATAGCCCGAACGGCAGAACAACCGAACAACCATTTGCTATGATGTGCACTGACCACCTGGGAGAATAGGTGGGCATTGGCAGCAGGTGGCAGAGCACGGAACATGGTGGGCATCGGCTGCGGAGGGATGGTGAAGTAGATGATGGGGGGCTAGACCGAGGATGGGCGCTGGTCTCTGTCATTGGGGCGAGCCTCTGGTGGTTACTGAAAATTCTTTGCTTCTGTGCACCGTGGTCCCACCGGGTGCTCGCACCTGCTGCCAGAGCCACTGCTAGCACCCACTGACAGGGCCTGGCGCTGGTCCTGATCGCCCCTGAGGTCTTCTCCATCTCCCCCTGCTCCTGAGGGGCTACCAGGGCAGCAGCCGCTGCTCGCACCCACTGCCAGCACCAGCCCCACTAGCACCCGCTGCTGGCACCAGTCCTAATTGCTTCACACAGTCAGCAGGTGCGAGTGAGGCTGGCACCGTCAATGCATGGGAGCAGTGGCGGCGGGAGCAGCGGCGGCAGGAGCAGGGCTGCCAGTAGACAGGGGACTGGCGGGAGGGGCCGGGTGGGGGCATGGAGGATGGGCCAAAATCCCCCCCTGTGCCCACCACAGCCTTGCAGCCCACAGTTCCTCTCAAGGTGCATGAATTCATGCACTGTGCCCCTAGTATAGGATAAGGAAGCTCAAGCAAGCCCAATAGGTAGCACTATCTTGATGGGTTACTACATACTTATGTGTGGTCCAAATTAAAGGGCCAGAACTTTTTCACAATGGGCTTCTAGAGAATTATTCAAGCTAAACTTCTAGTTGCCTAGCAGAACTCAATATTAATTTCATCTATTTCTTGGCTGCCAGAAATTTTAAAATTAGATCTGTGGGTCACACTTGGAGTTAAAATTATATTTCATTTGGTCAGTGCTGATGTAGACCATAGCCTCCTTGAATGTAGGGTCATTCTGGTCTTGATTTGCATGCTATTCTTAGCCCTTAATGTGAATGATCAATAAGTGTGATGAATGCATTATTGGTGAATGTCAAACAGACCCTTATAATCAGGGTACCTTCTTCCTGAAATATCACCAGAGGCCATGAAAAAAACCTTTGCTTTCTTGTTCTTCTACTTTTGTATTCCCAACTGATCAATTTCCTTTCTGTGTTGTTTTAGCATCAATCAGGTTAAGATTAATACTTCAGTGTTTTAGATCTGCTAATATATCAATGCTTCCATCCTTTAAGCTCTAGTTCCTTGAATGGATTAAACTCTCTTCAATCTCCTTGGTCAAATAATTGCATTTTTTTACCTTAGGGTGATATGCTGGGTAGTCTTTTGTCAACTCAGCATCATCCTTAGTATCAGCAAAGGCAGGAACTACATTTCCCAGAATCTCTTTCCCAATATGGGAAATGAGAGGCACTTGCACAAAATTTAGAAGGCTGAACAGGAGGAGACCATTGTTTTCCAGAGTCAATTACAGGAAGATGTGTGGGCAGATAAAGGTCCAAAGCTGCTTCCAGATAAATTGCCTTTATGTTGCTTAGATAGCTGATGAGGGTGAACTCCCAGTGAAGCTAATGAAGTTGCAACTTCAGGGCTCCCTTCTGGCATGATCCCTTTCTAGGGTTCTGGGAGTGGCTTTAGCACTTTTGTATTCATAATTTTACTTATTTTTTCCGAAAGAGAGCTCTCTAAATTGCATACGCTTTAAGGCTCACAAAACTTGGCTCTAGTCCTGAATGGTTCAGAGCCTCCCAGGGATCTTGTGTCTCCAGGGACTTGAAGAGTGTTCCTGAAAACCAGTGGCTTAGGGTCTTGGGTTAGGAATCTTCAGTGGAGCCTCTGACTTTCTCTGCCCCTGTCTGTCCAACATTTGTAGAAGCTCTAACTCCAACAGTCACTAGGAACTGAGTGGCTTTGTTTTCATGACCAAACCAGTCAGTGCTTAAAAATGACTGCTGTCAACAACTAGATGACGATTCTTCTCTTGTTCCACTTAATCTCCAATATAATAAATACCATTTCTTTACACTAGAAATAATAGGAAAACAATTCTTTAACATCACTTGGAAAAAGCCTTAGTGTAAGCTCCATCTTGATCAACACTGGATACTCAGTGTAGTGCTTTGTCTAGCACACAGTGTGTGTTTAGTAAATGTGTGCTAATGAGTGTGTGAATGAGTGAGTGAAGGAATGGATGACTTTATGAGCATTTGTATCCAAGTTGGTCTCTTCTTATGATTATTAAAACAATATAGATTGTGTTTGCTCTAACTAATTCTCTCTAGATTTATTTAGCCCAGTATCAAGAACTCCCAGCTGCTCAACTGCTTTTTTTGGGATGAAAATAAGTAGATTCGGGAGCCAGTCCAGCACAAATTCTAGGAAATTCCAGGATGCATCTGTAATTATGTTAGTGTCTTCCAGAGGTTGGAGGCCACACCTGTTAGTTATGAATTATTTTCCAAGGGTGAATATATACATACATACACACACACACACACACACATATATATCCTATATAATAAAACCCTAATATGCAAATCGACCAAATGGCAGAATGACCAGTCGCTATGACATGCACTGACCACCAGGGGGCAGATACTCAATGCAGGAGCTGCCCCCTGGTGGTCAGTGCACTCCCACACCGGGACTGCTCAGCCAGAAGCCGGGCAGCAGTGGTGGCAGCAGCCTCTCCCACCTCCGCTGCAGGTGGGCGGTAAGGAGCGAGGGGTCCAGGGCTACAAGAGCCCTGGACTGCAAGAGGGATGTCTGACTGCCAGCTTAGGTGTGATCCTGGGGGGGGGGGGGGCGGAATTGGGCCAAAGCCGGCAGGTGGACATCCCCCAAGGGATCCTGGACTATGAGAGGGCACAGGCCGGGCTGAGGGCCCCTCCCCCCTCCAGTGCACAAATGTTGTGCACCAGGCCTCTAATATATATATTTTTTCACATACCCTCTCTTTGTTTTTCCTGCAATCCAATTCTGCATAGTAAATAGTAATGATAATTATTTTGTTGGATAGGAAAGTCAATGGCCAGTCCTCAGGAGAATAAATCATGCTTTATAATTCAAATTAATGACTATAATCTTAAAAAAAATTAAGAAGTAATTTAATCATGCTTAGAATTAGACCAGCATTTTAAAATTATTTTGAGTCCAGCATTTTTTAAGCACCCACATATATATAACATTCTGTATACTCTAGATTGAAGTCAAACTAAAATATGACTTTAACATGTAGGAGTTTGTAATTTTAAAACTATTGAAGTACATGGAAAAGTAAAAAATACTATATTTTTCTATTCTTTTCTAAGAATTAATTTAATTAGTATTTTCCATGGCTGGAGTAAGAAAGTAATAATGCAGATGATTTCATAATTATTGATAATGAATGTATTGATAAGTAATTAAGTTTAGAACAATTTGGTCTTTTTGTTTGTTTTCATTTAGTAAGCATTTACTGTGCTCCAGCTCTATGCTAGATTCTGTGCTAACCAGTGGAAACATAATGAATTACACCTCCTGAGGTAGGGCAGACAGCCACAGATAATTCCGGGGGGGAAAATAGGTAAATGGTTTGGGGAAATAGGGAAGGGGAAAAAAAAGGAGGTTTTGTGAGACCAGACACTGGAGTTACATATGATTATCTCATCTACTTTCCATAGCACCTTTCAGAAACTCCCATGGAGGAAACCGACTTTTGAATACCTAGCCCAAGTTAACTCCGTTAATAAAGAGCAGCACTAGAAATGTATACCTACGTTTCCCCGGCCCTAGAGGCAAAGGCCAAATCGTTCTGTATTCCAGATAGTGCTTGGGTACAAGTCATAGTCCCTCTGGCATGTACATGGTTTAGCATAACCCAGTCCACTCTCTAAAGGCCATGTTGCCTCTTTCAACTGAGATATCGTTTATTGGGTGATTTGTCTCTGGACCTGCCATCCCTGAGGCTGAGGGCTCAGCTGCTTAAACTTTCACCAGATGGCCCAGGCAATGGGAGCCGAAGGGAGGATGTGGATTTATTCAGGTTTTTTTTTTTTTTTAAAACTACATTATTTAAAACACATTAACAACTCATTATTTGTCTGTTAAGTGGGTGTAAATTAATTCTCCGAGGGCTGGACTTCCATTTCCTCACCTGTGGGTAGTAGGTGAAATGATCGGTAAATGATCTTTCAGGAGTAAGTTGTCAGATAGTCTTAAGATTTTATCCCGTCAGCTCTTAATTGCTGTAACCAAATAGTTTCCGGTGCCCGATCAACGTTGAGTAAAAACAAGTGTTTGGGGGAGACAAGCGCGGCGTAATTTGGTTGCCCTGTTTTCCCCTCCCAAAGGTCAGTCTCAGGTGGCCCCGAGGTCGTGGGGAAGAGAGCCCTCCGGCCTCTCCAACAAAGGGACAGCAGGACGCGCTCCTCCGACGCCCTCAGCGCGCCGTGCAAGCCTCAGCCCGCCCCGCGCGCCCCTGTCCTCCCCGCCCCGGCCCCTGCGCCCCAGCCCCGAGCGGCCGGGTGGGGAGCCAAGCGCACCAGGCGCCTTTAAATGCTAATGAGAGTCGGTGCCCAACTCCGGAGCCAACTTTCCCCACCCTCTTCCCTCGCCCGCCCTTCCCTCCCCGGCCCGTGCGCCGCCTAGAAAAACTTGTGCGGGGCCATTTTTGGGGCAGTAAGATCGAGCGAGGAGCCCAAGAGCGAGCGCGCAGCCCGAGAGCTCGAGCCGCCTCCGCCGCGAGACCCCACCCCGGCCGCCGCCGCCTGCGCCGCGAGATCCGCACCGGCCTCCCCGAGAGCGAGCCCGGCCGCCGCGACCACCAGCCGCGCTAACCGCCGACCAACCGCCACCGAGGTGCCCGAGTGAGAGCCCAGGAGGCGGCATGAGCGAGGCGGGCGAGGCCACCACCACCACCACCACCCCCGCCCTCCCGCAGGCTCCGGCGGAGGCGGCCGCCGCGGTCCCCCAAGACCCCGCGCCCAAGAGCCCGGGGGGCGGCGGCGCGCCCCAGGCCGCGGCCACGGCGCCCGCGGT
This sequence comes from Myotis myotis, assembly GCF_014108235.1. Taxonomy (NCBI): domain Eukaryota; kingdom Metazoa; phylum Chordata; class Mammalia; order Chiroptera; family Vespertilionidae; genus Myotis; species Myotis myotis. The sequence goes on from NW_023416335.1 coordinate 189,830,028, forward strand.
GCTCGTCGCAGGGAACCCGGGTGGGGACGCGACCCCCGCCCCCACGGGCCCCGCGGCCCCCGCCTCTTCAGCCCCCACCGGCAACGAAGACGCGGAGAAAAAAGTTCTCGGTGAGTCAGTCCCGGGAGCGGAGGGGCTGCCCTGGGCGGGGCGGGCGGCAGCCGGCCGCCGAGCACGTGTGGGCATCTCCGTCTGCGTGTCCTCCCACCCCTTCCCCGGGGAGGGGACGCCGGACGGGGTTTCCAGGGCGTCGCACGGGGTTCCCGGGACGTGGGGTCCCTGCGCAGGTGGCTGCAGCAGCCGGTCCTGCGGGCGCTCCCAGGTGAGCGCGTGGCGCTCTGCGCTCCCGGCCGGCCGGTGCGCGTCCCCCTGGGTCCTGGGCCGGCCAGTGGCGTCCCCACTTCGGTCACGGCCGCGCATTCCTGCAGCGGCGAAGGCTTCCGTCCCGGGAGAACGGGGGCGGCGGGGAGGGCGAGGACCCAGGGCGGGGATGGAGGTGGATGGAGGGTCGGGACGGACCCGCGGGGCGGCCACTTTGGAGTGGACCCTGCGGCTCCGGGTGGGGAAAGGATTTCCTTTGGGGAAGAGCGGGGCGCTGGTTGGAGACGGAAGGGAAAAAGGTGAACAGGCTTCCTGCCGGGAGGCTCAGGTGTCTGTCCCGGACGCCCTTCCCACTTTGGCTCGGGAAAGGCGCCATGCTTCCGCGGGCCACATGCTGGGAAGGGGAGGGGGGGTGTCGCAATCCTCTTGGGTCTTGGTTTCGTGTCTTCCTCTCTCCCCGGTGCCCACTGCTGCAAAAACAAAACAAAACAAAACAAAAAACCTGTTTACCAGTCGCTACCCCGTTTTCTTCTTCCCGGGCGCATTTGGTGTAGCAGCTGGAAAAACTTGGTGGGAAGTGTGGGTATGACGTCTGCTCGGTACCTCCTTATCTTAGGACTGGTAACAACCTAGGGAAGGAAGTTGGCAGATAAGACGTTCGGGTTCAAGGGGGGCCGAGCACCAGAAAGGGTTTCTGTGGTCGTCGTCGGGGTGGGGTGTGCCACACACATTTCAGCCTTCTCTCCAGTTGGGCCCCGTGTGGGGCCCTCAACGGGCTTGCAGAACAGGTGGGTCACGGTGGAAAGCTTTCTCAGGGGTGTGTGCCTGTCTCATGCGCGCCCTTCCAGACAGGAGAGTTAAGAGACGATGTAGGAGCCTTCGGAGACCTTTTCAGAATTGTGGGTGGGGTGTGTGTGGATCCCTCCTCGCCTTCCCAGGTTTCTAGGAAGAAAAAGGAAGGGAATAAGGTGACGGAAGTAATATGGATTCCATGCCACTCATCGAGGGGCCTGTTTTCCCGTTTGATTCCCAGGGCTTTCTCAGTCACTGCCAAAACCACGTGCCAAATGCAACCTGTGTAGGTTAAGACATAAAATAGCCCTCACGTTGCCCAACTAAAAGTCGCCGAAGCCTCGTCAGGGTGGAACGTGATGTTTCCCACGTGTGTTTCTTGGAACACTTTATGCCAAATATCTGAGAGCGTCAACCATGGGTTATCCAAAGTGGGTGTGCAGATACCTCCTCTTTTTTCTTTTTTCCTTTTCTGTTGTAGAAAGGGAATTTTGAGGTTTTTCACTTAATCCATCTACCCTTTTGGATGTGAACTAACCCTTTGGATTGTTAAAGATGAAGGAAACAGATAAAGTTAATTTTGTCAACCACCAATTGCTATTAGCCTCTATCTACCGCATCCTGGTGACCAGTCTGGAAGTCTGTCATCTTTCCACTATAACTCCAGCTCTCAAAATGACGTTTTCACCGTTTGTCTCCGTCCACTGTGTTCTGCCTTCCCCTTTCCTTTGCCAGGCAAACACGTGGATGCCTGAAATGTGCCAGGCACAGGGCTGACTGAGATGGAATTTGGGGTTTGGGGTCTCCCATTCTAGTTTTTACAGTCAGTCTTTAACTTCAGCGGACATACAGCCCACCATCGGCCAGGAAAAGCAGTTTACCTGAGTGAGACAATACTCCCTTCTGATGAAAAGCCGTACGGTCTTCCTCTGCCTCCTCTTCACCCTGTGTGTGTGTGAGTGAGTTTGTGGTGTTAAAGCAAGAAGTGTATATGAATGTGTTTGGCCATATGGAGCCGTTAGAAATATTTGTGGAATTAGGAAGCATTTTTAAAACTACATTGGGGAGTAAAATAACCTTCGGCCTTGATTGACGTTAGACTTGGAAATCATTTTTTTTTTATCTTTTCCCCTATTATATTAGTGTTGGCTTTCTCGTCAAGGTTTTTCCTTTGACAATGGTAAACATTTACTTACATGAAAATGAGTCAGAAGCGGGTTTCCTTATATTTTCCTAGGTCGCTAGGGCAAATGAAAGGAGGCACAATGACAAATCATTTGAAATAATGTATGGCTGAAAAGCATATGGTGTATCAAAAACAGGCCACTTCTGTGCACATTTGGGTCTAAAACATAATTTTTTTCCTCCTTGGCCCTACTGCTCTAGTTAGAATGGCCTAAAACGGAAGCTTTAATGGTTTAATCTCTTCATTGGGAGATCTTTCTTGCTCAGTCAGTAGTGGGCTGAATGACTCTAGAGGCGTAAAGAATATAGTTTTTTTTTGTTTTTTCTTTTTACAAAGAGAGCTAAAGTATTTCCTCAAGCATATCAATCTAGCAACACTCAGAATTAACCCTGCCCACAACAAAGCAAGTCCCAATTACTGTTTTAGATTTGGGTTAAAAGAACTGAATCCTTATTGTTTATCCTTGCAAGTTAATCTCATAGAGAGGCAGCATGAATTAATGTTAATTGTTACTTTGATTCTCTGCTAAGTTTTTTTTTTTTTTCTTAACGTACTTTATTCCCAGGGCTTTCTCAGTTACTGCCAAATGATTGTCACATTTCCTGTTTCACTGAGTCTTGATAATTGCTTTATACATTTTTCTGAATTTAGGCATAGGCATTTCCTAGAGATGCTGAATTTGACATTCACGGTTGATTTAAAGGAGTCATCTCAAATTATACTTGATGGCTGAAATAATTATGAATCTGCAGAGTACAACTTATGTGTCCATACTATTGGGTTTTCTCTTAAATTCTGCTGAAATCTGGGGTACAGAAATGGTCCTACCCTTGTTGCAAAGTAAAACCCATAATCAAGTTTAAGAGGGAATTTTATAGAAAATTCTGGGTTTTGATTCCCACCAACTGCAGAGAGTAGGGTAAACAGAAGCCCAAATTCATCACTGTGGTTTGAAAAGGCCTGTTACATCATGTCTCAGGGTGGTGAGTACAGAACCAGGTTGAGACAGCACCAGTTCTATTATTACTCTTGACTCTGATAGGCCCCAACTGGCAACTAGACAGGCTACTTTATGTTATATCTTTGTAGATTAACTAGGAGCTACTATTTCACTTACGGAAGTTTGCCAGTATTTCAAAGTGTGAAAGCCATGTGTTAAGGTCACTTGTACTTACCTTGTTCATCTACCTGCATTCTCTTTCATTGTGACCCTTGTTTTGCACTAATAACATTTTTCAGTGTTAAAACTTTAAAGGCCCCCCCACCCCTCTTAAACAGTGTTTCTCAATTTTAATTATTGCAGAAGTAAATAGACTTATGACCACCCTTATCTTATGACTCTACTGAAAAGTTTAACAGGGAAGAAAGGTTTATCCTGCTGAAAAGTATTTCCCCTTGATATCTTCACTTGCTCCCTTTTCTTTTTCTATTATATTGTGGACGTAAGCTTTTCGTGGTTTCCTCAGGTATGTTTAGGCTTTGTATAATGCTGTCAAGACCTTAAGCGATATGAGCTTTATCTCTGGGTAGGTCGGCTACTAATTTATCTGCCTAATCCTATTTCAGCCACCAAAGTCCTTGGCACTGTCAAATGGTTCAACGTCAGAAATGGATATGGGTTTATAAATCGGTATGTATGTCTTGCCATGTTTTAAATACATACTTATGTTATGGTACCGATTGTTATAAATTTTTTTTTTTTACCATGCTTTATTAGTGACTTGTATAAGTTTTAAGATTTGTAAGCACTGTCAATATTCTCATTTCTAAGCTACTGGTCGTTATCAGAACACTGATTAGGAACTTATTTTTATAAAATCTAGTCATTAAAAGAAACAAGGGTGGGGGGCGATAAGTCAGAAGTGGGAAGAGCCTAGGGTGATGGAGTCATATCCATAATCCCAGATGGAGCAGCAGAGGCTTAGACTGGTCAGGCAGCTTTCCTAAGGTCACACAGCTAGCGCGTAATTGAGCTGCAACTATTACCCAGGTCTAGGCCAAGTGCTGTGTAGGAACTGGAGTGTTTTCTTTTTTTTTTTTTTTTATTGCTTAAAGTATTACAAAGGGTATTACATATGTGTCCATTTTATCCCCCCGCCCTAGACAGTCCCCTAGCCTCCCCTATCCCCCCATGTCTTATGTCCACTGGTTATGCTTCTATGCATGCATACAAGTCCTTTAGTTGATCTCTTACCCCCCTACCTCCTGCCCCGCAACCGTGGTAACTCCTAACCATATAGGAAGGAGAAGGTAAGTACAGGCTGTTGGGGGCATTACGTTTTCACATGATACTGTCGTTTGCTTTGCTCCCTCTCCTACCTCGCTCCCCAATTCTGGAATCCTCCGCCCCCCCCCCCCAATTTCTGTTTTGGTGAGAGTGGGGGGATGAGTTAGGGTGGGGTGATGTTGGGGCGGGTGGGGGGGGGCGGTGACTGTTTTTGGTTTCAGTGTAAGGAGAGCCTAGATCACAGCTGTGCCTTGTCCTTTTGACTGTCTTGCTATGCTTTTGCCGGGAGGGAAATCTGGGGCTCTGATTACATCCCACGTGACTTAGCAGGAGATGGGAGGGGAGGGATAGTTCAGTGTGTGGCCTCTGTACACTCGCATCTGAGCGCTGTGGTGATGTGGAGGAGCAAGGTGGGCGCCTTGGGGGATTAGAAGCTCTCGGTGAGGGTTGAGTCCAGGCATCTGAGTTGAGTTTAAAGGATAAACAAAAGTCTGTGGTATGTTTTGATATCTGAACTCTTATAAAACATTTGTTCTTTTTAAGTTTTTCTTCTCATACCTAGTACCTATTAATTGTGTCCTTTTTCTCTTCCAACAGAAATGACACCAAAGAAGATGTATTTGTGCATCAGGTAAGAGGGGTAATAAATGTTACATTTTATATGTGAAAAGTGGGGTGTCGGTAATGTGCTGTTTCCCATTCCCAAAGGTAGTCATGGACATCATCATTCTACCCTAAACTCTTTGTTTAAATTTTTTGTTTTGAGAGTATGTGTATTAGAACTGGGAACAGTGAAACAAGGAAGGGCCTAGGATGATAGAAGCAGCAACAGGAGAGCCTGGGCTGGGCTGCTTTGGCTCTGCCGAAATGTTATGGGAAAGAAGTGAGCCAAGGTGGGGCTGCTGTCAGCTCACTGGAGAGTCGGGAAAAAGGGTGCCTTGGAGACAGGTTCGGGTTGGCCCAGGACGAGCTGCTGCCGCCCATTGCTCCCCTGGTTGCAAATGTCCTGGGGTCCCTTAGGGTTTAGGACAGCAGTTATCAGCCTGTGGGTTGTGACCCCTTTGGGGGTCGAACAACCCTTTCACAGGGGTCACCTAAGACCATCAGAGAACACATATAATTAATTACATACTGTTTTTGTGATTAATCACTATGCTTTAATTATGTTCAATTTGTAACAATGAAATTGGTGGTCACAACATGAGGAACTAACTGTATTAAAGGGTCGCGGCATTAGGAAGGCTGAGAACCACTGGTTTAGGAGATGCATGCCTGTGGGGGAGGGGCAGGGAGAGGCGTGGGTGTGCTCCTGGGAGGAGAATGCACACTGCCCTAAACCCTTTCTGTGATTCTCATTTTGGCAGGAGAGCTCAATCCCACATGTTAAGATGGGCAGATTAGCGCTTCTGTGCCATCATAGTAGCTGTTTTCAAACAGTTTTTATTTTCGAATGGCATGAAGTAATATTTAGTTAGGCCACTTTTTAATTTTTGAGCCCTTGGAGTCCTTAGCAAAAACGTTGTTTCTGTGGTTGGGTGTTCCACCCTCCGGACTGTGTGGTTCCCCCTAGCGTTTGGCCAGAACCCGTTTGGCTTTTGCCTGGGTGGGTGTTGGTTAAAGCTCCTCTATCAGAGCAGCTCTGACTTGAAGTAAACAGCACAGCAGCAAAGCGGACGGTTAGGGCGTGTGTGTGAGACGTGAGGAAACTCCCCATTCCCAGGACTCGTCCTCACCCCTGTGAAAGGTAGGCATGGCTAGCACATGGCCAGGTCAGAAGGCCCGCGCTGCCCTAGGAGCGAAGCAAATGTAGAAAATGGGTAACATGGGAAACACGGGCGTCTCTGCTCCAGGATCTCAGTCTCCTTCACATCAGTAGCCTAGGATGTTCTTCATCCTATTACCACGTATCCTGGACTGACTTTACAAAAGAGGCGAAAAGAAAAAAACACCCACCCTTACTGTTCTTTGTATAGTCAGTTTCCAATGAATTGCCCCAAATATGTGTGTAGTTCTGAGTGTATAGCAGGGAAGCAGAGAGGCATGTACTACCACCAGCGTATTTACCTGCAGGGCTCTGTCAGGCATCTGGTTTTCAGTGTTTTTGTTCCCTTCTGTTTAGGGGTGTGTGTGTATTGTGTGCACGTATGTGTGTTGGGGTGTGGTGACTGGAGGTAGTGATAGTTAAGAAGAAGCTCTCTGGTTGTGGTTTTTATTGTTTACATGTCCACTTGTCTGGATATATTTCAGTTGTACCTAGATAACTTGGGTAGATTTTTTGTTGTTGTTCACATACATTGACTTTTAAAGTCATAGCAGGCTGACAGGCAGTGTTGCTTATAATACCAAGAGGTTAATAGACCTGTTGGGGAAAGAACTCTGCGCTGGGTGACTGCTGGAGTGAAAGGACCTCACAAGTGTCTGTGCTGGTGGCCAGCTCTGTGGGCCTGTGAGTGAGCGTGTGACCTGATTCCTGCCCCTGTGAGGCTGTGTGGTGAGTCACCTCCCTGTGTTGAGGCCTGCCTAGTCTAACAGGAAAAGGGGAAGGAGCCGGCAGGGAGGGGCTGGCTTTGGAATGGCTGAGTGTTCGGGCGGCAGGCTGCGTGCGCACATATCCTGTCCTGAACTGCCTTTTTCCTCTGTGGGTGAAGTCTCTGCTCTATTGGCTCATTCTTTTTATTTTTTTTCCCCTCCCTCCTACTCAAGAGTAAGGGAAGGGCTGGATTACACATGCCTAATCGCTTTATAAAATAAGGTTGACCTAGTTCCATAGAAACTCAGAGCCCCTTTAACTATTTAGAGATACCAGCTAGAGAAATGGAAATTCATTGCAGGAGTCATTCCACTTCCCTCTACTGGTTGAAAAAGAAAGGTCTGTTCACGAGCAGATGTGTAGGTGCAGATGTTTAATGCAGGGCAACATCTTTATCAACCTCTTACTGTGTTGTCAGGGACACAGCGTGGTGTGGTGGGGAAAATATTGAACACATATGTAGATGCAGTACCGGTATATGAGTTCCGCCACTTACCCCCATCCACCCTCTCCCCTGCTGCATCTTGAATATGACCGTGGATACATCACTTTTAGCCTCATGTTTCCTCATCCATAAAATTGGGGGCAGGTTGGGGGAAAGGCCAGATTATCAGCAATGTTCTGATTCCTGAGGTAACTTTGCATATTTTATCAGAAATATTTACACCTTGCCATTTTCTGATTCATTTTTCCTGTTCATCATTCCTCCCCGCCTGCCCCTTCACACACATTCTTTAATATTTTTTTAAAATATATTTTTTATTGATTTCAGAGAGGAAGGGAGAAGGGAGAGATAGAAACATCAATGAAGAGAGAGAATCTTTGATTGGCTGCCTCCTGCATGCCCCCCACTGGGGATCAAGCCTACAACCCGGGCATGTGTCCTGACTGGGAATCCACCTGTGACCTCCTGGTTCATAGGTCGATGTTCAACCACTGAACCACACCAGCTGGGCTCTTTAGTACTTTTTGAGGTTAGCAGTTTCTCTTGTCTGCAGAAACCTTTATCCCTAAAATGTGTGCGTGTGTGTGTGTGTGTGTGTGTGTGTGTGTGTGTGTAAGATTTCATAAAGGCATCCCCACTCCTACTCCCACTCCCACTGATAGAGCCTACAGTCTGAATCTCCAATGATTACTAGTTTGAGGGAACTAATATATCCAGCATCACGACTAAGTGTTCAGGCTGTAACAGAGTACAACTACACATTCTGTTTTTTATAGTGTTTTTTGTTTTATTGTTATTTTAGAGATTCAGGTTAGTAGGAGAATGATAATTTAAAAAGTGTAATAGGTCACCTGTGTCTTCAGTATACCCTGTAAACTTGAAAGCAGTGAAATGTTACCAGTACTGACATACACTTTATTTCGAATTTCTCTTCTTACAGACTGCCATCAAGAAGAATAACCCACGAAAATACCTGCGCAGTGTAGGAGATGGAGAAACTGTAGAGTTTGATGTGGTCGAAGGAGAGAAGGTGAGAGGGTTGTGGTTGGGTCTCAGAGTGTGGGCACTTAGTTTTCTTGCAGAGTAAATGCTCTCTCAGCCCCTTTATGAACTCTCATTACTTTGGATGTTTTTGTGTTAACAGGAAGAAGTGACTTTTAAGTAGAAATATTTTTGATTATTGGATGTCATTATAAGCATTCTTTGATATATATTATAAAAGGATGTTTTAATTTCTCATTGAATAAATGATGAATCCTATTTAATTATGGAAGGAAAAGCAAATTTTAAATGGGGTGAAATTTGACTTGTTTTATACAAATAAAATTTTTCAGGCTGTGATTTTTAATAATACAAGTAATACACAGTGAAGAATGTTTTAATCTCCATAAAAGAAGATTTCAATTGAATCTTTGAGTTAGATTTTGGAAAGCTGGAGGCTTTTTGATAGACTGTATAACAACTTTATTCTGATGAAGCTAATTGATCATCTTGAAATGTACTTGGATTTTTTTTTAATGCTGTTATATTATTTAATTCCAATATTAGTAATGTGCTTTCTGTTTTGCTTTTAGACAGCAGTCTATTATAGATATCAATAAAACACCATAGCATTAAAAAAACATCCTAAAGGCATATATGTTAGAACCACCGTGGCATTTAATCGTGCCAGCTGAATTATAAACTAATAATGGAGTGAATTGCTAGTTAACTCCCTGCATGTGCTTTTCCCACACACACGCATACATACATACCATTCCATACTCTGTATTTTTAGTCGCTCCCAACCTGTTCTGTTTTAAAAGGAAAACTTTATTTCATTTAATATAGCAATTTAAATGATGTCTGTACTGATTTGATCCCCATGGTATCTTGCAAATCTCTTGGAGTTTTGAATCATCCACCAACAAATGCTGGCCTGTAATGATCTTTAAAATTTTGCTTTGTCAGGTTTATTTTATTTTACCTCTGTATGTTCTGTCAGGTAATTTTACCTCTGTTTTCAGAACTTGAGGTTTTACAAATTGATACAGTGTGAAATAGACTCTTTTGAGGCTTTAATTTTTTATATGCTTGCAGCATTATTTTATTCATTTGTCTGTAAGAGAATAAGAATGCTAAGTCTGCTCTGAGGAGAACAGGAAGGTCTAAAGAGGGACGACATGTATGGAAACTATTACTAAATCCAGGGCCCTTCTTTCCCGTTGCTCCCAAGTTTCGCTCTTGTTCATCGCTGGACAGAGACACATGAGTCCGTGAATGGGAATTCTCTTGGTACCTCCAGGGTCACATAGGTATCAACATTTTCTAGCAAGATACCATTATCTCAGTTGTTTTCCACTGAGGAATCTTCCTTCCTGGTCTAGCATTCTTTCTTTTACAGTTGTGTTATATTGACCAGTTTGTGTTCGTCAAAGAGGTACACACTGCTCTTGAACCTAGTATGACCAGCCGTGAAGGCAGAGTGTAGGCCGCGTGAGCAAACAAGCTGTGTACATTTCAATCAGAACGTCAGTGACCTTGCTCACCTTATTAAAACTTGGGTGCCGGGGTCCTGCCCCAGCAGGTCCAGGGGTCCCCAAAGGTGTGGACGGAGTCGGCGAAGAAGGAATGACATGGAGACAGCGTTCAGTTGATCCGCAGGCTAGCCAGGATCTCCAGCCAGGATCTCCAGCCAAGTTCTGGTCTGGATCTCCAGAGAGGTTCTGCTTAGGATCTCCAGCCAGGGTCTGTGTCCATGTTCTCTTGCTAGGTTCTCCAGCCAGGTTCTGTCCAGGTTCTCCAGCCAGGGTCAGTCACCAGGTTCCAGTCAGGTTCTCTTGCCAATTTCTGTAGTCAGGTTCAGTCTAGGATCTTTTGCCATGTTCTCTCCAGCGAAGTTCTTCTGTCTCTAGAGAACGTTCTGTGTAGGTTCTGTGCCTAGGTTCCGTCTCTCCCTTCTGTGTTCTAAGTTCTGTGTTCTAAGTTCTGTGTCTTTCTGTCTTGTTACATCTGTATTTATACCAGTTAATTCAATCCTATCAATCTCTATTACAAAGGTTAGGGCGTTTCTTATCTCCATTCCAGGGAGTAAAGATTATGTAGCTTAAGCATGATTGTTTGTAGTTAAAGTGATTAATTACCCGCCTGGCACTTAGTTGAGGGGTTTTATTCCCTCCCTAACTTCAGGGGAAAATCCCTACCTGGGGAAACAACCTTTCTCAGAGAGGAGACCTTGGTTAAAACACATAGTGCCAAGAAGGTGAGCAAACATATTAAGAACAGTATGCTATATATGCCAGGTCCCTTGAAACAGCAAGCATGGACCGGCTCCCGGCAAATTCCCCCTTTTTTATTTTTTTAAAAGCAGGCATTAAAAAGAAAAACCTGAAATGCTCTCTTGTATCCATTTTAAGAGTAGGATTGGCGCTTTCCGCTATTACCTGAGTCCTGATCTATCACCCCAGGGAGAGCTTGCCAATCCTGCACTTTCCCAGGGTGGAAAGGCTGCAGTGGGGTTAAGGATAAGGCTCCTTGGGCCTACCTCCTCCCATGCCTTTACATTTACCTTTCCTTCCTCAGAAAAGCATGGACATACTTCTTGTATAAAACGTTCTGTCTGACTGGGAGTAACCTTAATTCCTCTGCTAGCAAGCATATGTGTTAAAAGATCAATACAGAGTCTTATTTCTTTAGACTCAGTATGGCACATCTTCTTAATCTAAAGATCAATACAGAGTCTTCTTTCTTTGGACTCAGTATGGCACATCTTCTCAATCTAAGTTCTGTACTATCCACCTTCTTACCCTACTTATCCTCTATAGGGGGGTCTGCAGTACCCTGGTGGAGTCCTATCCGTCCTGAGTGTGGGGTTCTCAATGGGGAGGGCTTACCTAGGGGAATCCTGTTCCAGGGCTTCCCAAAGGTGTGGACGGAGTCGGCGAAGACTATCCACCCTCTTCCTACGGTGGAGTCCTATCCATCCTGAGAGTGGGGCTTACCTAGGGGTCCCTGTTCGGGCGCCATATGCTGGGGTCCAACCCCAGCAGGTCCAGGGGTCCCCAAAGGTGTGGACAGAGTAGGCAAAGAAGAAGGAATGACACGGAGACAGCGTTCAGTTGATCAGCAGCCTCGCCAGGATCTCTAGCCAGGATCTCCAGCCAAGTTCTGGTCTGGATCTCCAGCGAAGTTCTGGTTAGGATCTCCAGCCAGGTTCTGTGTCCATGTTCCCTCACTAGGTTCTCCAGGTTCTCCAGTCACGTTCTGTAGCCAGGTTCTGTCTAGGTTCTTTTGCCAGGTTCTGTAGCCAAGTTCCCTCACTAGATTCTCCAGCCAGGTTCTGTCCAGGTTCTCCAGCCAGGTTCAGTCACCAGGTTCTAGTCAGGTTCTCTTGCCAATTTCTGTAGTCAGGTTCAGTCTAGGATCTTTTGCCATGTTCTCTCCAGCGAAGTTCTTCTGTCTCTAGAGAACGTTCTGTGTAGGTTCTGTGCCTAGGTTCCGTCTCTCCCTTCTGTGTTCTAAGTTCTGTGTTCTAAGTTCTGTGTCTTTCTGTCTTGTTACATCTGTATTTATACCAGTTAATTCAATCCTATCAATCTCTATTACAAAGGTTAGGGCGTTTCTTATCTCCATTCCAGGGAGTAAAGATTATGTAGCTTAAGCATGATTGTTTGTAGTTAAAGTGATTAATTACCCGCCTGGCACTTAGTTGAGGGGTTTTATTCCCTCCCTAACTTCAGGGGAAAATCCCTACCTGGGGAAACAACCTTTCTCAGAGAGGAGACCTTGGTTAAAACACATAGTGCCAAGAAGGTGAGCAAACATATTAAGAACAGTATGCTATATATGCCAGGTCCCTTGAAACAGCAAGCATGGACCGGCTCCCGGCACTTGGGCATATTTTTGATGTCTGGCAACAGGAATTGAGAGTGTAGTCTGTCTGTCTGTTGTCTAAGGCTGTTTTGGGGGGGTTTAGCTTCTTTTTAAAAATTTTTTAAAATCTGTTTTTATTGATTTTTAGAGAGAGGAATGGAGAGAGAGATTGAAACATCAATTGGCTGCCTCCTGCACACCCCCTACTGGGGATCGAGCCCATAACCCACCTGGTCATTTGCCCTGACGGGAATCGAACTAGCAAATGGATGCCCAACCACTGAGCCACACTGGCCTAGCTTCTTGTAAATTTTGAGGGTGTCTTTGTTCTGTCTCAGGGTGCCGAAGCAGCCAATGTGACCGGCCCAGATGGAGTTCCTGTGGAAGGGAGCCGTTATGCTGCTGATCGGCGCCGTTACCGACGCGGTTACTATGGCAGACGCCGTGGACCTCCCCGTAATGTATGTTGGCCTTTCTTCCCGATTGGTGATTGCAAAGATGTTCACATCTGAAACTGAGTGTACATACTTAGAGCAGATGAATGCTGTGTCTTCTCCTGGCAACCTAAACACAAAATGGTGGTTGTTTTTTTGTTTGTTTGTTTTGATGGGAAATTTTCATACCCAGAATGTATCCATAAGCACTGGTCTCATTAGAAACTTGCCATTGAAAAGTTACATCAGTTTGTATGTACTTGGCTGCATATAACAGACATTTAACCATCTTATAACAAGAAAAGTTAACTAAGGCAGGCTGTGCCAAGGTTGTCAAAAAGGCGTTTTCTTCATTGGGCTCTTTCCCGGGACCAGAACCTGGCCTTAGGCATTCACTGGTGAAGGGGAATGGGATTTCTGGGATTGGCTCAAACCTGTGGCTCATCTCTTGCTGCTGACACTGGCACTGCTGGTCTCTAAGAGAATCAGCATTTGGTTGGCAAGGAAGAGTAGGGATAGCTTGGGAAGAGGCAGTAAACAGTGTTGGCTGCAGAAATATTAAATTTGCCTCAAGTAAGTGGCTGTTTTATTTAGCATAGCATTTACTTGATATTAAAGTGTAGAAGTAGTAATTGTCTGGATGTATAGTTCTTCAGATTGGTTATCAATCCAGGTGAAAGGCTTACAACCAAGTCTGGCTAGAGCTTTCTTAGGAGGCGCAGTATCAATACTTTCAAAGCACCCAAAAAGAATCCCATTTATGTGTGGCATGAGGATTCTATAAATTTGAGTCACTTTTCGATGTTTCTAGAATTAGTATCTGGGACTGGCACCATAGAATAAAACTCCAGATGTTTTGTGAGCACAGGGTTGTGGCTATGCCGGTCACCCAAGAAAAACTTGAAAAAAATCTCACCAGAATAAAATATATGCAGGTTGAGAATGATTTATCCCCATGCTTTGATAAGCTTACATCTTTCTGCGTAGCAGATGCTTTCCCCTTCATTCTGTCATCTTCTCACCCTGCCCAAATTGATTTTTATCAGATTGCTTATGGCATCTTATTTTCCTGTTTCTATATTTTTCTTACCCACATTTTGCTTATTCTGTTGTGTTTTTTTCCCCAATAAGCTGTGCAGAGGGTAGAGGTAGGAATGAGCATTTACTATGTCAGGTTAACGCAAGTTCATCAGATTCATGGAGCTGTAGTTGTAATTATTTTGACTCCTAGAAATACAGTGGTAGAACCTTTAGTGAAAATTTTCCCTTTAGAGCAGGGGTGGGCAAACTTTTTGACTCGAGGGCCACAATGAGGTTCTTAAACTGGACCGGAGGGCCGGAACAAAAGCATGGATGGAGTGTTTGTGTGAACTAATATAAATTCAAAGTAAACATCATTACATAAAAGGGTACCATCTTTTTTTTTTTTTAGTTTTATTCATTTCAAACGGACCGGATCCGGCCCGTGGACCGTAGTTTGCCCACGGCTGCTTTAGAGACTATTCTCAGCTGGAAATTTGAAGTCATGCATGTAAAAGATATTTAGAAATGTCAAAATTCTGAAAGTGTACCTAAATGTTTTTCTGTTATAATGTTTTAAGTCCTTAGAGTTCAAGAGCATGTTTGTTAATGATGCTGCCATTATTCTCATTTTGTAAAAATGAGAGATTGTCTGTCTACAGCTCAAAAAGATACAAAAAGCCTAAAAGAAAAAAAATGTATGAAGTCTCACACGTAATATTTTGGTGAACATTTTTTCTGCTAATACATCATTACATAATTGAGGATCACATCTGATTCAGGTTATACGAAGTTTATAATGGCTTGATTTGTCTGAAATTGGATGAGCTCAGGCTATCATTGAAGCGTTTCCTGTTGGGGAATTTAGTTGCCCATGTTGGCTTGAACTGGACAGTTCTAAAACTTAAAAATCCTCACCCTCCAGAAGAAATGGGTCATTATGTTAAATTTTAATTTAGCTATTTTTAATAACTATAGTTACTTCCCATAAGACTACTTTGGTATCTGCATATCCCACTTTAAGATTTTAAATAAGTTTTTTAAGGGATGTTTGGCTATTAGCTTTTATTTTTAAATATAAACTACAAGTATATGATATGGTAGTTGAAATACAGGAAAAGTTACATAATGGGTCAATAATTTCCTTTGCTAATAAGACCTACATTTAAAAAAATATATTTTTATTGATTTCAGAGACGAAGGGAGAGAGAGAAACATTCATCAGCTGCTTCCTGCATGCCTCCCCACTGGGGATCGAGCCTATAACCCAGGCATGTGCCCTGACCGGTGATTGAACCTTGATCTCCTGGTTCTTAGGTTGACACTTAACCACTAAGCCATGCTGGCTGGGCAGTAAGATCTATATTTAGAAACTACCTGTATCTTTTACTTATTACTATCTGTTAATGTACAATTAAAACTTTATTCTTGAACATATAAAGAAAATCTAACTTTCTCCCTGAAAAGTATATATTTCAAAATTGAGTGAGAAGAGTGGGGTTGCTTGATGTTTTCTGCAAATCTCTGATGTTTGATTTAGTAGAAGACAGCTGAGTTCTCATATCTCCCGCATTCAGTCTGCTGAGACCACATGTCTTTATTGTTCTGGGAGACCCCACCACACACTCATGAGATGATGAGATGGGAACAGACAAATAGCATCCTCATAGCATTATGAGAATAGTTGGACCTTGATAACCCCCCGAAGGGTTATAAAATAGCTGTAGGAAGTATACTATGTGGAACAAACTGTTCATAACACTACAAAATATATTTTTTCTTGACTGCCCTGACTTTGCCCCTGTGAATGGCAAATGTTGGGAGACACACATGTGGCCAAGGTAAATATTGTAAACATTGTAGATGTTCTTTGGGTGGTTGGTCAACTGATACTTATCAATCCTAATTAGATGACTTAACATTATTATAGAGTGATTGCTTTTGCTTTTCTGCTTCTTGGTATTTTATCTGCATAGATCTACTTTAATCTGAATGTAGTTTATCCCAGGTTATCACATAATGATCTGGGTTAAATGCACTTCGTATAAAAAAAGGATTATTCCTTTTGGGAAGATATTTTTCTTTTGGTGATATTCACCCTAAGTGGTATTCTTTGGTTCTTTCCTTGCTGAAACTTCTTCTGAATCTCTGTTTCTTTGCTTCGCTAGTACGCTGGGGAGGAGGAGGAGGAAGGGAGCGGCAGCAGTGAAGGATTTGACCCCCCTGCCACTGACGGGCAGTTCTCTGGGGCCAGGAGTCAGCTGCGCCGCCCCCAGTATCGCCCTCAGTACCGGCGGCGGTTCCCGCCTTACCACGTGGGACAGACCTTTGACCGTCGCTCACGGGTCTATCCCCATCCCAACAGAATGCAGGTAAAATTGCACCTGGGACTTCTCTTCAGCAATCCTCACCCTTCCGTCCTTCCTCTGCCTCTTCCTCCTCCTCCTCCTCCTCCTCCAACACCAGCCGCTGGAAACAAAACCTTGCTTGGGGCTTCCTGGTGCTGCAAAAGCTGAGGCAAGGCCTTGAGTCTTTCATTCTAGGAACATTTCTGAGAGCACAACCACATGAGCTATGCCTGTACTTGCCTTACTAGTGGATAGATGACAGTTTCTAGTTTATGGAAGAATAAAAGTAGAGAGACCAGTGATATGCTTAAGAGCTTAAACTCTGAAGTCAGACAGACCTGGATTTAAATCTTGTCTCTGCTACTTACTTTCTGTGAAATTTTGAGAAAACCAAACTTTAGAGAGATTAACTTATTCATACATTAAAAGGTAATAATAATGTGCCTCCACCGTGGGGCTCACTATGAGTAAATCGAAGGTAAAGACTTTAGTGTGATGCCTCAGGATAGCTAACATCTGTAAAGTCCTTAATTTAGGTGAGATGGTGTTGCTTAAGAAACCCTACCAGAGGGTGGGGATTGTTGGTTATTGATTTACTCCTCTTTTTTTAATCACAAAATATTGATACAACTATTGTGAACTTGACTTGTAATTATTGAGCCTTATAGCAACTTCCCAGTCGCTGGGAACTTGGAAAACTTAGGACAGGGCATCATTTTTGTTATCACTAGCTACAAATACTGCCTCTTAGTGTCCTTGGGTTGTTTTTCCACGAAGTGTTTTGACTGAACACTATGTTCAGTCTGTTCTTTGCTACCCTTCTCCTGTCTCATCATGCATGACTGTGTTCTTTCTACATTGCTTCTTGTTTTTTCTCTTCCACTCTTTAACAGCTGTCCCTGACAAACGTGCTAAAAATAACAAGTAGACTTGCGTATATGGAGAGATTGGGTACATGAGGCACAGGCATAGTAGGTTCCTGTAGGGCAGCACTTGGAGCTCCTAGGAGGACAGGAAGAGTCAGTGAGATTGTAATGCACATTTATTTTCAGTGTTGATGGTACTTTCCTGAAGTAACCATTTTTAGTATTTAGCATATATACATGATGATTCTTTTCTGTATTTGAAATAAAGTATATTTCACCTTAGGATTTAAAGGTTGAGAGTAAAGTGAGTCTGGAGTGCCATGTAGAACATTTTTTGCAGATGCTGGTTGAAAACTAATTTTTGAAATATATGCTTATTCTGATAACTGCATATAGTTTTTTAAACGTGGCCTGGATTTTTTTACTTTACGTTTCATATCTGAAGTAAAAACTGTCTTACACTTTTTTTCTTTTTCTTTTTTTTTTTTTTTCTTTTTTAAATATATTTTATTGATTTTTTACAGAGAGGAAGGGAGGGGGACAGAGAGTCAGAAACATCGATGAGAGAGAAGCATCGATCAGCTGCCTCCTGCACACCCTCTACTGGGGATGTGCCTGCAACCAAGGTACATGCCCTTGACTGGAATCGAACCTGGGACCCTTCAGTCCCCAGGCCGACGCTCCATCCAGTGAGCCAAACCAGCTAGGGCACACTTTTTTTCAACAGTTTTCCTTATACTCTTTCTAATATACATGTTTGGATGTTCACTGAATGAGTTAAACAATAGCATCAAGTGAAAATTCCTGAAACTGCCTTCCATAAAACTAGGCTACTTCTAGGTTGTCAGTGTAATGACTTACAAGTACTGAGAGATCTCTAGATGGTAAAAATTACTGAGGTCATATAGAAAAATCTTTCTAAGATTTTCTACAATATACAAAAACTATGACATTTATTGGACACAACAGGGAAAACTAACACTATGCAGGCCAATAGTGTTTCCCTTATGTACCAAGAACATAATATAGCATGGTCAGTGACCAAATGACTTCCAGGTTCTTAAAGATAATCAGTGTGTTTGAAAATTAAGTGGAATTGGTTACTGAGCTAATGTCAAGTATTTGTAGTCTTTGAGAAAATATATGATAGAGGAAAGGGTGTAACATTGTTTGGCATCTGCCAAATGGTTGGCATTTGAAATCAGTTCTTACTCAGTTTTCCCTGCAGATTTAAGCTGGTGTTGGGTTGCATACGGTTGTTGTGGTTGTTACAAATGAAGGGATTTGAGTACTTTAAAAAGTTAGCAAGTTTTGCCTAAGGTTACATGGGCAAGAAGTAGTAGAGCTTCAATCCATCTATGCATGCTTTTCCCACTTTCTCATTCTAGTCAGCTTTCATTCTCTATATGTGTTGCTCTTTCTGTCCCCCCCCCCCCCCCCCCAAAATCAAAGTTCCCGAGGAAGAACCAGGTTTGCGTGTTCAGAGAACGGAGGGGAAACTCATGTGGCTGGGCTGGGATGAGTCAAGAGAAGAGGGCTAGGGGCTCAGGGCAGACCAAGCATGCCTGATAGACCATGATAGGGACTGTTAACATACTCTAAATGTGATAAAAAACCAATAAAGGAATCTAAACAGGGAAGAAATATATTTAAGCGATCATTGGACGGTTTTTAGAGGCTGGACCACGGGAGGCAACAAGTAGGAATATCAGCGACTATGGAGAGGTCATCCCTGTGGAGAGATGATCATGCATGGATTAGAGTGCTTGCAGTGGAGGTGTGGTAGGTGGTCAGATTCAGAAAATGTGTTCACCATGAAAGTGACAGCATTTGATGCTGGAGTGCATGTGTGCTTTTAGGAGTAGAGGATACCTCCAAGTTTTTTATTTAAACAAATACAGGAAGGCTGAAGAAAGATAACGCTTAGGAGAGAGGTGGGAGTCATTTGGAGGTCTTTTCTTCACATTATATTTTACCTCCAAGTGGAGATGTCAGGTAGGCAAGAAAATAAATAAATAAAATAAAACAGAGTCAAGAGGTAGAAAGTGGCTCGAGTTAAGAGGGTTTCATTTTAAAGAAGTTGGTTGACAAAGTCTTTGGTGCTGTATTTGGGAAGAGACCTAGGGGAGCAAGGCAGCGAGTTATTGGGGTACTGGTAATGGCATGCATGGCAAAGGGATTGGCAAGTACAAAGGCTGAAGGGAACCTGAAAAAGAGAAATGAGATTGTAGATAAACTTTGGAGTCACAAAACATTGAAAGGCATATAGGACGATATCCTATATAATAAAACCCTAATATGCAAATTGACTGAACGATGGAATGACTGTTCCCTATGATGCACACTGACCACCAGGGGACAGGTGCTCAATGCAGGAGCTGCCCCCGGTGGTCAGTGTGCTCCCACAGGGGGAGTGCCACTCAGCCAGAAGCCGGACTCATGGCTGGCGAGTGCAGTGGCGGTGTCGGGTGCCTGTCCCACTTCCACAGCAGCGCTAAGGACCCCTCAAGGGTGTCCTCGTGCCGGCTTAGGGTGGAGATCCCCTGAGGGGTCCCGGACTGCGAGAGGGCACAGGCCAGGCTGAGAACTGACCACCACCACCGCCCCCCCCCCCCGCCCCCCCGCAGTGCACGAATGTCGTGCACCTGGCCTCTAGTTAACTATAAATGAGCATAGGTAGAGAATTGACCCTGGGAACGAGTTCTGAGGCATACCAATGGAAGATTAAGAAGATGAGCCTAGCAAATGACATGAGAAGGAGCAGGTAGGGGGAAAAAAAAAGTATTTTAAGAAGGAAGTGCCGCCAAAAAATAGAGGAAGTTAGGTTGAGAATTGATTACTAGGTTTGGTAACTTGGGAGGTTAGTGATATGGTGAGAACAAAAATCTAGTCAGAGTGAATTCAAGAGTGAGCCAAGCGGGGGTGGGGGAGAAGAGGTATTTTCTTCCCCTTTGAGGAGGTTTCTGTGGTGGTGATGGGTTTCCTTTAGCATATATTTCTGTAAAGGAGCTCAGAGAAATGGGGCAGTATCTGGAGGAGGATCTGAGGTTAGGGCAAGGTTTGGGGTTGATTTTATTTTCACATTGAGTTCTGTCCTGGTTTCCCTTAGCCCTTCCCTCACCAACTACTTACCCATGATGCATTAGATGGGCAGATCAAATGCCACACACACACACACACACACTCATACATTCATTCATACACTCATTTATATATGTATAGTTTATAGAGTATGTGCATATATATTTGTATGTGGTGGTCCTTATTTCTGTTCACTGAAATCAGTGACACCTTGATAGCACTGAGCTTCCTAAACACCATTCTCCAATGAAAGGAAGCTCCTTTCGAGAAATGGCTGATTTCAGATCTGAACCAGAGAAAGGACAATATGAACCTGGAACATCTTGTCGTGCCAGAAAGCAAGGAAGTACTCAGAGAATGTTGGAGACATGTCAAAAGGACATGAGGAGCTTGAATGGGTTCCCATTGGCCAGTAATGATAGTAACAGATTATAACCCATTGAATAAAATAGGAAACCATGAGTCTGTATAGATATAAATGAATGTATTGAGAATTTGATGAGGAATGAAATATTTATAGACTTTGAAATTACTTCACAAACTTCTTAATTACAAAGGAGAAAAGAGTAAACCTAGCCCTGGCCAGTGTGGCTCAGTTGCTTGAGCGTAGTCCTGTGCACCAAAAGGTTGCTGGTTCGATTCCAGGTCAGGCACATACCTAGGTTGCGGGCTCAATCCCTGGTCTGGGTGCATGTGGGAAGCAGCCAATCAGTGTTTTCCTCTCACATTGATGTCTCTCTCCCTTCCCTTCTCTCTAAAAAAACAAATCTATAAAAACATATTTAGAAAAATAAAAAGAGTAAACCTAAAGCAGAGGAGTCTTAGAAGATAGATACCACCTCATCGACCGCTCAACACTGCCACTGTCAGTTGGGTGCAAATTGAAGCCAGACTCCACCTGGCAGGAGGCAGTGAGAAGAAAGGTGTCGCTTTTGTGGCTTCCCTGCCATCCACACATACACTAGAGCATGGGAAATACCAGCAACCCACACTGAGGTGTATTTTACAGAATATCTGGCTTGTAATCTTTTTTTTTTTTTTTTAAACAATTTTATTATTTTTATATATTTTTGTTGATTTCAGAAAGGAAGGGGGAGAGAGCTAGAAACATCAAGGATGAGAGAGAGAATCATTGACCGGCTGCCTCCTGCACACCCCCCACTGGGGATCGCGCCTGCAACCCAGGCACGCGCCCTTGACCTGAATAGAACCCAGGACCCTTCAATCCATAGGCCTACGCTCTATCCACTGAGCCAGACCAGCTAGGGCTGGCCTGTGAGCTTTAAAAGTGTCCTTCACAGTCATGGAAACCAAGTAGAAATTGAAGAACTATGTCAGAAAGAGAGACAACTAAATTCAAGGCATGGTGCTAAGTGAGTCTTTTTGCTAAAAAGGACATTATTGGTGAGACTTGAATGGGGTCTGAGGATTAGATTCTACAAGTTTGATTATTTCAAAATAAAGTAATTGAAAACTATGGGTGTTATTTCTGCATGCTCATGGGCTGGGTGGGAATGATGGAGCAGGAAGGGGAGAAAATACATAGTGAAGGGGGATAAAGAGTAAAACTCCTCTAGGATAAAGAGAGGGGTTGGCCATGGATATGAGCTTGGACCACTTAGCCAGTGTAATGAGAGAGAAGACAATTATTATAAATTCTAGTATAGGTAACTTAGTAGATTCTGTAGTGAAAGAATGTAGACGATATTTTCTGATTGCTTCTTAGTGAAATATGGAGAAGGAAGGGATGTTAGTTTTGAGGGGGGAAGATGATTGACATTGTGACTATTGTAATGAATTTCAGAGATTGATGGCATTTCAGAGGTTGGTAGGCGGGCTTTTTTATTTTAGCTTTTAGTTATTCTTCCTCTAGAAGTTCTACAATACAATTTTTTCCCACAGCTTACAATAAATTTATCATCAAGAAAGTGTACTTTATTTTTTAAATGTTATACTTAAATAGTGCAAATAGATACACGGAAGAAATTGTGAAAGGAAGAAATCAGAGGTGAAAGCATGGTTATAAGGTGTGAGAGAAACTTCGACTGTAGAAACCATTAGTGATACTGAAGGGATACCCAGTTTGTAGAATTAGTGAGTCTGAGTTTGAACAGATCCTCATTGCTCAAAAGTAGCAGGTTTTCTTTGAAGAGATGAATGGAGCACTCTAAATGTTAAATTAACATTGTGAAATGACTTTAATTGCTCTGGAACAAGGCGGAATACAGCCCTAGTGGGAGCGAGTTTTTCTTTCTTTTCTATCCTTCACAAAGATCTAGTCAGTAAAAAGTTCACTGTTAGAGTTGAGTGTTCTCGCAGCTTTGTAAGGAAGCATTTTTATTTCTTTTCAAAAAAATTCTGAATACAACCGTGTGCTCTGTGTTTCCTGTGTCCTGTAGCACGACACTCATTTTCAGCCCTGTTCCCTTCTAGGCTGGTGAGATTGGAGAGATCAAGGATGGAGTCCCAGAGGGAGCTCAACTTCAGGGACCGGTTCATCGAAATCCAACTTACCGTCCAAGGTACCGTAGGTACGTCACGTTTCACTAAGGCATGATCAGCTGAAGGACTCGGGAGTGACGGTAGAATGTGTGAGGATGTTGTGGGTCTGTTCTGGGGATTTATTATGTCATAGAAGATGTGCCTCCTTTCACTATGTGTCCAAGTTTAGGGGAGACTCTGCAGTATATGTTTTCAGATGGCCTGTGACACTTCCCCCTTACTTAAATAATTATAACTTTTAGTTACCCCAAAGCATTATTTGTATCTGATAGCATTCTTATTTTTTAATTATAAATTAATACTTATTTTTAAATTACATTTAACGAAATAAGCAGAAATTAATTGATGAGTAATTCACTGGTAGTGCTACAAATGGAGGGAGATTGAGTGCCAGAGAGTATTTGGGATACTACATATTCTGTTAACTGAGCCAGTCTAGAGTAAGGGTTAAATCAGGCTACAGATCACACTGTCTGTTTCAATTCCCACCCTGCAGGTGGTAGCTATAACTCCTTTGACAAGTTTGCGAACTCTCTAAGACTTAGTACTAGGCCTATAAAATGGACATTAAGGACTATCTACAGTTGTCATTAGGGTTAAATGTATAAAGAAGCGACTACCTAAGATAATTAGTATGTGGCCTGGTATGGTAAGTGCTCAGTAAATGTTACTACCCGTGATGTTAAAGTTAGCGAAGGAGCGGGTTATTTTATTTGTGCTCTGTCCCTGTAAAGACTGCAAGTTGAACTAGATTCCCTGAGATCCTTTCAGCTTTTTGTATTATAAGCCTTCCTGTTTGTTTACTTAGCCTGCCCTTGAGGTAAGTGAAGAAGCATCTTCATTCCTGAATCACACGTAGACCACCGTGAAGTTCGGCACTAGGGGTTTATTGAAAGGAGAGAACTAGTAAGTGTGGTATTGGGGAAAGGATTTGTGCCACTCGGCACCCTTTTTTCTCCCAGGTCGTTCCAGTTTTAGGCATAATCACTCTAAGGATTGATTGCTAAGGACTTTCAAATAAGAGAGACTTCAGAGAAATGTCTTCATGAAAACTGAGGAGACGGGACAGTATTTGAGTCCAGCTCTGTCAATTCCTAGCTGTGTGATCCTGGCAGAGTTACCGTTGACCTTTTTGACCTATAAAAGCAGCCATCCCATGTGATTCAAACAAGCACTTACTCTCTCTCAACCTGTTGGTTTCTCACTGTGAATCTGACTCACAGAATTGGTGTTGAAATTAAATCACTTAACGTGTAAACACTCCGGCACAGGCTCTGGCACGTGGTGCGTGCTTTCTTCCCTTGTTTAATCCATAGTCTCCACGGAGCTCTGTTCCTGGAGGGCAGACACCAGACCACTTTTCTCCTTTGGTTTTCCTCTCCTTAGTGCCTATCGGAGTGCCCGGTAGGAATTTAGCATGTGTTCAGGACATGTTTATTCACTACAAATAGGTGTCAGATGAAAGGGGGGAAATGGTGGGGGTTTTTCCCACCAAAACTTTGTTCCATTTGCTGCGTTAGCCTGCGCATACTTCCAGTAACAAGTACCCGGTCACTCTGACTCTCTAATCTCTAAGCATGAATGAAACCTGTGTTCTTGAGAGTCCCTGTCTCGTTGGACTTTTTCTCTCTTTGTTTTGTGATCTCTGTTCTAGGGGACCTCCTCGCCCAAGACCTGCCCCAGCTGTGGGAGAAGCTGAAGATAAAGAGAATCAACAAGCGGCCAATGGTCCAAACCAGCCATCCGTTCGCCGCGGGTACCGGCGCCCGTACAACTATCGGCGCCGTCCCCGTCCTCCTAATGCTCCTTCACAAGATGGCAAAGAGGTAAATCCAGCCAGCCGGAGCGGGTGGTACCAGGTCATTCTTAATCCTGTCAAACTTCAGTGTCTATTCTAAGAGTGGTTTTCTAGTCTGATAGCCTATACTTAAATATATGTAATATATAAAAATATGTATATTTACATATAATCGTTTATGTAAAATGTTATTTATAAATAACATATATAATTATTTACACATAACATTTTATATATAAGTAGTATCTATTCACATATATTTTCTATGTATCTATATGTATATTAACATTTTGCTTAAGGTCCATACATATATATAGAGAGAGTATATTCTGCACATAACACAAAAACCAAATATTTGAGTTTAACTAAATTGACATTCTTTGAAAGAATTATCCATCCTGGTGGGGATTCAGAGCCAGAAGATTTAGGGCTGTGCAAATAAAGGACCGCATTTAGAGAGGAACCCGCCTCTAGGTGTGTGGAAAGTAATTACTGTCACCTGAATTGCTTCATTTCTGGTTTGTGATTTTGTTCTGTTTTAGACCAAGGCAGGTGACGTGCCATCTGAGAACCCTGCTCCGGCCACCGAGCAGAGCAGTGCTGAGTAACACCAGGCTCCCCAGGCACCTTCACCATCACTAGGTAAGAGCTTGGGCAGCTCAGGCTTATGTTGGGGTGTGTGTGTGTGTGTGTGTATATTATTTTTGAGTCATTGATTTCTCAACCAGAGCACAAATCAGTCTAAACTAGTTCTGTGATTTACCTGGACCATCCCCTCCTCTCCATTGGAATTTTGAAGAGTGGTTTTTGAGATGTACTTTTTTTTTTTTTTTGCTAAGCTTTAGGGACATAAGCATTCAGAAAGTTAATGAGAGCCAAATTTTTTTCTAGACAGTTTTTTTTGTTTGTTGTTTGTTTTTAGACAGACAGTTTTAAACTATTATAGTATTAATATGGTATACCAATAAGAAAGTTTTTGGAAGTTTTACTTTTGTGACACCTAGTGGCCAGTTTGATCAGTTTCAAGTGCCTGACCAGGCCTTATTTTAATATCTGGAGACTGATTTGTAGAATAAATTAGAGGGTTTTTTCCTTCCCTTTTCCCTTTGACAAGCAACATTACTCATTTGGAGGCAGTGGGGACAGTGTGTAGGAGCCAGAGGCCTGTACAATCCAGTGCGGGATCTGCTGCTCATCTGCTAGGTGATCTGGAGCAGTTCGTGCACCCTCTGCCTCGGCAGTGTCTGCTGCTGGGAAAACGGGAACACCAACAGACTATCCACCAAGGTCCTTGCAAAGACTTAATGAGATAACACCTCTGAAGTGGTTAAACAGAGCGGTAAAGAATAACCTCTGTGTACAGGTTAGCTTGTTAGTCTTCATTGGTTTCATTATTATGTCCTGACTGTTCTCGTTTATAAAAATATTTTATAAAAGAGTTTCCATTAAATCAATGTACAGTTTACAAATCTAGAGAAGATAAACATGTACATTTTGCTTAGAGCTTTTGAAATACTGTTTTTTTATGTTCAAGAAAACAGGCTGTTTTTTGTCTTCTTATTCTTTAACTCTTGGTCATTTTGCCACTTTTTCAAAGTTTGACTTTAATTTTTTCCAGGTGACCTAAAGAATTAATGACCATTCAAAAAAATGAAACAAAAAGCAGACACGACCTTACCAACACCAAAGAAACATCCAAGCAATAAAGTGGAAGACTAATAACCAAGATGTGGACATTGGAATGTTTACGATTATTCTTTACGAAACAAGTACAAAACGAGAATGTCAGCCAATGTTTCCAGCAATTTTTCTGGAATGCCTGCACAGAAGACAAGAGAGCAACCTCCCCAGTTTCGGCAACCACTAGGTTTATATTTTTTTCCTGGTTTTTACTGTTTTGGTAATATGAATTGAAAGAAGAAATATTAATACCACATGGGGAGTACCCCAACCAAAGAAATCTGAAATATATAGTAAATGCTTTTTTGTTCCCTTTTCTAGTTCATTTTGGATGCTGGTGCTAAACTTCCAAGTGTCGTGATTTAAAAAGAAATTTTATGCTCTTCTTATTTATTTCTAGATGAGGGGAGGATAACATTTTTGCTTTCTTATGCGACTCTCTGAAAATGTGCAGCATGAAGTTCCTCAAAAATAAAATTTTTACCCTTGAAAGGAGAAGGTGTATAACTAGAGTATGTTTTCCTGTCTCAGCGTATGTTTTGTCTTTTCCCCCCACTTAATTCATTTGACTTAATAGTAAGCTCAAAACCAAACGTAAAGGTGCACTCGTGCTATTTAATAAATGTAGGCATATGCGTTTGAGATGGTGGTAGATGCATTTGGAATGTGCGTCTGGGAATGAAAAGTGGTGTCTGAGTTCAGCACTTAGGCATCCTTTTGTTTTTCTGGTCCTCTGTATCTCTTGAGTAATCTTCACTGAGGTGAGTGGATGGCATGCAGGTTAAACTGCTTCCTTTAGATTGATGGAAGAGTTAGTTCTGACATCCTTCAGCTTCTAGCCTGAGGTTGTATTGTATGTTTATATGTGTATCTTTCAGAAAGAGGAACGGAGGCTCTTTGCCACCACATTAGAAATTTCTTCCCCCAGAGGGTAGATGGTACCTCCAAGTTGAGAAACCAAGGCATATATCAGTGCTGTGTAGATAATGTCTCAGACCCACTGCACCTTCAAATTACTTGTACTTATCTCAGTACATATTGAGCCTAGGGTTATGCCAGGCACCATTTAGTGGCTAGGAGGGAAAAAATGAACAAAAGATTCTAGTTGCAATGAACTTACTATATTTTAGTGAGTGATATAGA
The DNA here is from genome assembly GCF_014108235.1 of Myotis myotis. NCBI lineage: Eukaryota > Metazoa > Chordata > Mammalia > Chiroptera > Vespertilionidae > Myotis > Myotis myotis. Next base: position 189,857,252 of record NW_023416335.1, read on the forward strand.
GAAAAAGCAAATATGTAAACAAATGTGTAATGTCAAATGACAAATGTTGTAAGGGAAAAATCAAAAGTAAAGGGATAGAAATTGGCATAATTTCAGGAAGTATGTTTAACTAGAGGGAGAGGGGTCTTTTCTAAACAATAATAGAATATATACACGGAAGATCAATAACCACTTGAATATCTTGAGAGAAGAGCATTCTGGGTGGGGAGGGGGCATTTAGGGGGGAGGGTAACTCTGAGGGACCATATGGGCCTGTTGAAAAAACAGCCAGCAGGAGAAAGTGGATTGCTCAAGAGTATTGCCTTGCAAGCTTAAAAAGAAATCAAAATTGGTAATATGTACAAGGCAAAAATATTCAAAGGTATAAAAAATACTTCATAGAAAAGTCTTCAATTTCAGTCCTGATTCCCTCAAGGCAACCAATTAGCGTGTGCGTGTGCGTGTGCGTGTGCGTGTGTGTGTGTGTGTGTGTGTGTGTTTAAATACTTCTGTTTCAGATACTATGGGAATGTGGCAAAAGATTGGTAAACATTCAAAAACTGACCCAAATTCAGGGAGAGGGAAGAGGTTTTAACTGAGGTGACCCTAACCATTTAATAATCATTAGAAATAACTTTTTAAAATTCTGTGGATCTCTGCACTCCAACTGGTCCTTGTTTAAATGTCTTAACAATGTGCCATATACTGTACTTTTGGCACTGAGTTTTGTTTTCACCCAATATTTTTACTGCTTTTCTATTAATGTGTGTAGCATGCATTCATCATTGTACTGGCTATATACCATTTAATTACAGCTTTCTATAATTTTTTTCTCTTACTCTTGGATATTGAGGGCTTTTTAAATTGCAGTTATAAACACTTTATCTCATGTAATTCCAAGACCTTTGCTTCTAAATACCATCTGCTTCAGGGTTACAGCTATTTCTACAGAAAAAAAATAACGCACAGTTGGGCATAATAGTCTTGGCTTAGGTCGTTGACATGAGTACAAACTGAAACACGTTGAAAATACACAAGAAATCACATGATCTCACTTATTTGTAGAATCTGATGAACAAAATGAATTGCCCAACAAAATAAGACCTGAAGCAGGGAGGCATGGAACAGACTGACATACCTCAATGTGGGGTTGGGGTGGGTGGACGAGAAGAGATAAACCAAAGAACTTATACTTACATGCATAGCCCATGGACCTGGGTAATTGGGTAGTAAAGACCTGGAGGAATGGGTAGGGGCTGTGAGCAGGGTGGGTAAAGGGGGAAAATGGGAGATAACAGTAATACTATCAACAATAAAAATACACAAGAAAGAAGACAATTGGATATGATTTGAGGATGGGTGTGAAATAAGTTCTTTCACAGCAGGGGATCAGGGACTTGAACTGTTTACCAAGAGACACAGGCTACTTGGGTGATAGCATAGCCAGAGATGAGCTAGAAGACTGGCATACCATGGTCACACATTAGCTGTGATTGATATTTGAAGCTCATGAATTTTGCATATGTGTTGGAACAGCGCCTATTCAGAAAGTAGCCATGTACCACTGAAATATTTGCCTATTATTTGCCATGAATGATCTGGGAGCTTTCATATCACAAATACCTCAGCCAGATCAGTATCATAGGGGCTCCAGTGTTGAATGCATAGAGGCAATTTTTGAAAGTACTATTGCTCCATATGGAGTGTGAAAATGTATTTATAAAGGCTAATACTTTGAGATTTGAAGTAATGAAGTTCTTTAAGGCTTAGAGTTGACACAGATTAAAGCTTCTGGGAGCTAATAGTACTTGGTTTCAACTGAAAAGAGGAAAAATCTAGACTCCAGAGGGGTGATTTTTGCATATCCTATCTAATAATAGAGAAACAATGGTAATTAACCATAACTTTGCTACCCTTCCCATTGGCTAATCAGTGAGATACGCAAATTAACTGCCAACCAAGATGGAGGCCAGCAGCCAGGCAAGCTGAAGAGAACAGGAGGCTTGCTTGCTCCAGTGATAGAGGAAGTCAAGGTTCCCCGCCGGCCTCTGAGCTTGCACTCTAAGCAACTATGTTGCAGTTATAGAAGTTAAACAAGCTCCAGAGACCTGCTTTCAGTCATCAGAGCTGGAGTGAGCAGGACCACAACAGTGTTACAATTATAGAACCCAAACAAACCCAGATACCTGCTTTCAGCAGCCGAGGTCTCAGAGCTGGAGCCGAGCCTCAGAGCTAAAGCCGGCTCTCAGCTCCAGTGACAGCCATAGAAGGTAAATAAGTCCCAGAATAAAAGAAAAAAGGAGAGATTGGGAGCTTCAGTCACCCGCCAGCCTGAAAACGGCCCTCAGCCCCTCACCCAGACTGGCCAGGCACCCCAGTGGGGACCCCCACCCTGAAGGGGGTGTGACCAGCTGCAAACAGCCATCAGCCCCTCACCCAGGCTGGCCAGGCACCCAAGCAGGACCCTTACCCTGATCCAGGACACGCTTCAGGGCAAACAGCCGGCCCCCACCCGTGCACCAGGCCTCTATCCTATATAGTAAAAGGGTACTATGCAAACTGAACCTAACAGCAGAAAGACTGGGAATGACTGGTCACTATGACACACACTGACCACCAGGGGGCAGACGCTCAATGCAGAAGCTGCCCTCTGGTGGTCATTGTGCTCCCACATTTTCTACTTAGTATGAGGAAAATTTTTGACAATGCAATGAGCTATTTGGTAGCAGGTCCTCAGCACTGATAAGGTTGAAACAGAGCTGGACTACCTGCCAGAGATGTTCTGCTGTGGTAAATGGCTCGGGGAGGCAAGAATTTGGACCAGATGAGTTTGTGTGTGTTCAAGGATTAGAGAATCCTGGGATGTGAAAATTGACAAGGATTTGGGGCTAATTTACTCCAACCTCTTCATTTTACAAGTGAGAAAACTTGTGGCCCAGAAAGGTCAACCTGTCCATGTTGATATAAGCTATGGAAACTAGCTGTAGGCCAATAATCTCTAAATTACACTGAAGGATTCTGAGAATCTTAGGGAAGCGGGGGAAAATGGAAGAAGAAATGAGTGGAGCATATGGTTGGCATAATGTCCCGAAATGTGACATTTTTTTATAATAATTTTGTATTGTTTAGGTCACCAAGTTTGTAGTAATTTGTTTCATCAGCAACAGAAAACCAATACACAATGTAAAAAAGGAACAAGTATACATGGAAAGTTGTATACCTATAATCAACAATCCCTAGGACACACCAAGCTGGGGTAAACATGAGGGCTTACTGAGAGTGATAGTCCATGTTCTCTTGTGTTTGCCTTTAGTTGGTTGCAGAACCTCTGGTTTATCTTAAAAACCCTTTTCTCAACTGTCCCTGGGGGTCCTCAAGGTCGTGGAATGCCTCATAAATTTCACCCACTCAAATCCCACCTACAATAGAGTCCACCATTTTCCTGCTCTGACTTAGATCCCCTCTGTTGCTGTCTACTGTTCTCTCAGTGCCTTAGAAGTCCCATACAGGTGCCGGGCATTGCTGCTGACTCTACTTACAGCTTCCATCATGGTCGCTCAGTTTCCTTGTGCAGGAAGCCTTGCAGGTAGGCCCCAGCACCTTGTGGAGCCCCTGTTGCCTACCTATAGTGAAGCTGAGCCATGTTTTCAGGTAAAGTTGGAAGAATCTGTCTCCCTCCCTTGTGTGTCAAATTCCTTTGGAACAGTTCCAAAGCAATGCTAACCAAGGTCTAATGTAATTTGTTTTGTTGGTTTATTGTTTTGTGTGTGTGTGTGTTTTTATGTGTGTGTGTGAAATAACTCTATCAATTATACTTACAGTTTTGTTTCCCTAGGACTCAATTGTAAATCATGAGGTCTTGGCCAAAGGAATTTAAGATACAGACATAATGCTGAACACCAAGCTATTCTTGTTATTAAGCAAAGCTTTCATGCTCTATTTTTCTTTATAATGAACTAGAGGCCCAGTGCATGAAATTTGTGCACTTGGGGGGAGTCCCTCAGCCTGGCCTGTGCCTTCTCGCAGTCTGGGAACCCTAGGGGGATGTCTGACTGATGGCTTAGTGGGCCTAAGCATTGCCCTTAGCATTGCCATGGAGGTGGGAGAGGCTCGTACCACTGCCGCTGTGCTCGTCAGCCGTGAGCCTGGCTTCTGGCTGAGCAGCGCTCTCCCTGTGGGAGCACACTGACCACCAGGGGGCAGCTCCTGCATTGAGTGTCTGCCCCCTGGTGGTCAGTGCGATCATAGTGACCCGGTCATTCCACCATTCGGTCATTTGTATATTAGCCTTTTATTAGGTAGGATGATTTCCCAGGGATTTCTACATGCCCCATATAAATAGGTTTCGGGACTATCCACCTCACCAGACTTCGAGCAGAATTGTACAAGAGAGAATACACTAAATAACGTGACTAAATGGCTGTTAGGAGATTAGAGGAAAACAGGATCTAGTAAAGGTTCATGTGGAGGAAACTGTAGAATGAAGAGGTTCCCCAGTGTAAATCTCAGTATGACTTCCTACTGTTCAGTACTTAACGTGAGCAGAGCAGAGAACAAGCACTTTTAAATGCTTATTGAATTAATACTGAGGCAGAAATAACCACTGACAGGATGGTGGAACTGAAGCATTGCTGAAAATGAGTTAGAGGTAATAATTGAAATTATAAGGTAATGAACACTTGGAGAGAAAAGAGACAACAGATTTCTAACCACCTTATTCATTAGTATAATGTGTGGGACCTCCTGTTTATGTCTTCTGTTGAACTAGCACTGCATTTAGTACGTACTTAGGTGTTTCTGTGTCTTGCTATTTCCAGGGTTTTCTCTATTTCAGAAATTTAAAAATTCATCATTTGTTTGAATTGCCCAATAACATTTAGGGAGTAAGAAAATTTTTGCCTGTCCCTCTTTGTTAAATATGTATATTTTTAAAAGTCCTTATGTCTTAGAGGTTATAACTTCTATCATTATAATGGCTCCTTGACAATATCAAGATTTTTGAATATTTTGTGTATCAGAATGGCTATCTAGCAATATGCTAGGGCACTGTGGGAATTACAAAAATGAGTAAGCCACAATCTCTGCCCTCAAGATTAGGGTCCTTGGGGAAGTAGAGTGGGAGATTACATAATATAGAGCTTCTACCAGTTCATCTGGCTTTTATTAATCAATTATGACATAAACGATGGGAAGAACAATTGACCGATGAGACTTCATCCTTTAAAAAAAATTGAGGTAAAATTTATGTAACAGAAAATTAACCAATAACCATTTTAATTGTACAAGTCAATGACAATTAGAACAGTTCATCCCGTTTTAAAAGAGCTCTAACGGAAATAAATATTTTGATAGGGAAGACTAGAGCACTGAAGTATCTGAGTCTCTACATACTCCCCATTACGGTGTACCCTAACCCTTTCCCTTCTAGTGGATGCCCCTTTCTGCTTGGTATGCTATCAATGCTGAATCAAGTTACCAATGACCTGTATTTCTTAAATTGAACTTGTTTTAGGTGTTAATATCTAACTTGGAATTCCTTCTTTTTTTTTTTTTTTTTTTTTTTTTTTTTTTTTTTTTTTTTTTTTTTTTGGTGTTTCCTGTGATTGTAAATTCTATGTGGGCAGGTAACGTAACTACCTTGCTCACCTCTGCATTCCCTGGCATGGAGAGTATTTCAAAAGCATATGTTAATAACGAGTTACCTAACTGTGGGATTTTTATTTCCACTTATTCCTCGATTCCCTCCTGCCATAGCAGTGGTCAGACTATTTGGTACACCCAGCAACAACTCGGTTGCGATTGTCCCCGATGGGATTAATCAAGCTGAACCTCAAATCCTGACTATTTTCAGCACCAACGAAGGCAGCTGCGTTGGGGGCGGACCTGAGGTGGCACTGTTGCGCTTCATCAGGATTGAGCAGTTTCACGCGGAAGGAGGTTTGCTTTTATACCTATCAATCAATCACTCGGGAAGGAAATGAGTATGGAGGTCAGCAACAAGGCCAGCTTTCACAGTTTCAGCAGAGGTTTCCCGCAGGCTAGTGTGTGGTGAGCCCCAGAAACCTCAGTGCCCACAGACTTCCCTTGTGGGAAGCCCGCCCAAACTCCATCCTTCGCCGGCAGCCACGCCCCACAGGGAAGGAGGGACTGAAAAGCATTTCCTTGAGGCTGGCACACCTTGCCCTACCCAAACCGGTCAATTTTTTTCTTTCTTTCTTCCTGGCCGGGCCAGTTCATCTGAAACCAGAGTGACCGAAGGAGGGACACGGTAGAGAATAGGGGCTTGGGGGTACAAGGGTGCGGGGTGGAGGAAGCAGTGATGCAGGTAGGGGTGGACTTTGGCATTCGGAAAGAAAAAGAGGGAGGAGGCCAGAGTGGGATGGTTGTGAGCGGCTGCATTGCATGTGAGCAAACAATAATCACCAGGTGAATGAATCTGTATTTCTTTGGAACAAGCATCTTGCGGGCTTTGCTTTCAATGCTTTTATGACAAGAGACTAAACTTGCCTTAGCGATTTTGGCAAAGAGCAGCAGCAGCCAGAAAGCCCAGTGATGAGGGGCCTCGGTGTATTCCTGGAGAGGGGGAGTCAGAGAGGGGAGGTAGAGAGAAGCAGGGGACAGGAATTACTTGTCACAAGACTATATAGTCACGCATGTGTGGCCTTGGGCAAACCGCTCTCAGCTTCAGCTTTCTCATCTGTAAAGTAGGGTCATTGTGATGATGACTGTGAGATAATACCTGTGCAGTGTGATAGGCTGTTCCCTGTTGACTGAACTGTTTTCTCTTCATCCGTCTTCTCTTTCTCTATCTCTTTCCTTTTTCATCATCAGCCCTTCAATCTCAGCCCCATTTTGTCTCCTTTAATTTCTGTGATTGTGGCCTCTTTCTGCTGCGAGTCCTTTCCCCATCAGAGTTTCTCCTATATTTCAGCCCAAGCTTCCTTCCCACTACTTAGTGAGAGCCATCAGGGGTTGTGGAAATAAAGCTACAGTAACGTGGAGCACACCGACCCTGAACTGCAGCTGGAAACGGCTCTGTGCTGTCCCCCTCAGTCACCCTCCTCGGTACAGCAGGCGCTCCACTCACTGCCCGCGAGGGGCCATCCATCTCTTTCAAAGAGACCTGACAAAGTATTGGCTTCAGTGAGCATCATAGACTCCGTTGAGCGGCTTGAACAATGGAAATTTATCTCACAGTTCTGGAGGTGAGAAGCCCTTGATCAAGGTTTTGTCAGGGTTGTGAGGGAAGGATCTGCCTCAGGCCTCTTTCTTTAGTTTGTTGATGACTATTTTTATGTTCAGCTGGTATGCGTCTATCTTCGTATTTCTCCCCCTTTTCAAGGACACCAGTCATATTAGATGAAGGCCCACCCTGATGAAGTAGTTATGATGACCTCCATTATCTCCCAATGAACAACAAGGTCACATTCAGAGGTACTGGAAGCTAGGACTTCCAACATAGGAATTTTGGGTCAGCACGTTTCAACCCATAACAATGCCTAGTTCTCTAATTATGCACATGCTGAAAGTCAGTTGAGCATCACATCTATTTGAGTTTTCTTCTGCAGAAACTTGGTTTTCCCACCTTTTGCAACTCTTCCCAACCAGCTCCTGCAAGTATGTGCTCCAAACGCCTACCGGGAGTTACATGATTCTGCAGCTCTGTTTTGTTCTAACTTGAGTGAGCTATTTTCCTGTTCTTGCGTTAACAAATTACCACAAACGTGATGGCTTCCAACAACATGGATTTTGTCTTACATTTCTGGAGGTCGGAAGTCTGAGAGGGGTAGGCAGGTCTGTGTTCCTTCTGTAGGCTGGAGGGAAGAATCTGAAGCTGCCTGCATTCCTTGGTTCATGACTCCCTTCCTCCATCTTCAAGCCACATCAAGTCTTTCTCACATCCCTACGCTGACACCAACACTTCTGCCTTCTTCCACATTTCAGGATCCTTGTGGTGACATTGGACTCAATGGGGAATCCAAGATAACCTTCCTATTTTAAGGTCAGTTCATGAATCCATCTGCAATCTTAATTTCCCGGTGCTAGTTTAACACTATTAAAAACTAACGGATTCACAGTTCTGAAGATTTGGACATCTTTGGGGGCCATTATCTGCCTGCCACACTGAGCTGTCAATGCCTAGGTTTTCTTTGTTGGGTTTATTGTTCTGTTTTCACTCTGAAGAGTCACTATTTTGCTTGCTATGTGTAGTAAAAAACTTTATATTCCTTTTATAGAGAAAAATAGCATCCTGCCTAATGGTAGAACTAAAAATGTTTCCCCACTGAGCAGAAACCTGGGTACCATGATCTTCCCATGTAACACTTCAAAATTACTCCCCAACCCCACTTGTACTTTTAGTAATACCTAATGAATTTGTTTACATTATTTTCTGATAAAATTTATGTTATTTTTTATTTATTTAATTTTTTGAGGACAGCTAAACAGTTTAAGCTGAAATATTGAGGAAGAAAAATCTAAAGATTAGAACAGTAAAATTCTTTTTTTCCTAACTTCTTTTTTTCTTTATTGATTAAGGCATTACATATATGTCCTTATCCCCCTGTTGCCCCCCCCCTTAATGCCCTCATCCTTACCCCCTGTTGTCTGTGTCCATTGGTTATACTTATATGCATGCATACAAGTCCTTTGGTTGATCTCTCCCCCTTACCCCCACCCGGAGGTTTGAGCATCTGATCGATGTTTCTCTGTCTCTGGATCTATTTTTGTTCATCAGTTTATGTTGTCCATTATAATCCACAAATGAGTGAGATCATGTGATATTTGTCTTTCTCTGACTGACTTATTTCGCTTAGCATAATGCTCTCCAGCTCCATCTATGCTGTTGCAAATGGTTATTTTAGATCCAATGCTATTTTTATAGGTGAATTTAGTGATTTATTTATTGAACAAGCATATTAATATTTTTAAAAATATGTTTTTATTGATTTCAGAGAGATAAGGAGAGGGAGAGAGATAGAAACATCAATGATGAAAGAAAATCATTGATTGGCTGTCTCCTACATGCCCCCTACTGGGGATCGAGCCCTGACCAGGAATCCAACCATGACCTCCTGGTTCATAGGTTGATTGCTCAACCACTGAGGCACACAGGCCAGGTAAGCGTATGAATCTTGATATGTGCCTGACACTAGTCACCCTAGGTGCTAGGGGATATAGCAATGAGTAAAGAGTACAGTGATGAAGAAAATAGCCTAAGTCCCTAAATTCTTTCTTTTTTTATGTTCCTAAATTCCTGTTGTCATGAAGGTTTCATGGTTTTTCTTCTAACTCTGTCACTTCATTTTGTTTTCCCTACCAACCTAGTTTGAGTGGTTTAGTTTCCAAAATGCCATGACTTTAGATGTGGCTATTGCTCTGTGCCTACTTCTTGGCTCTGCTCATAAAGGACCTAAAGAAGCTGACTGGGCCCTTAAGGAAATTACTGTCTGGTTGGGAAGAAACAGATAATAAAAGTCAAACTAATTAAGTGCAGATTAAATAGGCTGGGTATTCAATGATTACACTAGCATATCATTTCTTGGACAAAGTTCCTAACCGGGGAAAATGAAAGTTGAAGGGAATGAATGTACACAAAGAAAAAGCAGCTAATTGCACAGACATCAGTGTAGCGTGGAAAGAGTCCTGTCTTGAGTCCAAGGGCCCGCATTCTGTTTTAAGCTCTGACTCTCTTTTTGTGAGCACAGAACAAGGCACTTACCTCAGTGTTCTGAGTTTTTTTTTTAAAAAAATGTGTTTTTATTGATTTTAGAGAGGAAAAGAGGGAGGGAGGGAGGTGAGGAGGGAGGGAGGGAGGGAGGGAGAGAGACAGAGAGAGAGAGAGAAAGAAACATCAATGAGAGAGTAACATTGATTCTGTCCCCTATTGGGAATGAGCCCACTACCTGGGCATGTTCCCTGACCAGGAATTTAAGCAGTGACCTCTTGGTGCATGGCACGATGCTCAATCCACTAGTCATACCAGCTGGGCCTGAGTTATTTTATTCTTATTACTTTCTTCTCTTGGAAAATGAAGGGTTGATGTAGATTGGGAAATCTCAGGGGATTCTTTCAGGCTTAAGAAAGACACAAAATTCTTTTAATTTTTAACTTCTCATAATGTCTCTGAATTTCCTAACCAGAATAGTCGTGAGGAGATAGGTTAGAGTTTAATCACTTCTGCATATGGGAAGGAAAATGGGGTGGAGTGAAGGAGTTCCTATCCATCCCTTGACTCGAGCTTTTCCTGAATTTACTCTTACCCTCTTAACTCACTATCCATCTCCACTACTTTCCCTTCCTACAACTCCAGCTGAATTGGGCAGCGCAGATCCCAGCTTTATTATGCTGTGAATGCCACTCCCTAAGGCAGTGGTTCTCAACCTTCCTAATGCCGCGACCCTTTAATACAGTCCCTCATGTTGTGGTGACCCCCAACCATAAAGTTATTTTTGTTGCTACTTCATAACTGTCATTTTGCTACTGTTATGAGTTGTAATGTAAATATCTGATATGCAGGATGTATTTTCATTGTTACAAATTGAACATAAAGCATAGTGATTAATCACAAAAACAATATGTAATTATATATGTGTTTTCCAATGGTCTTAGGTGACCCCTGTGAAAGGGTCATTCGACCCCCAAAGGGGTCTCGACCCACAGGTTGGCAACCCACAGGTTGAGAACTGCTGCCCTAAGGGTTAGTCTTCAGGCAACAGAATGATTTCCTGATGTTTCCACTTTCTATAGCCCTCAGCTACATCTCAGCTTCTAAGCATTGTCTGCCTTTCAACTCAACCTGTTTTCTCATGTATAATAATAAGCCTTCTAGACACTGCAGTAGCAAGGTATATGGACAGCCAATTGCTAACAATGCCATGGTCAAAGCAACTTGAAGATAATGATTGCTTTTTTTTTTTAAATCCTCATCCAAGGATATTTTTCCATTGATTTTTAGAATCAATTGGTTGCCTCCTGCACAAGCCCTGACCAGGACCTGGGCCAGAGAGGAGCCTGCAAACGAGGTATGTGCCCTTGACTGGAATCGAACCGGGGACCCTTCGGGTCAGCAGGTCGACACTCTATCTACTGAGCTAAACCAGCTATGGTATGATTGCATTTTTCAGTCCTTCTCTTTCATACTTTTGCGGACTAAATTACTGGCAAGAATTATAAATGAAAAGGAAACCCATTTTAATGTTTCATTCTACAGCAGTTAACATGTTATAGCCTCAGCTACAGTAAACAGGCCCATCTTTATATATTTAACAGTGATTCTTGAAGTTGTCTGGTAACAAAATACATAGAAATATGGTGCTATTTTTAGAACACTGATCTAAATGAGAATTATCATATGTATACACTAGTAATTGTAGGCTGTGTGAGAATTCTACTAAGAACAAATTGTAGCAGATGCTAAAGGTTAAGGGGAAACATATGTGTTTCAAAAGGTACATTGTGGCCACAAGAAAATCTCAATAATACACATATAATACTCAGAATTTAAGCCAGGTAGCTTTCTGGAGAAAGCTTCAAAATTATTAGTTTTTGTCTTATAATCAGTTGTTGAATGATTTAACCAGATATACTATATTATTAGGTAAATGCAGGGTATTATGTTGAGTGACTCCAGGAGATGTAATTTATGTTATATTCATATGCTAGCAACTGAATGATGAAAAATATTTGCCCAAGATGATAATTTGGACTTCAGAGAAGATGATCCTATGCACCTTTTATTCTGATAATAATCAGCTATGAGAACCAAATGTATGTTGAAGCCATGCCTAGAAGTGTGTGTCATTAGAATCAACTTCTTCAGAGTCCCTTTTAAGGCAGCTGGGCCTGGCGGGGCCCAGACAGGAAAGCTCCAGTTGATCCTTGTCTGAGTGCTCACTGATGCCCCTTCCACCGGCTCCAAATTAGTGCTGCCTCTGGCCAGTTAGAGGGAAGGACTTGCTTATCTGAATCTTGGAAGTCACAGTCTTGGCTTGTTTCAGGAAGGAGCGGGGCGGGGAGGGGATGAAGGGAATGCTGACAATCTATCTGGCCTGTCTGGTTTTCCCTCAGATTTATAAGCAGATGCAGCAAATCTAGTCAGTCTGATCTGAACCTGCCCTGCCTCCTACATCTGTGATTTCTCCGTCGGTCTCACTGACTGACCCCTTTAGTGTTCTTTGGGGATGATATCTGACTATGAGTCAAAATGAGTTCTGATGGAGGAAGAAGAATGAAGCAGAGTAGTTACTCGAATATTCTTAAAGCCCTGCAATGCCACCAGTGAATATACAACTGGAATGTATACTAGTAGTCTCTGGTCTTCAGCCTTGGAGGTATGTGGGGAAGATTTCCAGAGGCTAGTCCAGATGCATTTACAGCCCAAAGGCCTGGCAGGCAGAAGAAGCTATGAAAGTCTACGCACATGAGAAATTTCAAGAGCTAGGGTCTTCCTCCTTATCCTCACCCCCACAAAACTTAACTGAATAAAAAGAAATCAAATATCCAGTCAAATATCCTGAGTAATGGAAAATGATAGTGAAAGAGCATAAGATGGCCATTCAAGACACACAATACTAGTCTCAGCTTAGGTGCTAATTAGCTGTTGGAAGACACCTAAATTCTGTGGCTGTTTCCTCATCAGTAAGTTATGGAGGTTAGGTATTTTGGTTGCTTTCAAAGGGCTCTCTGGTTGTGCGCATTCAGAATTCTACGGAATCTGTGGAACACGCATTGCATTCCATAGTGTGCTTGCCAGGCAGAATAAGAAATGGAGCCAGGGTTGCTGTTTTTATTGCTTCTTTAGCAGGGAGATATGACTATAGTGGCACAGAAGATATAGCTACTTCATTTAGAGTGTGGGGAAAAAACTGATTTTTTCTGGAAGGCCACTAACTTTATTGATTTAAAAAACTTTATATGGACAGTGACTGTTTTGCCAAAAGAGAAGCCAAATGTCATTAAACAGACCAGAGGTGAGAGTGGGGGTGAGGGAAGGGGCCAGAAATCCACTCAGAAAAGCTGATTATTGGCCTGAAACTGGCAGAGGAAAGAGAAGGGAGATGCATGCAAGAGTGAGAATTCCAAAAAAGTTGAAATGATGAGGGGAGAGAACTCCCCCAAAGACCCGGAGGACATCGGTGGTGAGTAGACAGCAATCCTTTCCTTTGTAGAGGACAAGGGAGTAACCCCCACTCAGCTGCAAACTCTGAAGACTCAAGGCTGGGGTTTGGGATTGGGGGCTCCCCAGAGAGCATCACAAGAAGGTGTCACACCACTCTCGAAGGCACCCAAAGCAGTCCTGGGACTGCCTGGCATTGGGGCCACATGTGTCCTTTAGCCATTCCCAGAAGAGTTCTTCATCTTCTTTAGCACCAGAAACTGGCCAAGGACCACATAAGCCTTGTCAAAGCACCTTTCCTCCAGCTTCTTGCCCAGGACTTCACCAATCCCGGCCAGGCTCCCCACTGGCTTTTCCCCCATGGGCTCTGCCACGAAGTCTCCGTGCTTTTGGGAGGCTGTCATCTTGATCAGGATTAATTGGCAGTTCCAGCTCCCGTAATGGCTCCTCCAAAGAATGGCTTTTTGCCACTAAGTTGAACTTGCTGTCTTTGCATGCCTTCTTGGAGCCTAAGCAGTTTCCATAATACCAAGTGTCCTCAATTTCACTCCCTGTCTTTCATGTCCTCACCCATGTTCTACTCTTAAGATGAATGGATTCATAATCAGGAGGTCCCACATCTGATTAGATCTCTGATTTATTTTCCTGACCCAAGGCCAGTCACCTTTTCACTTAGATCTTAGTCTCACATGCAATATGAGGTTGTTAAAGCAGCCACAAATTATTCTGAAGTGGCTTTCTATTATAAATTTGAAGATACCAGTAGCTTTGAAGGCTAATTCAATTTTTGTGGGATTAAGAAAAAAGAAATGCAGGTGAACCAAATGTGATTTTATTTTATTTTTTCAAATGTAATTTTATAATGATCCATAAATCATCTCCTCTTCACCATCACCACTTTTATCTTTCTAAGTCTACTCTTCTTGGGCTGATATTAAAATTGATTATTTTTAATTCACTGAGTTAACATGGATTGAGAAACAGACACACTGACTTAAAAATGAAAGTATGAGCTTAGGTTATCTACAAACTGATTAGCAATAAAGATTTGATAATATCAGCAAGGCCACAGGTTGTGAGTTCATAGATATTCAGATCATGTGTGAGATAAATCACTCACAAAAAGAAGTTCAGTGAACCCTGGATAGATCTTTCTGTGCCAGCTGGAAATCCCCATATCTTCATACCTGAGTTACGGGGTTCAAAAATGATATTGGGGACTGCACCTTTATGGCTTTTATTTAAACCTCAATCAAACATATTTTGGGTACCCAGAGAGCCGTGCTCTCTGTAGGTTAGATATGTAGAAGCATTTATGTTGATAGGAATTTAGAGATGTGATACTTTGGATATTCTCTCTAGTTCCACCATTTCATGGCAACCTGAGACATGTAGACCAACTCAAGGCTATCGAAGAAAATAAACTAGGTCTGACAGTCAGAGCTACAAAACGTAGGGCTCTGTGTACTTAATCGGATATGAGAAGATCAGTGGTGGCCTATGTTATGCCGCGGTGCTAGACGAAGATGGCGTGTCTGGCCAGTAATTAGGAGGCATGTGCTGCCCAACCTGATCTAGAACTGATTTTCTTAGAGACAGGACAGACCTTGGTATCACCAAATTGCACACAAATTCTTTTTTAATCTTTAGAGGACATGGAACTGTAAATGTTATCATCAACAACAAATGAGACTTGTACACTTGAAACTGAAAACTATCATGGAAAGAAATTAAAGAAAATCTAAATAACTGGAAAGGCAATCTGTGTTCTTATGTAGAAAGACAATATTTGTAAGATGGCAGTACTCCCAGAATTTATATATATATAACTGCCAAAATTCCAGATGGATTTTTTTTCTGAAAAAGGTCAAGCTGATTATAACATTCACATAGGGAACAAAGGGATTTAGACTATCTAAAACAGTCTTCAAAAAGAGAACAAAGTTGGAAGACTCATACTGAACGATTTTAAAACTTACTGCAAGCTCAGTAATTAAGGCTGTGCTCTTGGCATAAGGATACACATATGGACCAACAGAATAGAATTGAGTCCTGAAATAAACCCATATGCCTATGGCTGTTTGATTTTTGAGAGGGTGCCAAAATAATTCATTAGGGGAAGAAGTGTCTTTTGACAAACTGCTAAAACAACTGGATATCCACATGCAAAAAATGATGGTGAATCCCTGCCTCACACCATATGCAGAACTTAACTCAAAATTGATCAAAGACCTATATCTATAAATTTCTTAAAAAAACATAGGTATAAATCTTCATGATTTAAGTTAAGCAAGTTTCTTAACTATGACACCAAAAGCACAAGCAACCCCCCAAAAATAGATAAATTGGACTTTATCAAAATTAGAAATTATTGTGCTTCAAAGGACACTATCAAAAGTAAAAAAAACCCAAAAAAAACAACAGCAACCCAAAACACACAAACAGACAAAATGGGAGGAAATATTGCAAATCATATATCACATAATGGTTTAGTATTCAGAATATATAAAGAACACTTACAGCTCAACAATAATAGACAAATAGCCCAATTTAAAAATGGGTAAAGGATTTGAATAGACATTTCTCCAAAGTATATATATAAATGGCCAATGAGTACATTAAAGGATGCTCAGTATTATTAATCATCAGGGAAATGCAAATCAAAACCACAATGAGATACCCATTTCACATCAGTTAGAGAGGCTATTATAAAAAAAGAAGTTTTGAATAGGACAAAAAGGCAACCTGTGATGTCCATCTTTAAAATATATATCTATATATCTATGTGTCTATATGCCTATATATCTACATATCTATATACCTATATATCTATAGATATATCTATATCTATCTATATATATTATATATATAATACATATATATATATATATATATATATATATATATATATATAGAGAGAGAGAGAGAGAGAGAGAGAGAGAGAGAAACTTTAGAGAGGCAGGGAGAGGGGGAGAAAGAGATAGAAACATCAATGATGAGAGAGAATTGTTGATGGATTATCTCCTGCACTCCCCACACTGGGAATCAAGCCCACAACCTGTGTATATGCCCTGACTGGGAATTGAACTGTGGCCTCCTGGTTCATAGGTTGACACTCTGCCACTGAGCCACTCTGGCCAAGCGTGATATCCATCTTTATTTCCCTCTAACATTGGAGCCCCTGTTTCTCTGACCTTCTGACTTTAGGACTTAAATAGTGACCCCTGGTTCTCAGACCTTTAACCTTGGACTGAATTATGCCACCTGTTTTCTTGGTTTGGCAGATAATGGGGCGTCTTGGCCTCCAGAACCTCATGAGCCAATCCCTATAATAAATCTCCTCATGACACATATGTATATCCTATTGGCTGGGTTTTTCTAGAGAACCCTTACTAACACAATAGATGAATCTTCAAAACAGGTGAATGTTAAAGAAGCTAGATACAAAAGGCCACAAATTGTGTGATTCAATTTACATGAAATGTCCAAAATAGGCAAATCCATAAAGACAGAAAATAAAGTAGTGATTGCCAGGGATTGGGCATTGGGGAGTGATTGCTATTGGTACTAGTTTCTTTTTGGGGCTGATGAAAATATTCTAAAATTAGATAGGAGTGATGGTTACAAAACTTTGTGAATACACTACAAATCACCAAATTGTACATTTTAAAAGGGTAAATTTCATGGTACGTGAATTATATCTCAATAAACAAAAACCTAAAGCAATGTTAAAGATAATTCTAATTTGAAAAAAAAAAAGTTTATGAGAATCTACCTGGGAAGCAGATTTTAAAGCCACAGGACCTGCCTGAAGATCCAAATCCCTGTTTACTAGCTCTGGGATCTGGAGCAAGTTACTTCTCTGTGACCCATTTTCTTAGATGTGAAATACTTAGAACAGTGCCTAACACATGGTGAGTGTTATATAAATGTTTGTCACTTTAACTATATGCCATAAAATGTACTAAGCCATAGTGGAAAGCAAAATCCAGTATCAAGGAAGCAGGGCTGGGCATAAATGTCAGTTAAGGAGGAGCAGAGCAAGGGTGGAGTTTAACACTCCATTTGATTTATTGCCTGAACTCTGCCCCATCTGACACATGGAAAGAGACGAGGTTAGTGGAAAAGAAGGGAGAAATAATGCGGATTGAGGACACAATACCTTCTTACCAGGACACTGGAGAAAAGGTCCAAGAATATGTTAGGGGAGACATACAGAAGAGGAAACCAGAGCAAGAGGTGGTGACCAGCATTTAATATGTTTTTGTTCAGTTTAAATAAATATTAAGCAATGACTTTTGAGGGTTTTCTTCTGGAATTTAGACACTAAACTCATTATCTTTGTTCTGTCCTGTCTTTATTGGGATCCTTGTTGCCTCTTCATTTCAAAAGATAAGATCAAACAAACCTTTAAAGTTCACGTTACTGTCACAGTTTTGTTTCCCAGGACAAATCAAGAACCCAGAAGAACCCAGGGAGGTGGCAGGTTTTTTGTTTTGTTTTGCGATGCTCATATCCCTTTGCTTTGAGCTGCTTTCTGCGTCTTTGTAGGGATACATCTACAATTCTTGATCTCTTTTTGTAGCTCTTGCTCTTCCTGTTAACAGCAAATACAGATTCTATTAGAAGGACTGGGTTACATACCCACGTTGAGGGATGGATATAAGGTACTAAATTCCTCACTTAAAATGATAGAGAAAAACTGTTGTCCACCCTTCCTCTTGTTTTACACTTCTGAATCCTCTTGTATGTAAATATGTTTTTTATGTTTTTGGTTTCATCATAGTTGTGCTTTCTGAGATATTCTGCACTGGATAGCGATAGATGCCTTGTCTTTTTACTCTTTATATGTTTCATAATCCTTTACATACAACCCTCTGACAGAGATGTTAATTAGCTCACGGTCACACACAGGAAGTTGTTGACCCAGGGCCATAACAGACCTCATGATTCCTTTGCATGTATTGGGACAGAATTACTCCCTTTCACTGTACATTTCTTCTAGAACCTTCTTTTTTCTTTTTAAAAAAATTTTATAAGAGTTTATTTGAACCAAACTGATGATATATGCCAGGAAGCAAGATCTCAAATGCCCCTGAGAATAACAGTTGCAGTTTCCTTTATGTGTCTGAAATTACGTGGAGGTGGAGGAAAACAAATCAGGGATTAGTTTATAGGATAGTTAACAAGACTATGTTCTCTCTTGAGTGTAGTTATTTCAATAGTGTATTAACTCAGATGCATAGAAACAATGGACAAGGCTTGCTTAAGGCAATGATAAACTTTTTTACTAAAGAAGTTATGTGCCTGGGACATGCATGACTACCTACCATTACCTGCCTAGTTAGGGATTTATGATCAGATTACCCTGCGAGGTTGCTTTCCATAGAACCCCTCCCCCACCCCCAACCATCACTTTATTTCATTCAGTTCCATTTTTTTTTGGTCATAAATCAACCTAAAGAATGAATTTAAATTCAAAAACTCTGAAGTAATTTATATAAAAAAAGAACAGGGTAGTTGAAAATTTAAGATTTGAAAGAAGCAGATACTTTACAGAGGAAGATGAGAAAATTATAGTAGAAGCCCAGGTAAGATTTACTGTAAGGATGCATTAATCTTAGATCTCAGGAAATAATTATCTTATTCCTATGTGATATGTAGACATATGAGTATCTTAATTATGGTGTTATGTCATCATAGTTATGCTGCATAGTATGAAGTTCTTATCCAAAAAAAGGAGAGGTCATTTGAAGATGTCATAATTAGAAAAGTGATAATAATAATTATTACAGGAATATTTTTATTCCTATACTTATACTACTATGCACTAGCTATTGTTCTAAGTATCATTTACTTTTTACACTGGCTCTTCATGAGATAATATTGTAAACCCAGTTTAACGGATGAGAAAACTGAGGCTTAGGAGAGCTGAATTTGCTCAAGAGTACACAGCTAATTAGTAGTAGAGATGGGTTTACTGGATTTCAGAAATGGACTGGGCTATGCTTCTGAAACTGGTAACAAAAATGAAAGTGAACTGGATCCTAGAAATATGCCCTTTGGCCTTTATTGTGGAAGATGTACTAGTAAAAAGACCTTAAGGAAAGAAGTGCCTGAAAACAGCATCTTATGCATACACTAGTAAATTCAGGAGCACTAAGTAAGGGATTAAGGCAGATGGCTGAGGGTGGCAGCTGTTGGGCTGCAGTGTGGTTAATGAAAGTGTAATATGCAAATTGACCAAATGGCCAGACAGCAGAATGACCTTCCAGATGACCTGACGGACGAAGCTGAGGCTGCGAGGGCCTACCCTTACACGAATTTTGTGCATTGGCCTCTTGTATGAAGATAAGAAGTCAGTTATAGTAGAATTGCAATTTTCTACTTAAGAAAATACATGCTTACACACCTCACACACCCACATCCACATCCATGCACATCCACACTGGTTCTGCACTTTTAGCTCATTGAATTTGTTTTCCAACTATTCTCTCAATATTTAGTTAGTCTTTTGACACTTTCATTGCATTACACCAATATTAAGAGGAAAGGGATTTTACCCACATTTATGCCAATGCTTTGCAAGAAAGCCACATCCCCTGGAGACCATTGTGGTGGGGTAGTCATAGTTAAAGTTAGAGAACCTCCAGTACAACATAATATTCAGAAACACTGAGCTGGAACCCTTGGTCTGAAAAGTAATTATGGTACACTAAAGAATTCTTGCTAGAACAGGAATATGTAACTGTTACCACTGAAGAACATGTTTATGTTCTCATTAATTCTCAATAGAATCCTTTCAGGCAAGTGAGCATAATTATCTTAGTTGTAAAAATTAGGAAACTAAGGCTTTACAAGGTTAAGATACATCCATTCATCTCTGACACTGGCCCCTGTGTTTTCTCTACCACAGTTTCCTGGAGGTGATACATTAACTTTGTTCCTGGAAGTTCCAACTTGGCTCTCTCCCAGGTAGGAAGGATAATGCCTTTACCAAGCAACAAGAAGAACTTAACTCCAGGTCTTCACCTTGACTTTAGGACAACAGAACCTTCTAAGAAGCCACAAATCTTGATTTAGTGCTTCTCCCTCATCTTTAATTCTGATCACCAGGTCTTTGGGAAGGTTCCCTCCCCTACCTTCTGCGTTTTCTGTCACCCTCAGCCAATTTTCTTCTTTGATGTCTCTGCTTTCAAACACTAAGTTGGAGCCCTTGGTCTGAAAAGTAATTACAGTACACAAATGAATTCTTGCTAGAACAGAAACATGTTCCTGTTCTGCCTTCCAGCCTTTCTACCTTTCCATTTCCTTATTATGAAATACTAGTGACCCAGTGCATGGATTCGTGCACATTGAAAGGAAATTAATTAGAAAGTGGCCAGTGGGGCAGGACTGGGCTAGATGGGCTGGACACGCCCTGGAGCCAACCTCCTGAGGTCCCTCCCCGGCATCTGTGGAGTGAGCAGGGTCCCTCCAGCAGGTAGGGTCCCTCTGCCTAGCCTGCGGGGATCAGGTCGAAACCGGCTCTCCGACATCCCCTGAGGGGTCCCAGAGTGCAAGAGGGCGCTCTGTAAAGTTGCTGTTGTACAGGGTGTGGAACACAAACGCAAGTGTGCAGTAAACCAGATTCAGGGCCGACAGTGCCTCAGCAACAACATCACCCATTGCAGAAGGTGGAATCATACGGCCCCCATGAGGAATCGGGCTCCCTCCTCTCTGGTTTCAGGGTGCATTACCTGAGAACAGCTGCTGCCAAGTCACTGCAGCTCAGCAGCTCCTGTATTGAGCATCTGCCCCCTGGTGGTCAGTGCACATCATAGTGACCAGTTGAACTGTAGGAGACTTTGCATATTTGCCTTTTATATACATAGATTAAGACTTAATTCAACCATTCCTGACTGGTACAGCTATATGACTGCCTCTCAGTATGGGAGACAGGTGAAGAAGGGAGGGAGGACGGGAGAGACTGGTGCATATTGATTGTAATCGGCCTGGCACTGTGTTAGGTACTTTACATGAATTATCCTATATAACTTTTGTAGATTAAAAAAAGGGGGGGAGGGGTTTCTATGGAAAGTAACCTTACAGGGTGATTTGAGCATAAATTCCTAACTGGGCAGGTCATGATGAGTAGTTATGCCCCAGGTAAAACTTTTTAGTAAAAGGTTTATCTTTGCCTCAATCAAGCCCTCTCCATTGTTTTTGTGTATCTAGGTTAACACACTTTTGAAATAACCACCCACAGGAGAGCACATAATCTTAACTATTTTGTAATCCAACCCCCGCTTTGCTTTCTCCCTTTTCCTTCATTTCAAATGCATAAAAGAAACGGCAAAACTGTTATTTCCTGGAGCATCTTAGATCTTGCTCCCTGGCATGTGTCAGTTTGACCCATATAAACTCATAACAATTCTCTATAGGTTTGGACTTTTTTATGTCAACACTTTTAACAGTCTTGGATGGTGGATTTTTTGTTGTTGTTGTTAATCCTCACCTGAGGATCTTTTTATCATTGCTTTTCAGAGAGAGTGGAAGGGAGAGAGGGGGAGAGAAACAGAAATGTGAGAGACACATTGACTGGTTGCCTCCCACAGGCGCCCCAACCAAGGGCGGGGAGCAAACCCACAACAAAGGTACGTGCCCTTAACCAGGAGTCAAACTTGTGACTCTTTGGGCAACACTCTAACCACTAAGCTACACTTGCCAGGACTTGGATGGTAGATATTCTTGTCTCCACTTTTCAGAGGCTCAGACAGTTAGAATACCTCGTACACAGTCATGATGGCTGGTAGAACTCAGCTTTCAAATAGAAGCCCGACTCCAAAGCTTCTTCTCTTACTACTACCTCTTAGGAAATTATAGGCAGAGTAGGAATAGGAACAAACACTTGTGAGATTCTGGGGCTGCCATGACATGGATAGGAAGATGAAGAATTTGAGAGAGGCAAGGTGGAATAACTGGTTGAGGGGCCTTGTTGGTTGGCCAGCCCTGTTCCGGTGTGATTCACTTCCTGCTGCTCTCTAATGCTTCTTCACTGCCCGCAGGAGGGCCCTGGTCCTTAAACTAGGAAGGGAAGGAATGGCAAGGTCAGGCCTCCAGACATTCAACGAATTACTTACCAAACCAGAACTAGAACTCTGAACCTCCAACTCGGTTATCTTAGCACCAGGTCAGCGCCCAGAGGCACCCAGCTCTGAAGCAAGCACACCCACTCCTGAGGGGACATCTGCTGTTCGCTCCTGGCTGTGTAGAATGAGCTGGTTAAGTGTTCCCAGAAGTGTCTTTTTTATCTTGCCAGGTATTTGTTTTTGTTTACCTGGGATTACATTTCATGTTTGGAATCTTTACAGTGACACACCCTGTTTGACAGCAGACTGAGTGAAACAGCAGCTGAGTGGATTTCCTGATTGTGAAATCCCCTGGCCATTTGTGCCTCTGCCTGCCTGGGTCTGGGATGCGTTTACCAGAGAATGAGAAACTGTGTGCACGCACTGTGGGACACGTGCCTGTGAGTGTGTGCTGTGTGTGTGTGTGAGTGTGTGTGTGAGTGTGTGTGTGTGTGTGTGTGTGTGTGTGTGTGTTCCTGAAATCATTTGCAGGCTGTCTTTCCATCCTCCTCAGCTGGGGCCTCCTCTCTGCCAGAGGGCAGTGTGCTAGAACAGGCTGGAGTAGAGGCCAGAAAACAGAATTGGTCTCCTTACTTAAGAGGGGAAACACCAAAAGATTTCGAATGTACCAGAAATCCTTCTTTTAGAAGGAAAAGCCGAGCGGGATGAGTTGCAAAGAGGGAGGCTGATCCCTGAAAATACAATGTGACCGACAACAGTAGGAACAAGGTGTCTGAAAGAAGCCAGGAGAGCAGCACACCCAGGTGTCTTCTGGAGAGTTACCCAGGTAGGAGGAAGGAGACACAGATGGGTCAGGGGCAAATCTGTGTTTAGAGGGGGGTGCTCTTTGTGTGTTCTTGACTTTTTCCTCTTCTTTTTAAAATTTTTTTAAATTAATTTCAGAGAGGGAGGGAGCGAGAGAGGGAGATCAAAACATCAATGATGAGAGAGAATCAGTGATCAGCTGCCTCCTGATCATGCCCCACACTGGAGGATTGAGCCCGCAACCTGGGCGTGTGCCCTGACTGGGAGTCAAACCATGACCTCCTGGTTCATAGGTCGACGCTCAACCAGTGGGCCACACCGGTCGGGCTTCCCTCTTCTTTCTTTAAATTTATTTTTATTGTTGAGAGTATTACAGATGTCCCCCTTTTCCTCCCCTTTGCTCCCCTCCATCTGGCTCCTACCTCACCCCCGGCCTTCACCTCACTATTGTACGTGCCCATGGGCTATGCGTACAGGTATATAGGTTCTTTGGTTAATCTCTTCCTGTTGCCTCTCCCACCTTCCCTCTGAGATCTGTCAGTTCCATGTTTCTATGTCTCTGGATCTATTTTGTTCGTCAGTTTATTTTATTCTTTAGATTCCACATATAAGTGAGATCATGTGATAGTTGTCTTTCTCTGACTGGCTTGTTTCACTTAGAATAATACTCTCCAGGTCCATCCATGAGGTCTCAAAGAGACCCTTCATGTTTGCAGCTGCATAGTATTCCACAGTATAAATGTACCACAGCTTTTTTATCCACTCATCTATTGAAGAGTACTTGGGCTCTTTCCAGATCTTAGATATTGTAAATAATGCTGCTATGAACATATGGGTGCATATATTCTTTCTGATTGGTACTTGGGATTCTTTTTATATATATATATATATTTTATTGATTTTTTTACAGAGAGGAAGGGAGAGAGATAGAGAGTTAGAAACATCGATGAGAGAGAAACATCGGTCAGCTGCCTCCTGCACAGCTCCTACTGGGGATGTGCCCGCAACCCAGGTACATGTCCCTGACCGGAATTGAACCTGGGACCCTTCAGTCCACAAGCCGACGCTCTATCCACTGAGCCAAACCAGTTTCGGCTACTTGGGATTCTTAAGATATATTCACAGAAGTGGAATCACTGGCTCAAAAGGCAGTTCCATTTTTAATTTTTTTTAGAAACTCCATACTGTTCCCCCCACCCCCCACTGTGGCTGCACCAGTCTGCATTCCCAACAGCAGTGCATTAGGGTTTCCTTTTCTTCATATCCTCTCCAACCCTTGTTATTTGTTAAGCATTTTTTTTCATATGTCTATTGTCTATCTATATGTCCTCTTTGGAGAAGTGTCCATTTTTTTTAAAAAAATTGGATTGTTTGTCTTCTTCTTGTTGAGTTGTACGAGTTCTTTATATATTTTTTAAATTAACCCCTTATCAGGTATATCATTGACAAATATGTTTTCCCACACCTGGCTTCCCTTTGCATTTTAAGGACGGTTTCTTTTGCTGTGGAGAAGCTTTTTGACTTTTTCTTCTTCTGGACATCCCTTATTCTGGGCTGGGGAAATTGCTATCGATTAGTAATCCTAGGAATAGAAAATAATCAGAGGGAGAATGTCTAATTTAAGATATATTATTTCTGAGTCAGAGAAAGACAAATCCCATCTGATTTCCTTATATGTAGAATCTAAGAAAACAAAATAAAAAAACATAATACCTGATATATATATACATATAGTAGTTGTTCAGTATATGTTTGCTGGATCTGAAAAAAGGAAGGACAGCTTACCTTCAGAATGTTGGAGATAATTCTGGAATCCTCTAGATCTGAGCAGTTCTCTATTTTTCCCCTAATTTAATATGCTCATTCCACCTGAGTTTTTTGCTTGTTTGTTGTTTCTTTTGCTAGAGAGCTCACGGGTAAGGATGAAAAGGGGAGGAGAAGGGAAGACTGAGTGACGGAGCTAGAAGGCAGACTCTCAGTCTGGGGGCTGCTATCTCCATATATTTTACCTCCCCTCACTTTAGGTCCTTGTGTCCTTTGCCCCATAGCCCATAGCTTTTAATAACTACCTTAACCCAGGGTGGCATCCATCCAGAAAGGTCTGTCACTTATCTAGGTAAAAAGATATGGCTGGCAGGTCTACTTGTGTGGATATGCAGGCTGTAAGGTTAAGGGTGAGGCCAGCATAACAGATTTAATCACACCTTATGGGGATGGGACCAGATGTTATACAGCGGTCAGTCAAGGGATTTCTCACAACACATAGGCAGATAGTGTACAGGAGAATGGATCATTTTTTAAAAGTTTTATCTGTAGGTATATTTTGGTAAGAAGAATTTCTTCTGGACACTCATGGGTAAACTGTTGATTATGTCTGGGAGACTAGATGTGCTAACTGAAGAGAAATGTCACTATGAGAGTTGTGTTATAGTTGCAGATAAAATGCTCTGTGTGTGTAAAACAGATGTAGAGATGCATCGTAGCATTGTGCTGACATTGTGAGCAGGTGTAAGAGTTTGGAGAGTTAACATTACTATTTAGCTCAATTCTAGTTATAATTATTAACTTCTATGGTCTCTAGACTATACGTTTGCAAAGATTTGGGGTGAATTTCACTTCCCATTTTACTCTTATTCTCTTCTTATTAAATTTATCTTAGTAAATTTTGAGTTAGCCAGGATTAGAAAAAAAAAAAGCAAGTAAATGGCAGAGCAAGGTTCCATATTCCAGTTGTTTAACTACAAACCCAATACTCCATAAACTACTTTACTACACACATGTCCTTGTCACTCAGATGGACAAGATCAGTAGTGTCAAAAAGAATTTATGTCAGAATCCAAAAGAAACATGGAAACCATAATGTTGAAACCAAACTTCATCAATGAAAATACCATAAATTGGAAAGAACAGATGAGTCAAGTCTGCCTGCAAGTCATAGGGGGGCAGATGATGTCTGCATGTCTGCCTTCAAAATGTATTCTGAAGATAAGGGTGGAATCAGAAATTTTTCCCAGTACTCACTAGATTATGGGATCTCAGATCATTTTCTTTGCTCACTTCCCTGGTTCTGGTCCCAATTCTATTTCTAACTTCTGCTTTTTGAAGGGAAAAGCCTCGTTTCTAGGACTAGCAATGTTTTGCTGTGAGCCTGAAGGGTGGGAAGGGGCCAGAACACCCGGAGGATGAAGCATTAGCCTAAGAATCAGGGTCTCCATGCTGGATCACACAGTGGCCCAGGCTCAACCTTCCCAAGGAAGCAAACTTGTGAGAGGAAGAATGAATGGAAGGGCACTTGAAAGAGGTGACCTTCTTTAAACCCAGAGAATCAGACTTGTGTAGATAACTTGCTTTATGACTGGTGATATCTACTAATGTGCATGAGGCAAAAAGGGAGGCGATTACCCAGAGGGATTGTTCTAATCTCCACCCTCCACTATTTTCCCAGGGACCCCGACCCTGAAATGCACGTTGAATGGGTTGGGAAACAAGCTCTCCCATGGTGGTTGTAGTCCTGACGCTGTTCAAAGAGATCTTTTGACACTAAGACTCAGCGTCATCCTTTTTTCTTGCTTCTTATTGTTAGCTGTCTGCAGGCAGCCCTGCAGCAAAGGTGATCTACAGGACAGATGAGGAAGACTAATTTGTATCTTGGTTCCTCCTGAAAAGTTGGCTTATGTAAAGGAGCAGAGTGATTGCAGGACACACAGGCCCCATAACATAAAAGTGCAGTGCCCACTAATGCTACAAGTCACCTAGGATTTTAAGTATGATCACATAGATGAACACACTTTATTTCCTTTGAAGTGTTACACAAATTTAAGACATTTATTTGTTTTTAAGCATATTTTTGTTGATTTTAGAGAGGAAGGGAGAAGGAGAGAGAGATAGAAACATCAATGATGAGAGAGAATCATTGTCCGGCCACCTCCTGCCCACCCCACACTGAGGATCGGGCTTTTGACATAGACCAGAAAGGAAAAACAAAAGTCCAAACTGCTAGGGGAGACTAGCATAGGGTCTCTGGTGGGGTCCTTAGAATGAACAGATCCAACTGTAAACGGCAGGGACCTGGCAGGTGGGGGTGGGTGGGCTAACTTCAGATCCTAGACCAGTGATGGCAAACGTTTTGAGCTCGGCGTGCCAGCATTTTGAAAAACCCTAACTTGGGGAAAACCAAGATGGCGGCATAGGTAAACACCGGAGTTAGCTGCCTCGAACAACCACTTCACAAATACAAGTAAAAGACGGAACGGACATCACCCAGAACCATGGGAAAGCTGGCTGAGGGGAAATTCTTCAACTAGAAGGAAAGAGAACAGCATACGAGACTCAGAGGAGGCGCAGTGCGGAAAATACAAAAGTGCTGAGGTGCGTGCAGAGCAGGCTGGTAGCTGAGGGCGCGGTTGTCTGTTTCAATCGGGATGGAGGCTCAGGCTCGGAGCTCCAGTTCTGGGTGAGTCTCTAGGGACCCAGACTCAAACGGGAGAAGCGGGGCTGTCTAGCATCGGTCGGAACGCGAGGGCAGCTTTCTCTCCGAGGTTTGCAGAGGGTGCTGGGACTCTGAGAGGCAGAGCCTCTGGGGACGGGACTGAGAGCAACCATAACTGCTCCCTCCGCCCGCTCTGTTGATCCCCTGGCACCCGCCCCGCCCAAGCCCTGCACAGAGCCATTTGCCGGATAGCCTCAGGCAAAGGCTAGATTAGCACCTCCCTAGAGGACAGAAGTTTTCCCACTGCAGACACAGCTGATTCTCACAGCCAGTTGGCCTGGAGGTCAAATCCCCCCAGTATTAGCTACAACAATCAAGGCTTAACTACAACAAGACTGCGCACAAAGACCACTAGGGGGTGCACCAAGAAAGCATAAAAAATGCGGAGACAAAGAAACAGGACAAAACTGTCAATGGAGGATATTGAGTTCAGAACCACACTTTTAAGGTCTCTCAAGAACTGTCTAGAAGCTGCCGATAAAGTTACTGAGATTCTCCAGAAATCTAATGAGACCCTCGATGTTATGATAAAGAACCAACTAGAAATTAAGCATGCACGGACTGAAATAACGAATATTATACAGACTCCCAACAGCAGACCAGAGGAGCACAAGAATCAAGGCAAAGATTTGAAATGCGAAGAAGCAAAAAACACCCAACCAGAAAAGCAAAATGAAAAAAGAATCCGAAAATACGAAGATAGTGTAAGGAGCCTCTGGGACAGCTTCAAGCCTACCAACATCAGAATTATAGGGGTGCCAGAAGATGAGAGAGAGCAAGATATTGAAAACCTATTTGAAGAAATAATGACAGAAAACTTCCCCTACCTGGTGAAAGAAATAGACTTCCAAGTCCAGGAAGCTCAGAGAACCCCAAACAAAAGGAATCCAAAGAGGACCACACCAAGACACATCATAATTAAAATGCCAAGAGCAAAAGACAAAGAGAGAATCTTAAAAGCAGCAAGACAAAGAAACTCAGTTACCTACAAGGGACTACCCATATGACTGTCAGCTGATTTCTCAGCAGAAACTTTGCAGGCCAGAAGGGAATGGCAAGAAATAGTCAAAGTGATGAATACCAAGAACCTACAACCAAGATTACTTTATCCAGCAAAGCTATCATTCAGAATTGAAGGTCAGATAAAGAGCTTCACAGATAAGGAAAAGCTAAAGGAGTTCATCACCACCAAACCAGTATTATATGAAATGCTGAAAGGTATCCTTTAAGAAGAGGAAGAAGAAGAAAATGTAAAGATACTAATTATGAACAACAAATATGCATCTATCAACAAGTGAATCTAAGAATCAAGTGAATAAATAATCTGATGAACAGAATGAACTGGTGATTATAATAGAATCAGGGACATAGAAAGGGAATGGACTCATTATTCTTGGTGGGGAAAGGGGTGTGGGAGATGCGGGAAGAGACTGGACAAAAATTGTGCACCTAGGGATGAGGACAGTGGGAGGGTAAGGGCAGAGGGTGGGGTGGGAACTGGGTGGAGGGGAGCTATGGGGGGAAAAAAAGAGGAACAAATGTAATAATCTGAACAATAAAGATTTAGTAAAAGAAAAAAAAAAAAAAAGAAAAACCCTAACTTAACTCTGGTGCCGATTCACATATAGAAATTTTTTGATATTTGCAACCATAGTAAAACAAAGACTTATATTTTTGATATTTTATATATTTAAATGCCACTTAACAAAGAAAAATCAACCAAAAAAATGAGTTCGTGTGTCACCTCTGACACGCGTGTCATAGGTTCACCATCACTGTCCTAGACCTATGCCCCCAGTCTCCCAAGCTCTATCTCTGGCAAAGTATGAACTAAAGCTTGGTTTGACTATTACCTATTGGATGCTGCTATGTTGCTAATATAGTGTGTCTCCTTGGCTGTGATTTTGATGGCTTGTTGAGGAATCTCTTTTCAGTATAATTTTTGGTTAAAGCATTTTATCAATAACCACAGCCTTTCAATTGCTCTCTTGGTGGATGTTCTATGAGGAAGATGCTGATGTTCTGCTTTTTGTAATTGTGAAATCTAAACCTAATCTCTGGATTAGAATACCAGTTGTCAAGTATAAATACTGGAATTGTAGCTAAGTATGTGGTGACTGGGCTGCTTTTCTGTATCATATAAACATCATTCTGGAAATTAAAGAAATTTAACCACAACAAAATTTTTTAAAAAGGACTAACCTCTTTAAACTACCTATGCACAAATAAAAGTGAGGTTGAGAATGTTTTTCAGTAAATGCATATTGTATCCAAAGGTGGGTGCTCTGTAATGCATGTGCTCCAGGTACAGGGGTAGAAACATGAGTGTGAGACTTTGGGTGTAGGTATGTTGGGCCATGTGCCTATAGTTGAGAGTGGCCCACCATGAGCAGTTCTGTGTGGAGATATGTGTGCACACTGGGCTTTAAATAGCTTCCTTCAGTATGTATTAGTGGGTGTGTTTGGTTTCTGGGCAGAGTACGTGCGTTTGAACTGGCTGCTGACTGACCTATCTTTCGCTTGTACTCTGGTAAGACAGATTATGCTCACAAAAGCTATTCCTCAGAGAGCCAAACTCACTAAACTGGCTGCTCCCTGAATGAAAATAATTACTTTTGATAATGCACTGAAAAGGAAGTAAGAGGCAAGGGAAATAAGAATGAGAATGGCAGTGAGAAATTTTCAAATAGCTTTTGAATTTTCCTGGTTGAACATGTTCATTTTTAAGAACTTCTTCTTCATTTCATCCTCACAAGGCTCTCTATTTTTTGCCCTATTTTTTTTATATTTTTCCTTCCATGTGGTCTTATGGAATTGTGGAAACTTTCTCAACTACCTTTCACCTTGCCTTTTGGGCTTACAAACTCAATGAGATGGACTTTGCTGTCTTATTACTCATTGACTTCACAGATCCCTTGTTATATACAAACCCACGGGTAATAATTTACTTTTCTTCTCTGCCAATTTTCTTCTGTGGGTTACTCCTCTGTTTACCTGGGCTTCTGTCAACCAGCTACACACCTGTCTGTCTTTTTTTAAAAATATATATATTTTATTGATTTTTTTTACAGAGAGGAAGGGAGAGGGATAGAGAGAAACATCGGTGAGAGAGGAACATCGATCAGCTGCCTCTTGCACACCCCCTTCTGGGGATGTGCCCTCAACCAAGGTACATGCCCTTGACCGGAATTGAACCTGGAACCTTCAGTCTGCAGGCTGACGCTCTATCCACTGAGCCAAACTGGTTAGGGCACACCTGTCTGTTTTATAAGTTATAAGGAAATTGTTTAACTGTCATCCCCCCATACAAGGTCACGGGGCTGCAGGAATAGTGAAAAGGTGGTTTGGCTGGAGCTGAGAAACTTCTTTACCTAAAAGACTCTGCCTTAGTAGATAGCACTGTGGTTATTAATATCAATAATAAAACAACATGTAATTAGGCTAATGTAACATGTATAATATCATATAAGCTACAATTCTAGTTTTTTAAAAAAATATATTTTATTGATTTTTTACAGAGAGGAGGGGAGAGGGATAGAGAGTTAGAAACATCGATGAGAGAGAAACATTGATCAGCTGCCTCCTGCACACCCCCCACTGGGGATGTGCCCACAACCAAGGTACATGCCCTTGACCGGAATCGAACCTGGGACCCTTCAGTCCGCAGGCTGAAACTCTATCCACTGAGCCAAACCAGTTAGGGCTACAATTCTAGTTTTTAAAATTCTGCCTTGTTATCAAATGACTACAAAAGTAGACCACACACTTAGGATTACCTAAACAGTGGAAAATAAGCATATTTTCTTTCATATCAATCAGAATTAAATAAGAAGGCTTTGCCGACCATAGAGCCAGGGGAGATTCTTGTTAACAAAAATAAAGTTTGTAGATATATGGGAGGGTGGTAACTGCCAGTTCTTTTCAGAAAGAAAGATCCAGGATACTGGAGGAGTCATTTCAAATATATACTTGTTATACAGAATTAAAAGTGATTCACATGAAGAATCTCTATTGTAACTATGATGTACTTGGAGGAGAACTGGGAACTGTACAAATGGAGAAGGATGAGTTGAGAGAAAGATTTTTATGTTATATTATTTTATATTTTTACTTTTGAACAATGGAGATATATTTCCTTTTTGTTTAAAAGGGAAAGAAAGAGAAGTTGGCTTCATACTGACACTCTCTTGAATCTATATAAGAATGAATGTCTGTGTTTATCTGCATATGGTGGGCAGGGGAAGCTCTTTGGAGCTTGGAGAGTTGCAGAATTGAATAGCTTTTATTGATAAATGCTGATTGTTCATTGGTTGTGAAGGAAAGCAAATGCACAACTCTTCTCTCTTGAAATCTGCTAACTGTTTATTCATTGCCTTCATTAGCATTGTATAAAAATGAAGTGAAATACAGGGTGGGGCAAAGGTAGGTTTACAGTTTTGAGTACACAAAACACAGTTTATTCTTGTACTGTTATTTATTAATTATTGTATCATTTTCCATATGAACAATTGTAAACCTACTTTTGCCACACCCTGTATTTTATTTTAAAATTAAATGAAAAAGAACATTAGACCTGCTTGAGGACTATAGAGGAGGTAGATCTTCCCCTCATAACTCATGTACTTGAGCACTGGAGCAGGGTCTTGGGTAGGAAGGGAGCCTTCAAAAACATTTTGAGAAACAATGACATGAAAAGGTAAGAGATCAGCGTTGTACTTGGTATATAAAAGAGAACAATGCTGGGAAAAGAATAAAATTCTTGCTCTGGCTGGATAGCTCAGTTGGTTAGAGTGTTGTCCCCATATGCCAAGATTGAGGTCCCTGCGCACACAAGAATCTACCAATGAATGCACAAATAAGTGGAACGTCAAATCAATGTCTTCTCTCTCTCTCTCTCTCTCTCTCTTTCTCGCCTTCCCCCATCTGTATAAAAATAAATAAATAAAATAAAAGAATTAAATTCTTCCTGCCTGAATATCAGGGACACTGACAGAGATGAATGTATGGCTCAGAGAGTTCCAGGTAGCCATGTATTTAATATCTAGTGATCTGTTTTAAAGTTCTCTGTGTGCTCCATTTTATTTATTTCAGAACGACTCAATCCTTGTGAATTATTCTCAGCCATGTTCTGTGCATTCTCTGTGGATCAAGCGTAGGAGTGGACAGCTGTGTGGCAATGGGAGAGGAGAAGGCCATGACACAAATGCTAAAGGAATGCAGTCTCAGTGACAAATTGTGTAGTAAGTACACATGTTTATATTCTTCTCTTAGAATAATGAAGACAAAATCTGGATAGATTCTAGGAGGAGAATAATTTGATTTGTAGTAGAAATGAAGACGGTATTGATAAAGAAATGGACAATAGGGGCCATTGTTTAAAAAAAAAAGGCAAGGGCCAATCAGAGATGCAGATGCTGCATTCTTCATCTCAGTAGGAAAAATAAGAGAAGAGGCACAGAGCACACTTGCTGGGCTAAGAAAGAGGGACATGGGCGGTTCTGATGAGAGAGTTGCTCCCAATAGGGTTTCCATTGAGAAAGTGGAGTGGAAGAAAGAGATCACCATTTATGTCTGATGAGCTGAGGACTGGTGGGTAGGGGAACTTGTGTAGACATCAGGCTAGGCTTTTTCTTTAATCTCTTTTCTTTCTGTTTAATTTCCTACCCAGTTGTCTGGCACCAGCAGTATGAAATCATCATCATCCCAGCCTTTCTGGTTGGTGCCACCCTCATCATTCTTGGGGTCATCCTGTGGCTTTTTATCAGAGAAAAAAGAGCTCAACAACAGTCTCCTGGACTCCAAGGTAAAGCTAAAACTGGGGCTGGACAGAAGCTCAGGGAAGATAGAGATTGCAGAAAAATAAAACCCAAGTCTCAATGGGTCCAAGTCTAGAGGTCTCGGTTCCTGCAATGGAAAAGGAGGCCGGGTCCCCTCCTGTGGAGTTGAGAGACAGGAGGAAGTAGAGGACTCACGAGTAGAAACTCCACATATGCTTGTTAGCTGAAAGCAGAACAGGCAAGAGAGGCCTCATGTGAACTGTTTCCGTCCTCTTGGTCTTATTCAGCCGTGGGCAAACTACGGCCCACGGGCCGGATCCGGCCCGTTTGAAATGAATAAAACTAAAAAAAAAAAGACCGTACCCTTTTATGTAATGATGTTTACTTTGAATTTATATTAGTTCACACAAACACTCCATCCATGCTTTTGTTCCGGTCCTCCGGTCCAGTTTAAGAACCCATTGTGGCCCTCGAGTCAAAAAGTTTGCCCACCCCTGGTTATTGCACTATCAAATGACCACATGAATGTCTAAGGATCTGGGAGAAAAACCTAGTAGGTTTTGTTACCAGCTTTGAAGGATGACATCTTACTCTCTTATACATTCCAGCCCTACTCTGTGCCCCTGGAATATATGATGAAAAGGGGTAGCTTTCACAATAGTCTTTGAAGTGCTAGGCAGGAGATGATATCATGCAGTTCTGGAGTACCACTGAGCATATAATGAAAAATAATCAGCTAGTACATGAAACTAAGAGTAAAAATAAGGGGAAAATCTGACAGCAATATGAAACTTCATAGTGGCTGGTCCCTAATCCCGCTCCAAATTTTACCCCAAGGCTCTTATAATTCATTCTTGTAGAAAACCTTTTCAAAGAAATTGTTTGAGTTCACTCTCGAGAAGGCCAGTTACCCTTCAATTCCCAGTCAGGGCACATGCCCAGTTTGCGGGCTCAATCCCCAATAGGGGGCCTACAGGAGGCAGCTGCAAAATGATTCTCTCTCTCATCATTGATGTTTCTCTCTCTCTGTGAAATCAATAGAAAACATACAAAAAACCCTACCATATATTGCCCTGGCTGTTGCTGCTCAGTGGATAGAGTGTCAGCCCGCACACCAAAGGGTTGTGAGTTTGATTCCTAGTCAAGGACATATACCTGGGTTGCAGGTTCAATCCCTGACCTCAGTCAGGGTGCATGTGGGAGGCAACCAATCGATGTGTGTCCCCCTTCATTGATGTTTCTCTCTCCCCCCCTCTCCCTCCAAACCTCCTTTTTCTCTAAAAATCAATGGGAAAAATATCCTTGGGTGAGGATATTTTAACCAAAAATAAAACAAAAAATCCTAAACTCACTCTCACTAACACTTGTTGCATTCTCTTTTGAATATACGAAAATATGGCTTTCAACCACACCACTCCACCAAAACAACTCTTTCCAAGATCACCAGTGACTGCTGTGTTGAGTCCTCATCTTATTTGACCTGCTGAAAACATTTGAAACAATTTTGTACTCCTGTCTTCTTGAAACACTTTTTTTCTTTAAATCTCCAGTCACTTTCTAAATGATCTAATTTTAAGTCTATAGATTCAAATGCTTTCTCTATTTAATTATAGTCCCCCTTGAATCCGGATTCGTATATCAAATCACCCATCTTGCAGTTGGACTCTAATACACATCTCAGATGTAATATGTCCAAAGCAAAGGTTCTGAAATTCCCTCACAAAATATCCTCTGCCAATAGTCTTCCCCTATCTTAGTAAAAGGCAATCCCAGATTTCTCCGCGTTCAGTCTAAAATATTAAAGGTTTTCATCCAGTCCATTAGTAATTCCTTTAACTCTATCTTCAAAATAACTTATACCACTCTCACCTCTCATAGACCATTGTAATACATGCCTAACTGGTTTCCTTGCTTCTAATCGTATCCCTTTATGGTGTATTCTCGTCGGAGTAGCAGAATGATTCTTTTACAGTGTAAGTCAGTCCAGTCAATTCTCTGCTTGGAAACTCCCCAATAGCTTCCCATCTTAGAATGAAAAAAGACAAAATTCTTTCAATAGTCCTACATGATCTGGGCCCTCTCTGGCCTTTTCTCCTATAATTCTCCAGTTATTCCACTTGATTTCGCTGCACTGACTTCATTCCTCTTCCTCCAGTATGCCATATGCTCCTTCTTCAATACCTTTGTACTTCCTGATCCCTTTGTCTATAATACCCTTCCTGATACTGGGATATAGTTTACTCTCTTATTGCTTCCAGGTTATTTCACATACATCATCACAAAGGCCTTTTCTGACCTTTAAACATGAAACAGACTCCTTGAGGCTCTGTTTTCTCCATAGCACTCAAAACCTGGTATGTTATTATCTGCTTCCTCTCTCCTACCACTAGATAATAATCTTCATAAGAATCTGGACTTTATCCCAAAGCTACAACAGTGCTTGGCATGTAGGAGGTGATATTTGTTGAATGAATGAATGAATGAATGAATGAATAAAGATTTAATACAAAGAATGTATCTCTCTATTCCAATAGAGAAAAGTTGACTAAGGAAGGGAGAAAGTACCAGAATACTTTTTGAATAAAACTAAGAAGTATGGAATAACATGACCCTGGGCACAATATGAAGGTGGAAGAATAGCCATAACTTAGAGTTAAGTAGTTATTCATACCTCCCCTTTACCTTTGGGAGCCATTTGATTGACTTAAATGATATTCCCCACTGGCAGTTACCACCACCTTTAGGTATCTGTGGTTTTAAATATGTTTTTTATTGACTTCAGAGAGAGGAAGGGAGAGGGAGAGAGAGATAAAAACATCAATTGATAATCATCAATTGGCTACCTCCTGCATGCCTCACACTGGGGATGGAACTTGCAATTGGGGCATGTGCCCTGACTGGGAATCTAATGGTGACCTCCTGGTTCATGGATTGATGCTTAACCACTGAGCAACACCAGCTGGGTTAGGTATCTGTGGTTTTAATACCTATTCAGGAACTTCCTCAATTGTCTCCATATTACATTTATATTGAACTGTGATCCTGAGAAACACAGAAAAGAAATGCCATTACCACTTTCAAGAGGACATCTGGGTTGTCTTAGAAGTAATAGAATTACTATAAAAGTTCTAAAGGTTGATATTGATGCTGGTTCACAGAGAAGCATCAGAAAATATCCCCACAATGGGTGGCAAAAAAATTATTAAAGGAACTTTCTTTCCAGTTTGTTCCAAGCTCTGCTTTCCTGGAGTTTGGAGGGTAGGAAAAAGCTGGTTGGTATCATCTCTTTGTTCTAGGCATTGCTCCTGTGCCTCCATTTAGGGGCCAAAACGGGGAAGCAGGAGGACATGAAGGAAGTGTATTTGTTCCACTTAAGGAGACATCAGTGGAAAGCCTTCTACAAACATCCACACATGCCCTGGCTAAGCTGCAGATACCCCGGGAGCAACTCTCTGAAGTTCTGGAGTGGATCTACAATGGTAGTTGTGGGGCCATCTATCGAACCAAGTTGTACCCTGGGGACCCAGCTAAGTCCAAGGACATTGTCCTCAAGGTTTTAAAAGGTAAAAGGAGAAGTGTTAGACTTCTTATTTCCCTTTTTAACTTTCTCCTGTGAGCACCCCTAACAGTAAATGTTAATGGGCTTTGCAGACATTGAGATGTTAATCAATAGATAGTTGTGATCACAATTGTGTGCAGAAGAAGAAGAGGTGAGTTGAGAAGAAATTCAGCTTTCAAGCTTTTGTACCTCAAACTCAAGAAGGGATTAGAAAGTGAAAACCCAAGACATGTTTTCTTGGGGCCTTTCTTTCCCATAGCTCAACCTTGCCTATCAAGACTGTTACTTGGATGAAGATGTTGAGGTTGATTCTTCATTTTTCTCCACTATATCTCTTACCCTGACAGCACTGTATTTATTTTCTTTATTCCTTTTTTTTTCCTGATGCTCATAATATGGACACGTAATGGTGGATGCATAGAACAAGGATAGAATAAACAAAATTATTAATCCAAAGGCCTAGACTGTGATAACATTTTAATGTGAACACACTTGCCCATTTAGGGAGATGAAAGCCTACCTAGTTGTAATACCTGTAATTCTGTTACCTTTGACAAAAGATCAGTGAGAATCATCGTCTAATTGATTCCCTTTCTGTTTACTTTTTGTCTATAGTCACTCCCCTTTAGATCCTTGAGAATTATCATCTCAGGTTGCTTCCTGCCGCAAACTTCCCATTTTCTCTGAAATGTTGTGACCACTGCCCATGGCTCTTCTGTTCTCCACAGAACCAGCCAGGCTCCATGAGATACAGGATTTCTTAGGGCGAATCGAATTCTATCAGTACCTGGGGAAGCACCAAAATCTGGTACAGCTGGAAGGCTGCTGCACAGAAAGAGAGCCGCTCTATATGGTGTTGGAGGATGTCGCCCAGGGGGACCTGCTCAGCTTTCTCTGGACCTGTCGCCGGGTGAGCGGTAGGGTAGACGTGTTAGAAAGGAAAGGCTTTACCTGGCTGATTAGCTGTTCACATGGCAATGAGCCTGACATGTGACAAAGTAAAGAGACATTATAATAGCATAACAGAGTGATTGAGTATCACCATCCAATGGAACGTTTTATGATAGCTATGTTTTATATCTGCCCTGTCCAATATGGTAGCCCCTAATCACGTATGGCTATGGAACACTTGAAATGTGACTGATGTGACTGAGAAACTGAATTTTTAGTTTTATTTCATTTAAAGTGATACACATGTAAATAGCCACAGGTGTCCAATGGCTACCATATTGGGTATTGGGGATTTAGAGTATGGACTTTAGGTTCCACTTCCTACCAGCTATGTGAATTTGGGCAAGCCACCTCTCTCAGCCTGAGTTTTCTGAATCTGAATCTGTAAAATGGGAGTAATAATAAAAGAAATTATGTATATAAAAACACAGCAGTGATTGGTATATAGCAAACACTCAAAATGGTAGCTGTTAATAGCGATAATTGCATAACAACATAACTGTCTAGCACTGATTGTAATTTTGTTGTTGTTATTGTTAAGTGTGTTTTCCATAACATTCCATAACATCATCCTAGTATGCCAGGGCTGAGTTGAGGAGAAATTCAGCTTGTAAGTTTTTGAACCTCAAACTCATATTTTAAAAAATTAATTTCCAGACTAAAGTGCAAACCATTTTCTTTAGTTTTCCTACTTGTCTATGTATTCCTCTTTCTCAAGCACTATACGTTTCCGTGGTTAGTTCTTTACTTGCCAATGAGCAAGTTCAATATTAAATAAGCCTCCTCAATGTGCTTATTTTACTACTAAATGTGTATGAAAAAGGACCCTGGTGGCATCTTTCATCCAGTGAATACAAATAGGACAATGTGCAGGTCTCTAGGTATTTAAAACCATTTAAAGAACTTATCCAAATGTAACTTGTTTTATGCTCTAACCTCACTAGCTCTTTTGTTTTTCAAAATTGCTCTGCTTCTCTATTTTAGATCACCTCCCATGCTTTTCTCATTACACCAAACTTCTCCCTTCTTTGCGTAGTCAATGGCCACTCATCCTTCAGATTTCATAAAAAAATGTCCTTGTCCCCCAACTGAATCAGCTCTCTTTCCCCCACCATCATATGCTTTCTTTTACATTTCCTTCATGGTGCTTATAGATATGTAATTACACATTTATATATGATTATTTTATTCTGATTCATATGTGTTTGCCATGCTATAAACTCCAGAAGGCAACAGACATGTTTATTTTGTTCACTCTTATATGCTGTGTCCCTAAGATGAAATCTGGCACATAGTAGGCATTCAATAAAAATGTGTTGAGTTAATATGCTTAATTAACCACACACACACACACACACACACACACACACACACGAAAATTGATGCTTTATCCATTGTCTTTCTTACCTGCTATTCTGTTCTTCCTTCATTCTTCTATTTATCTACATTCTTTATTATTTTTTTCCAGTCCAATAAATCATTGTATTTCTCTTCATATTTGAGAATCTCTAATATCATTCTATCCTTGAATCTTACAGTTCTATGTTTGTTTTCTTAGCTTTGCTATCTGCATTTAAGAATATCTCTGCTCATATATTTTTTTCAAATCTGTTCATGTCATTTTGACATAATGCTTTTTTTCTGTCTCTGTAGGATGTGATGACCATGGATGGCCTTCTCTATGATCTCACTGAAAAACAAGTATATCACATTGGGAAGCAGGTTCTCTTGGCTTTGGTAAGCTGAGCAAAATGATAACAGATAGTAGGGATTTTCTTGTTAACTTGGTATTTGATGTCATATTTTTTAATATTTATATTTCTAAAGGGTATACATTATAAAGAAAATCAGATGGAAGTTAGGGGGCAGAAACTCAAGCACTGAAAAATTATTTTCAGTTCTTTATGAAAGAATTTAGATTATATACTACAGGACTGGTAATTCTGGGCAGAAATTAGTGAATTTAGGGTTTTTAAACATAACAGTAAGGGTTTTAAAGGATTTCTCAGAATTCAAAAGCCAGGGCTAAGAGCTTTATGTCCGGTTGCTTAATACTTTTATTTCCCCGTATATACTAATATTAATAGATGTAAAAGGGGAAAATAGGGAAGCAAATTGGGAGAAGAAATGAGAAGATTAAACTGAATGGGTAAAAGGCTACAGAACCAGAAAGAAGTATACCATTTTATACCTGAAAAACAAGAAATACTAGTTCAGAACATGTTTTGTTGGAGACTTGCTTTGATACTGAATGTGATAGGAAATACATATACTTTAAAAAGAAGGAACAAGTGGAAGAGGAGGAATAAAAAGGGGACAATAATGAGATCATTCCTTTATTTTAAACCAACTCAAAGAGGTGAGACAATAAATATTTTAAAAATTAATACATAATAATAAAGAATTTAAAAAACAGGTAAGAGAAAGAACTCAGGGTTTAAGAGAAAAAATTTATCTTTACCATAATTACTCAGGGAAATTTAGATGACTATGTCTATGAAATTATTTAAATAATTTTATTTAAATTAGCATTTGTTATAGAAAACCAGGCTCTGTGAAGCTTCCACTTTCAGTTTTTTTTTAATGTATCTTGCCATCCAGATGTGTGAAATATACCAGGTATCTAAATGGAATAAGGGAAAGCTTAGAAAAAAAGTAGTGAGATGAAAAAAGAGCAGAGTTAAAATTGAAGTTCCTATGGGGCAGGGGAGAGAGAACATCACATTAATGAATATTATCTCTGGTTTTGGAGGGCCTAGTTGGTATAGTTCCTTGATAAAATTAGGGTGTCAGGATACAGCCTACCTTGTATTCTAAGCCATAATTGCAGAGGTGCCCCAGTGAGATGCATTGATTCTATGGCTGCATTCATCAGGGCTCTAGGTTACCAGTTATAAGATAATAAAAATTACTTTTCACAATCTCAAAGTTACTACATTCTTTAATTCTTGTCATTATAGTTTAACTTATTTGTTCTAAAACTCTACCAGAGAGGGGGTAGGGGGTAGATGGAGGTGGAAAATGATACAGCGGGGCGGGGTAAGTGACTATGGAAAAGAAATAAAACTCCACCAAAGACAGAACAATTGCTAGTCACTATTTCCTTCATCATCAATGATTGGGAATTACCACCTTAATGTTTTATTTTTTCATACCATCTCGTTTGATAGTGATATACCTCAATCTCCAGCTTTTCGGTCATGTATTTTTTCAACTTCTTCATAAGCCTTGAATACCTTGTTATTGGGGCAGATGATTCCAGCAAACCAATGTCACCCTGGTGCAATGGTTCTCAAATGCCTTGTTGGCATTAAACCCAGTATTAATGTTATTTGGATTATTTGCTCAGTTTGGTAATCTTAAACACTTTCCCCCCACAAAATAGATATTTATTTACTAAGAATTATTTAGTTTCCGTATAAAAATCACCAATTGTTCCTCATTGTTTTTTTGTTTTTGTTTGTTTGTTTGTTTGTTTGTTTTTACAGAGAGGAAGGGAGAGGGATAGAGAGTTAGAAACATCGATGAGAGAGAAACATCGATCAGCTGCCTCCTGCACACTCCCTACTGGGTATGTGCCTGTAACCAATGTACATGCCCTTGACCGGAATCGAACCCAGGATCCTTGAGTCCGCAGGCCGATGCTCTATCCACTGAGCCAAACCGGTTAGGGCCTCATTGGGTTTTTAACACACATCCGTTCTTTCGGGATTCTTCTATTCACCCCAACACTTTTAAAAATACAGCTCTTGTTAGCACCAGGAGGGACAGTTAAGGCAGCGAGGTGTTTCCTTGGGTCTCAGCATCTGGAGGGCTCATGGTCTTCCCCTTGAGAGAATATACATAGTAGGTGCTTTCTTAGGTTGGAAAGGCTGTCCCTGAAGAAAACCATTATGCAAATTCAGTTATCTCTGGTCAATTATTTGTACCTGATAGCTTTAAAATAAAGTCCCTTTGGTCATAGTCATCAAAGGCTTGCTGGTTGTTTTCAACTGTAAAAAAACTGTCTGGAAAAAGACAGTAGGAAAGAGCAGGGTCGATAATGACAGTGCTGTGAGGCTGGGCTGTGCAACCACCTGAGAGCACACAGTAGTTTGCTTTAAAAAAAAATTCCCACAATCGGGGTCCTGTATAATTTCAAATCACATTCCTCCTTGTCCTTAAACTAACCAAAACGTCACTGCACCAGATCCTCATTTTTAACGTGAGGTATATGTCCTCAGAGTCATGCACCATCTCGGGGGTGGGGACAAAAAACCCTAGGTCTTGATTTATTAGCAATATTAATTGCTTTTTACCACACTGAAATGAAGGTATAGTCCATCTGTGCTGTTGTGAAATTCAAAAGTGATTCAGAAGTAGGACAGTTATTGTTCCATTAGGATAGAGGCCAAAAATGACTTTTCAGAAACCAGGGCTGTCTTCCGCAGACACCAGCCGGACTCTGGCTGCTCTGGGGGAGGCAGGCCAAGGGCAGCCTGCCAGCTAGATTCGCAGTGATTCTGGTTTGTCTGTTTCTATGAGCAGCCACATGTGGGGCGGCGGGTGGAACAACTACACCTTGTCATTGAGACCAGGGTTCATCTTGGTGACATCTCCTAGGTGATTTCAGTGGTGGCCCTGTAGTTGACCAGGAAAAGGCAGACCTTCTCCAGGCACTCCTCCTCCCTCATGTCTGGCCCTTGGCTAGTGCTTTCAGGAAGTCGGACTTACGGGGTGTTGCATACAGTGCTGCCTGGAAGATCTTCTGCAAGATCCAGCTGTGATGCTTCTTGAGGGCCATCTCCTAGGCTCTGGTGGCATTGATGTGGATGAAGTTGGGGTGGTTCTCGGCCCACTCCCCATCACAGATCTGGAGGAAGATCTGGATGAAGCGGAGGCCTCTTCAGCCACATCAGCACCAGCCTAGCCCCACTTTGGGCCACTCTGCTCCACACATTTCCTTCTTTGTCCTCAGGATATTCTATATGGTCCAGAACTTGGCCAGTCAGGGTCAATCACAGCTTTAATTTTCATAATGTTGGCACTTAGGTCTGCCTTGATGGGTGTCAACACTGTGGAATCAAGGCAATCAAAGAAGGGTGGCAGGTGGGACAGCACCTAGAGGAAGGGCCCCATCTCAATCTGCTTGTCCTTGGGCAGTGGCTTCAGCAGGTCCTCAGCCAGCAGCACCATTTCAAGGTCAAGGCCAGTGGTGATGCCCCAGCCAGCGCCATGGGTGTCCATGCCATACCCCCCTGCTATCACTGTCAACACTGGGGACGTCACTGCTGCCTCCACACAGAGACTCTGGGGATGTCCTCGAGTGAAGCCAATGCT
This sequence comes from Myotis myotis, assembly GCF_014108235.1. Lineage (NCBI taxonomy): Eukaryota > Metazoa > Chordata > Mammalia > Chiroptera > Vespertilionidae > Myotis > Myotis myotis. The sequence goes on from NW_023416335.1 coordinate 189,900,318, forward strand.
AAATAATTTTATACCTAAAAACCAAGAAATATTAGTTTAGAACATGTTTGGTTGGACTTGCAAAATGTCTGATCCATTATCATGACTTGGAAGTGATATAAAAATGTTAGAGAGACTTGCTTGGAATAGAAAATGTCCTTATCTTTTTGATGATCCCTAGCACTGCTTCTCCTTGGGTGTGATCCAAGCCATGACCTCAGACAGCTGATCTACCTTTGATCTTAAATTGATAGGAATTTCTTCAGGATAAACATCTGTTCCATGGGGATGTGGCAGCCAGAAATATTCTGATCCAATGTGACCTTACCGCTAAGCTCTGTGGACTGGGCCTGGCTTATGAAGTCCACACCCAAGGGGCTATCACCTCTACTCGCACTGTGCCCCTCAAGTGGCTTGCCCCAGAAAGGCTACTGCTGAGACCAGCCAGCATCAGAGGAGACATGTACGGTTTGTTCCTGCCCTTGGGATTTCTTCCCTTCTTGACCTGAGTGTCCTCTAGTCCCTGACCATGACAGCGTCTGTTGTCAATTATGTTTACTTAGAAGTCAGACAGACTCTCAAGCAGAAATATGTATTATGTGACAGAGCTCGTATTTGGCATCTGGCTGCAATCTTTTTTAATGCCTTTCGAATTACTCCTTCAGTATTAGATTAGCAAACTTACTTAGAAAAGCAAAAAGAAAAATGAAAAGATTGTTTATACTGATATCTAGTAGAGTCCTTTTAATTTGAAGGACGTGGGTCCACTTAATCAAAAGTTCAGTTAAACCAGGAATTATTAAAGTAAAAAGAAATATACATACATGCCTCAAATAATTTATTTTAACTAAAACATATAAATGGATATATATTGATTGATCTTTGGAGGAGGGTCAAGACCTTTTTCATGAGGATGGACCTGCTGAATGATGTTACATGTTGTTTCTTGTATGAATAGTATCCGTCATAAATTATTTTTGAGTTTCAGTTTAAATTCTGAGCGAGAAACTTGAAAAAACAGTTGTGAAACAATTTGACCGCAGACATTTATTGTTATTTTTCCTAATTTTTTTACATTTGTGTCACCCACACAATTTGATACCACTTTCTTTTTAGCAGCTTATTTTTATAGAATATTTTCAAAGCATTCAGCCTACTTTTCATGGAGCTAATATTTTTTTGCATTCATATTTAATTAGCTTGCATAATATTTAATTGATTACATAATTATAGCTACATGTATGCTTGGTATAAATAGGACTGTAAAGAATCACAATTGAATTTTGATAACCATATAACTCAACTGCTTGGAGAAGTACATAGGTGTAAGATGGACTATCTTACTAACCATGAATGTCATGAGCAGCAGAGAAAATGTAAAATGTCAGTTAATATGGTAAGTCAATTAAGAGACTTCCATTGCTGCTCCACTGACATCGGCTTCTCAGTAGAAGTCTGGGAGCAATACACTGAACTGGGAAACATTACTCATTGAATGATGGTGTTATAGAATAGTGAAATATACATCTCTCAAATTATGTTGCATAGGGAAATATGTATTCCGACTATGTATAAAGCTTGTTCTGTTAATATTTTTCCTAGGTTTGGTCAATTAGATATGCTGAGGAAAGAGTAGATAAATGATAACCCTCCCTTGGTCTTGGGCTAAAAATAAAGGCTGGAATTTCAGCAGGAAGGAATGGAAAGGATGAAAAATATGCTGAGGGGAATTTCTTTATGTTTGGGTGAGAATGTGTTTGCATAAACACACCCATAATTTAGCCAATAAGAGTAAATATCTGTTAATATGAAATATAGAAAAAAAAGTAGACATGAATCCAGTCCTCAAAAGGATTACACTCTAAGGGGACTGGATAGAAATGCTTTCAAATGGCACTCTTACTTGGCTTATTTTATCAGACACTCTCTGTTCCATTACTTTGCCTTCTTTATTTAACATCTGAAGGCCTCTGATGTTTAAGTGAGTTCTCTTTAGGAAAGGAAAAACAGAGATTAATTAAATGACTTTGTTTCTTTTATAGCTGGTCCTTTGGTATCCTGCTTTATGAGATGGTGACTCTAGGTATGTACCTGTATGCAAGTAGGTTTGAGTGATGGATGACATATTCTATGAGAAGGGGTTTCAGTTGAATCTCTAAGGTTTAAACTGGGCTGACATGAAATCCTTCTACTCCTTTTAATTTTTTTTTGATTTTTTTTCTCTTTTCCTCAACACTTTACCAATTCAAAGGATATTTTAAAATCCAAAGGATAAAGGATAATTCCAAGAGTGATCTTGCATAAACATAAAAATGTTGTCTTCAGATTTATAGTTTGTATTCTAGAGGACCTAATGTTCTCTTGCTACTCTCATGCCTTCCCTACCAACAGGGGCACCACCATATCCTGAAGTCCCTCCTATCAGCATTCTACAGCATCTGCAAAGAGGGAAGATCATGAAGAGACCCAGTAGCTGCACACAAACCATGTAAGTGGCTTTTAAGGCCTACTCTTCTCTCATTCCAAATCTTTTATTGCTCCCTATTAATCATGCCCTTTTCAGAGATCATCCCCAGCTGTCCTTTATGTGCTAATCTACATCCCTATATCAAACTTATGCAGGAAAACACATCTGCTCATATATCATATATATCATATGTACATGTGTGTGTGTGTGTGTGTGTATATACACGCACACACCATGTTGAGGCAACCACTGAGAACTATGTTAGGAATCCAAGTTTGGTTTAGTTCCTCTAAGCTTCCAAAATAGGTATGAAGCAGACCAAAAACAATGCAAGTACAGTAGGGTTTTACTTGTCTAAATGTCAGTCTCAGTCAGAGACTGCCAGCCTTAGTTCTAATATAGCTGTCATAAAATCCATTGCACCAGAATTATTCATTGGCTCTTATTTACTATTTAACTTTTAAAAATTATTGACTATTTGTTTTCCCAGCTCTGAGCACATTAGAAGTCAACCAGTAGGAGGAAATTTTAAAGACAGGAGAAGGAGGATCCAATATTGCCAGCAGAATGGGATAACTGGTGAACCACGTAGGTGCAAAAAAAAAAAAAAAAAGGAAAAAATAAAAATTACACTCAGAATTTTATGACTAATAAAGTACAAAAAGGGATAGTTATAGGACATACAAAAAGGTTAAATTATTTACAAGAAGGCAGGAAAGAATATAATATACTAACATACATTTCCATGACAATTTTTGCTATTTTGTAAAATCTTCAGCACTAAATGGTAAAGTCCAAGTAATCATTTACTGTATAGATTATAAATATCCACAGTATTGTGATACTGGCTGTGTATACTAGAATAAAATTGCTGCCAAATATTTCTTGCAGGCTTTCTATATATAAAAGGCTCTCTTTGATACTGGGGGGAGACACTTAACTGATAAGATCACTACTTGAAGAATTTAACATTGGATGAGGAGATATCTGAAACCGAAAGCTCAGATTCATCTCAGAGTCAAAAAGACATAAGTTCAGTGCTAATCCTGCTACTTTACTTTATATTGTTTACTTATTTTGAGATAGGTATAATGATAATCCCACCTCAAAGTTATTGTGAGGCTAAAATGAAACAACGCATGCTAAGTTTCACTCCAATGTCTTATATAAGTCAGCTCTTGGTAAATGTTAGCAGTATAATTAAAGTAGCATCTTTTACAAAGTCTCACGGTTCAACATTTACAAGTGTGGGAAATACAGAGGGCACTGAGGTTTATAAGGGAAAGCTTCACAGAGGAACTGAGATTTAAAACCAACCTATAGGAAATGATGACCACAGAGAGCATATTCAAGGAGTTGGGCACAGCATGTGCAAAGACAGAGTAGGGTGTTGATAACCACATCTATGGCATAGTGAGACACTGACTTGGCTGGAGGAGAGGGCTTCAGTTAGGCAAGGCCTATGTGGTAGAGAAGCTAGAGGGTAGGATGTCTACTTCATATGGTAGGTAGTGGGAAACCACTGTAGGTTCCTCAGCAGGGATGGGACATGATGAAAGTGTTTGAAAACAGACAGCATTATACATTCTCTAAACTCTTAAAGAAAAGATAGATGAAAGGTGGTAAATACTTTTCTAGATTAAGGCAGTTTTTTGAAGAAGGTAAATTATAAAGGGGGGAAATGATCTGGATTTATGGAAGGAAAAACCCAATTACACTTTCCAAAATTAGGATGAATAATATTATTCCATAACTTCTTATATATATTTTTATAATTTTTTAATTTTTCAATTACAGTTGACATACAATATATTAGTTTCAGGTGTACAACATAGTGATTGAACATCTATATAACTTAGGAAGTGATCACCTTGATAAGTCTAGTTCCCATTTGGAGCCATACATAGTTATTACAATACTAGTGGCCCAGTGTACGAAATTTGTGTACCAGGTTGGGGGTGGTTCCCTCAGCCCAGCCTGCACCCTCTACAATCGGGGACCCCTTGGGGGATCCTAAACTGGCAGTCAGACATCCCTCTCACAATCTGGGACCATTGGCTCCTAATTGCTCACCTGTCTGCCTGCCTGCCTGATTGTCCCTAACCCCTTTGCCTGCCTGCCTGATCGCCCCTAACCTCTCTGCTTGCCTGCCTGATTACCCCTAATGCCTCTGCCTGCCTGCCTGATTGCCCCTAACTTCCCTCCCCTGCAGGCCTGATCTCGCCCCCAATAGCCCTCCCCTGCTGGCCTGATCACCCTAACTGCCTCTGCCTTGGCCCCCACCACCATGGCTTTGTCCGGAAGGAAGTCAGATGTCCGGAAGATGGCCAGTCGACCTGGTCTAATTAGCATATTACCCTTTTATTAGTATGGATTATTGACTATACTCTCTATGCTGTACCATGACTTTTTATTTTCCTGGCTGTGATATACCTTTTATTGGTAGATAAGTTGTACCAATGGTTTGGAATGCTTCAAGTTAGTAATATCTAAAGATGAGAACACAACTTCTGAGCTTTTGGCAACAGAATGGGGGTGGGGTGGGAACTGTTCTGTCATACTGACTGTACCCTGAGAAATCTTCAGTCATTCCTATTATTTTAAAGGGCCCTATTGAGAAGATGATATTAAGAGATTTACATTAAGAGCAGAAGAGAATGTTAATCTCTGGGAAGAATATGAGTCAGGACAATAAGAAGTAGATTAAAGAATTTTAGGGTTGTTTTTGTTAAGATTTGTTAGGTGAGGAGACATGTTCCTCAGACATTTGCCTGGCCAAGGAAGTCAGTTTCTCTTATTTCCCTTTCAGGTATAGTCTTATGAAATCCTGTTGGCGCTGGAAAGAGGACAGACGCCCTTCAGTTAGAGAAGTATGCTCACGCCTAGAAACTGCCTCTCGAACTGCAGATGACAAAGCTGTGTTGCAGGTACCAGAGTTGGTGGTGCCTGAACTGTATGCAGCTGTGGCGGGCATCGGCGTAAAGAGCCTCTCCTACAGCTACAGCGTCCTTTGAAGATCCTGGGGCAAGAAACATTTATGTGTGATCATATACCCTTGGAATTCCTCTAAGAAGAGAGGACGGACTTTCTAGTGGGACATAAAGGAAGAAGTGGGACATGGAGCTGGATCTCCCCCTATATATTTTCCTAGATATGTGAAATGATGCTGGGTGAGACTCTCCACACCAGAGTAGAGAAAAACAGTTTCATTTATGTTGTCCCAAATCCTAAAGAGTCAGGGTAGAAGTGGTAGATAATGTCACTGCAAAGGAGGTTTTATAAATCTGAAAAAAAATTTTTTTGCAGGGGGGTATGGCAAAAATAAGCTGGTACATCCTACCACTGGCTAGTTTCCTCCTGAAACATGCTTTTATCTAGACTATTATAAGGTCCAGAGAAATTAGAATCAAATGAGGAAATAGAAAGCCCCAAAAGGAATTGATGAGAAAGAAAATTAAAGGTCCTACTTGCTCAGGGATATAGATGTGAACCAAGGTCATCCTTCAAAGAGAAGGTGGAGGGAAGACATAAAGTTCCACAGTAATGATCCCTTCATGCAGGGCTAGAGGAGAACCACGAAGGAAGATTTCCGAGTTTCCCCTGGGTACAGGTAAGAGAAAGATGGCCCCCTTTTATCTAATGCTGAGGCAAGTGAACTCTGTTTATGCTATTTTTAACCAGAAGATGGAGAGGTCATTTTATGATTAAGAGCATTCAATATATATTGTTGATCAGGCTTGCTTCCTGGTCCCTATAAGATTAAGGAGACTGAGCCTAGAGTCAGTCAGGAACATGAATGATATACTATGTGTGTTTAATAAATATGAAAGGTGGAAACCAAGTAAGAATACTTAGTAGGCCAGGTCTTTATCAAGGCCTCGCAAAGTATATCCAAGACAGAAGGACAATAGTTTCTGATTTCAATTATCCATTGATTCTGTGAAACTTATTCCATTAAATTAATATTTGAGTGAAAGTAGGCTCTTCAGATATACAACTGCCAGAATCTCTATAGGAGGAAGGATAAAAGTGAATGAAAGATAGAAAAATTAAATAATCTACATTGTCTGAAAAAGGATGAAATGGGTATAATACTTACCTCACAGGGTTGTTGTGAGGACTGAAGGAGAATAAGTATTTATATGATATCTGGCATATAATGTATGCTCAATAAATGTTAATTTCCTTTCTTTCCCCTTCCTATTCTAGAATCTTTCTTACCTTTTTCTTTTAAAATCTACTGTAGCCAAGAAGAAAACCTTGGTCATCAGTCATGCTGATATAGGACATGTGGTCAATTACCACATGACTAAAATGTTGAAGTCATCATTTTTGTGTGAACTTCTGGATGATGATAGTAATCTCCTACTACTGCAAAATAATGAAAACATCCCGATGATAACACTTGAACATGTGATCTGTGATTTTAAAGAATGCTCACTCTGGGTACTCTGGAAAGGACATCTAAGGCTGGTGTAGGAAAGATGACTGGCTGTCGACAACTTTGTAGAAGTGAGAATCCTGATGGAGTCATGATGAATCATCAAACTAAATAATGATTCTTGCATATGTAGGAATACCACAATGACTAGTCAGAATTTAAGTTAAGTGGCAGTAGAGAGAAGGAAGGTTGAGTGGCTTGGTACTAAATAATCAAGTCTTATGGAAACTCATCATTGCTTCTAGGTTCTTCATTTAAGTCAAATTTACACAAGATTTCTTTAATCATTCAAATATATGTAAATATTTTAAGTTGAGTGTTAAGGACAACAATGCTAAAACATGGTGCTAGGTGATGAATAAAAGAAATAGAGAGCTTTTGATTACAGTCTGGAAATTAAGATACATTATATACATATTTGTGTGAGAATTCTTAAATTACACCAGGGGGTCCTCAAACTACGGCCCGCGGGCCACATGCAAATACAAATATTGTATTTGTTCCCGTTTTGTTTCTTCACTTCAAAATAAGATATGTGCAGTGTGCATAGGAATTTGTTCATAGTTTTTTTTTAAACTATAGTCCGGCCCTCCAACGGTCTGAGGGACAGTGAACTGGCCCCCTGTTTAAAAAGTTTGAGGACCCCTGAATTACACACTGTGGTAAGTGCTACGAAGAAACAGAGGCTCAGCCTGTGTGGCTCAGTTGGTTGAGCATTGGCCCATGCACCTGAGGTCACCAGTTCTATTCTGGGCAGGTCACAGGCCTGGGTTACCAGCTCAGGTGTGCAGGAGGAAGCCGATTCCCATTGATGTTTCCCTCTTCCTCTCTCTGAAATCAATAAAAACATTTTTTAAAGAAACAAATAGGATAGAGGGGAATATAAAATGGGGAGCTCCCTGAAGATATGCCGTTTAAATTGAGACCTTATTTTCCATCATCTTATTTGATCCTCTCACTAGTTCTATGAGCTTGGCAACTTCGACTGCAGTGTAATCATTTGGTTTATGGACAAACAGGCTTAGAGACAGTGACTTAACCGAGGTTAGGTAGAGGGAAGTGCTGGGAATGAATCTCAGGTCTTCTGTCACTCATTTTACTAAATCCTTCTGAAAGTCAAAGGTCATCAATAGACAGGATTACTCTGTGTGCTGTTTGAAATATAGATTGTAAAGTTCATCTTGTCTTCCCCCACCCTTCAAAGCCCACCCCACACTAAGTCACTGCCACAGCTCCCCAGGCCGCTAAAGATGAGCCCTGACTGAATGGAGTTTTCCTATTGAAAGGAACTGTTTTCATACTATGACTGTCGGGATTTTTAGTTTCAACGTGCTTTCAAAATTTCAGACCCTGTGTTTGAGACCTGCCTGCCTGCCTGATCACCCCTAACTGCTGCGATTTGGGGATTCTTTGTCTCTATTATTTATAGGCTTCAAGTTGCCCGATGACTCGCGTTGTCCAAAGGGAGAGCCCTGTTTTAGGTAGAAATCCAGCTGGAAAGGGGTCGTATCCAGGCCTTACAATCCGATTTCGGGCTTTAGCTTTACCCACCAGTTAACGGGGAAAGGCCACGCCCCACTCACAAAACGCCCCAGGACCCGACAAGGAAATGCGACGTGCGATCCTCCGTTCCCGGCCCATAAAAATGCCGTCAGAGGCTCACCCTTCTGTGCTTTGGCCAGTATAATGTGATTTACGTAATTTTAAAAATAACATGACTGTCCGCACTAACGCGAAGCTGAGCTACCCGCTCCGGTGCGGTCAGGTCCCTCCCGCTACGGCAGCCGGACCGGGAGGCCAGCGAGGCGCGCCCGCAGTGACGCACTATCCTGGGCGCTGACGTCACTGCCAGGCGCCCGGCGGCTCGTTGGCCGAGGCTACGGCGGGCTTTCTGCGAGGAAAATGGCTATGGCCAGCGATTTCTACCTGCGCTACTATGTAGGGCACAAGGGCAAGTTCGGACACGAGTTTCTGGAGTTCGAGTTCCGGCCGGACGGTGAGCGGACGAGCGGACGAGCGGCCCCCTGCGCGGCGCCGGCCCGGGAAGCGGGCGGGGAGCCCGCGGGGAGGCGGGGCGGGGCGGGGCGGGTGTGCGAGCGACACGGGGGCTGGGCCCGTGTCGTAGGAGCTGGGGAGTACAGGAGGCATACATAGGTTTTGAGATAAGAGAATTAATCGGTGTGAACTCATCGGACAGGCCAGTCCCGGCCGATGCGACCCGCAGTTGAACCTTCGGTAATGGGCATCCGGCGTCCGCTCGCCGGAAAGGGCCTCCGGGGCATCTGGTTTGTCCACCTCATGCGTGAGCATTTGTAAGACATCCCCGGCGTGCGGTGGTCCCGTGGATGCTTCAGATGCTCTGTGGGCTAATAATCTGTGGGCGACCCATTCATTCATCTTATTCATTCCGGCGCCATGAGTGCGTGTCTAGAAAAAAAGAATAAGCCCCGCCCTGAAGGGGAGGAGCCCAGCATGTGGAAAGATAAGCGTGATGACGTGTTTTTGGGGTGTTTCACATAGGATGCATTCAGAGTGCAAAAGAGGGGAGTGGTTAGTTCCACCAGAAGGAGTAAGGAAAGCTTCCCAGAGAAGGTGACAGCTGAAATGACTCTTGAAATAGGTGTTTTCTTAGCTTCTGCGGGGGTGGGGGGGTGGGGGAGGCGGGGAAAGCGGGGCGGGGGGTAGGGAGCGAGGCGCGGGGGGGTGGGGGTGGGGGCGGAGACAGGGCAGCTTGAGCAAAGGGCGAGGTAAGACTGCCTATGCCCATAAGGCATGCAGCACATCTTACCTTTTGACGTCTCTGATTCTTTTTAGAGAGTGTTATTGTATATTGAACCCTTCTTCTTGCAACAAGGACAGTCCAGCTGCATAGACTTCTCTGTTTGGAATGCCCATTATGTGTTGGGCAACATGTAAATACAAAAATGAGGGTACAGTAATGAACAAGACTCTTTCATTTCCCGCTAGGAATTATGCCTTGGTGGGCGGGACAGACATGACTCAGGCCATAAATTAGTATGGATGTTAAGTGCTCATGTTTTGGACAAAGTTCCGTGAGGGTATGAAAGACAAATTAGGGCAGGATCACATATTAGGAAAGGGGAAGAGTGTCAGGCACTTTAGGCAGAACTCATGGTAAGGACAACCCTGCAATGATTTAGAAACTGTAATCACCTTATTCTCCCTATGTTTCTTCTACATTTAGCAAAGGAGAATTTATATGAATTCTCGATCCTTTTTTTATGTGATACTGTTTTCAGTGCCTTTGCCTATGAGTAGTTTTCAGCTTGTCCATATCTCTTTTAGTCAGTCACATAAATTAAGTAGTCTAATGTTATTTGGGAAATTTCATGCCAGAATAGTGGTTCTCATCTATTTATCTACCACCACAACATCTGTACACTTCCATCAAAAAGAGTGAGTCACAAACCAGTGATTCCTGCGGGGCTCACCTCATTAGGTTTATCTGGCATTTTATTTTAATTGTACCGATCACTGTATTTTATTTTTATTTATTTATTAAATATATTTTTATTGATTTCAGAGAGGAAGGGAGAAGAAGAGAGATAGAAACATCAATGATGAGAGAATCATCATTGATTGGCTGCCTCCTGCACTGCCCCCTACTGGGGATCAGCCGAACCTGGGCAGGTGCCCTGACAGGGTATCCAACCATGACCTCCTACCTAGGTCAGTGGTCAGCAAACTCCTTAGTCAACAGAGCCAAATATCAACAGTGCAATGATTGAAATTTCTTTTGAGAGCCAGATTTTTTAAACTTAAACTACATAGGTAGGTACATTGTTATTAACTTAATTAGGGTGCTCCTAAGCTGGCCTTTGCTGAAAACGTCCTCAATCTGATTGAGAGCTGAGGTCGACCCCTTCCAACTCTCCCATCCACACTCGTCTTGTAGCCAGTCTCACTCAACTCCTGCATGAATCGCGTGCGCCTCCCCGGCGCTGGTGTCCCGCAGCCCGCCTTCGGGTGTCTCCGGTTCCCCGACGGACCCACACTCCCCACTTCTTCTAACGCCACTTCTTCAAAATAGACTCGCCCAAGCTGAAAACCAACTTCTGCACATGGGCCACGAAGTTTCAATCGCACTGTATGTGCGTGCCCACACATGGTATTTTGTGGAAGAGCCACACTCAAGGGGCCAAAGAGCCACATGTGGCTCGGGAGCCCAGTTTGCCAACCACTGCCCTAGTTCATAGGTCCACGCTCAACCACTGAGCGGCACCTGCCAGGCTTTACCTTTCATTTTAAAGGATCAGGACCACATTACATGTTTACCTGGGTAACTGACTAGCCATGAGGAGAAGCATGCATCAGGGAGTACAAGTCATGATGGATTAAAATTAAATATAGATCAGTTAACAAACTGACGGACTTTTATCGAGGAGCAGCACATAGTTTGTGTGCTTCCTAATCACAATTCTAAAATATTAACATTGTCATTATGCATACATTAATTTGAAGGAAAATGATTAAAAGAACATTTTGGAGTAATGGGGAAAGCATGAGTTTTAGAAGAAGGTAGAACTAGATTGAATCTTGTGTAGCCCTAAGCAAGTTACTCAACTAGGAGTATGTGGGAGAATAAAACCTACCTTTTAAGGTTGTTTTACTGGTTAGATTAAATGCTCTGGGCTAATCAGCACCAATACAGACATAAAAATAAACTAAAATAAATGTTTGTTTCTTTGTCTATGTCTAGATCAAGACATAGCTTAAGAAAATGGGCCCTAAAATGGCCTTCCCATTATATTGAAAACATCAAATATTAAAAATTATATTGAATATTTAAAAAATTATATTGGGTATTTAAAAATTACATCAAAGGCATGGAGTATTTAAAAAATTGACTAGCTTCAACTGCAGCGAACTTACCAGCAATTTTTGAATGTCTACATTCTAGCATTGGTCTTATGCTAGGATGGAAGAAATATTAATAAAAGTAGTAGTATAAAGTGGTGTTTATCTTCAAAATTGCTTACGGTGTCGTTCCTTTATTTTTTATTTTTTTTTTTAGCAGTTTTTGCTGTTATAGATTGAATTTTTTTCCACTCCCCACAGGAAAGCTTAGATATGCCAACAATAGCAATTACAAAAATGATGTCATGATCAGAAAAGAGGTAAGTTCTTTTGGAATGTCTAATTGTTACAGTTAGCCATTTTCCTTATGTCTGTTGAATTTACAAAAGTATATATAAGGCTGTATTGTAAAGAAGAAGCCAATTTATGTGTTGAAACGGAATTCTGCTTAAATTAGATATAATTGTAGCATCTGTAACAATAAAAGAAGCAATCTGAATACATTAAGCTGTAGTCCCACATTTGAACATATCATTTAATTCATTTTATAATTAATTTGTCTTTTTACTCACTATTTAAAATGATAATCATGATTTAAGCACACTAAGAATTTTAAATGAAAGGCTTAAAAGTTAGGGATAAGAAAAAGTTCAGTCACTATGATGTGTACTTTGTCTCTGTTCAACTCATAGATTTTTTTGTTGTCACCATTAACCACTTGGAGAGATTTGAGTCCCATATTTCCAGGACAGAATACAGGTTTTTTTTTTTTTTTTTTTTTTTTTTTTTTTTTTTTTTTATATTTTATTGATTGTTTACAGAGAGGAAGGGAGAGAGATAGAGAGTTAGAAACATCGATGAGAGAGAAACATCGATCAGCTGCCTCCTGCACATTCCCCACTGGAGATGTGCCCACAACCAAAGTACATGCCCCTGACCGGAATCGAACCCGGGACCCTTCAGTCCACAGGCCGACGCTCCATTCACTGAGCCAAACCGGCTACGGCCAGAATACAGGTTTTAAAAGGGGCTGAGTGATGTGAAGAGTGAAAAGAAAGGGCAAGAGAGTGAAGAAACATGATAAGAAGGATGAATGATTCTAGCTGATGTTATACTTTGGAATCAGAATTAAATTTTTCTTTGATATTCTCTTTCAATAGTTAAGGTTTGTAACTCCATTTTATCATTTCCTTTTGAGTCATGGGAAGAAATAGAGAGGCATCATGAAATTTTACTGCAACTTATTTCAGGCTTATGTACACAAGAGTGTAATGGAAGAACTGAAGAGAATTATTGATGACAGCGAAATTACAAAAGAAGATGATGCTTTGTGGCCTCCCCCTGACAGGGTTGGCCGACAGGTTTGTATATAATGATTCCTTAAATGCATAAATATTAAAATTGATAATATCATTGTTATGTTTCTCCTTATTTATTTATAGTAGCCACTCATTGATTCCTTAGTTTTTTATTTTAGACTATTTTTACAACTGGTAAATTTTCTTTTTCTTTTCCTCATTTTCTGTGCTACCTCCTAGTAGTAAAGGAGTTGATATATAGCTCTAAATTTAGACATCTTTCTGATCAGTCTTCTGTAGCCACCCCTAGGATGTTTTCACACTGTTGTGAGTAATTTCTATTACATGTTAATTACTTTTTTTTAGGAATAAGTATAGGTATTTGTTAAATTTGGGATTTAAGTTTTTCATTGACTATATAACATTTCCTTTGTAACTCTGAAAACTCTTATTTTCATCTCTTGCCCCAGAGAGGGATTTGATAGGTTTCTTTGTTCAAGCTGACCACTGCCTTTGCCTCTCATACTCTCTTCAGAGCAATTGATGTATGTCAGAGGGCTTCTGAAGAGTTCTGAAGGCTGATTTCACTCAGTAGAAAGATAGTTTAATTCCTAAATTGGGCTTTTCAACACTTGGAGAAAAGAGATAATGGCCCTTGGAGGAAGAAACATTTAATTTCACTTTTGTTTGTAATACCTTCGACTAGAAGAAAATGTGGAGAAATCTTAACAGATGTTGACCCTCTGTAGTAGTAATTTAACTCTTCTATTTAAAGAAACATTATTTAGGAAGCAAACATAATAGTTAATAGTATTTATGCATTGCAAACACTTTTAAAAAGTAAATTTAGATCTGTTTTATGCATATGTGCATATGTACAAAAAACAGAAACAATAAGTAGTAAACTGTATATCTCTTTTATATGCAGGGAGAATCTAGTTTATCTACCCACTTGAGGATGTGGTCTTGTGTTTTGGTCATTGGGGAGGATTAGACATGCTTCAGAAATTGTCTGTCGGTCTTTAAGTCTTCTGATCAGCCTTCAACGGCATCTGTTATTTAACTTGAAAAATGACCACAGATATAGTCTCTTATTTGTTGGTTTTAGGTTTGCAGATAAAATATAGAAAAAATATTATACAATAATTATGGCACACTGGGAACATCTACATTATGTTATGTTTAATTTAGTAGTTTTTAATTTTGATGTTTTGTGAAGTCAAAGTGTATCAATCTTTCAGTCTTACAGTTCACGATTCAAATATCCTATATAATAAAAGCCTAATATGCAAATCGACCAAATGGTGGAATGACCAGTGGAACAACCGGTCACTATGATGCACACTGACCACCAGGGGGCAGATGCTCAATGCAGGAGCTGCCTCCAACCTGCAGGCCCCAGGCCAGCCAAGGCAGGTTCCAGCAGGGGCCCCAAATCTCCCTGCCGGTCGCCCTGCAGAGGGAGGTGACAGGCAGTGGTGGCGGGGGGTGGAGCCAGCGAGCAGGCAGCACCAGGTCGGCCAAAGCAGGTGCCAGTGGGGGCCCCCATCACCCCACTGGTTACCCCACAGATCGGCCCTGATCGCCGGCCAGGCCTCGGGAGCCTACTCGTGCACGAATTCCGTGCATCGGGCCTCTAGTCAGTTTATAAACAAGATTTTTCCTATGACTTCTGAGTCTTGGATTTCATAGTTGTAAAAGTAGTCTAATAAAGCCTATTTGATAAGCGTATTTTAGAGATTACTGATAATATTAAAGTATAGCACTATTATTAATATTATGCATTTTATTTTTAGAGCCTGGTGAAAAGGGTAAATGTGTTTTTATTTATTATAAGTAAGCGTAAAACCGTATTATTTTTACAACATTGTGCTTCAAAGTGATGCCTTTAATGTTTACTTGATGTAAGAAATAATTGTGTGTCACTTTTAAGTATGTCATTCATTTTTTAGTATATTTTTTAGATCTCTGCAGAGTAATTTTGGTAGTCATAATACTGGGGGACTCCTGTGCAGGTGTTGAAGTTCTTATTGTTTTATTTCATAGACACAGTTTATGCCTAACAGATTATGTCCCACCTGCCCTTCTCTATTATTGTTAGAAAACCATCAGCTAAAATTGGGACCCCCTTAGTATCAAGAATATAGATATCTCTGGGATGGATTTCTACATTTAATTATATTTCTTTGTTTTCTTCAGGAGCTTGAAATTGTAATTGGAGATGAGCACATTTCTTTTACTACATCAAAAATAGGTTCTCTTATTGATGTAAATCAGTCAAAGTGAGTATGTTACAGCATTTTCACTAATGGATAACATTTATTGGAGAGGTTCATTTTAGAACTATAGCGAGTTTGCTAAGATTATTTCATTGGCACCCTGTCTGTTTATTATACAGATGAAATTCTGATTTCTATGTCATTAAAGACTTGCTGTCAAAGAAGGTAGCAGTGTATTTATTGATTTACACAAAAAAATCTTAATCTGATAACTATGAATAATAATGCCCAAATTTTATTACCTACTTTGTAAAAAAATCTGGACACTCACAAAATTTAAAAGAAATTGTTATTGCATATCAGCCTCCTTCGCTCCACATCACATCATTCTCCTCCTTGGATTTAGTCTTCAGAGGAATAAAAAAAAAATCCAGTATAGCTTAATGGCTTTAGCTAGGTATGTCTTCCCAAGTTGTGTTTCCCTGCCTGTTTTTGCCTGAAAAATCCCTTTGCATTTATTTCTTTCCACTCTTTACCTTTAATTTAATTTTATTTTTTTCACCCTTTACCTTTAAAATGTCCTCCTGGTGTCCTTTTTTCCCTATCATTCTAAATTGTAATAACTTAATTGTTTGCTTTACTGGTTTGTATGTAAACTCCATGAGAACCTTGTGTATTTCCAAAATTAGCACAGTGCCTGGCACATAATAGAGACTTTATGAATATTTATTAGAGGAGAGAGGAATGAATGCCTAATTACTATTGGGTATAAAAGGCTATGTTCATAAAGACTGACCAGATACTTTTAAATTATCAAATTTATTTTCCCATAGTTGGTGAGGGTATGGCATTCATACCCTACTGGGATTATAAGTTGGTACATGTTTTTTAGAAAGCAATTTGATAATTTGCTACAAAAGCCATCAATATTTTGTTAAATTTTCACCCATCTTCACTGTAGTAATTTCATTTCTGAGTGTCTAGTCTGCGAAAATATTCTCAAACTAGAAGCTCAGTGCATGAAATTCATGCAGTCGGTGGCGGGGGTGGGGAGTGGTCCCTCAGCCGTGGCCTGCACCCTCTCACAGTCAGGGACCCCCTCGGGGGATGTCTGTCTGCCGGCTTAGGCCCACTTCCCATGGGGATTGGGCCTAAGCCGGCAGTCAGACATCCCTCTTTCAGTCTGGGACTCTTGCAGTCCAGGACCCCTTGCTCCTTACTGCCCACCTGCAGTGGAGTGCACTGACCACCAGGGCGCAGCTTCTGCATTGAGTGTCTGCCCCCTGGTGGTCAGTGCGCATCATAGCGACCGGTTGTTCCGCCATTTGGTCAATTTGCATATTAGGGTTTTATATAGGATAATGAAAAAGCTTTATTATTCATAAAGATGGTCATTGAACCCTTATTTATAATTGGAAAAATGTCCAAATGTCTAATAAGGAGAGAACTGTTAAATTGATTAAAAATTATTTGTGAGTTCTTTTTAATGTAATGGGGAAAGTAATGTTAAAAAGGGCCCAGGGAGCCCTAGCCGGTTTGGCTCAGTGGATAGAGCGTCGGCCTGCGGACTGAAGGGTCCCAGGTTCGATTCCGGTCAAGGGCATGTACCTTGCTTGCAGCAACATCCCCAGTAGGGGCTGTGCAGAAGGCAGCTGATCGATGTTTCTCTCTCTTCGATGTTTCTAACTCTCTATTCCTCTCCCTTCCTCTCTGTAAAAAAATCAATAAAATATATTAAAAAAAAAAAAAAAAAAAAAAAAGGCGAACTTACCTTAAAAAAGGGCCCAGGGAATAATTTTCCCTAGCTTGTTTAGCTCATTGGATAGAGCTTTGGCCTATGGACTGAGGGTACAGGGTTTGATTCTGATCGAGGACACATACCTTGGTTGCAGGCTTAATCCCTGGCCTTGGTCAGGCATGTGTGGGCGTCTCTCTCTCACATCCATGTTTCTCTCTGTCTCTCCCCATCCTTCCACTCTCTAAAAATCAATGGAAAAATATCCTCAGGTGAGGATTAACAACAATAAAAAAGGGCACAGGGATTATTTTAATTAGTAAAGAAAATAGAGAAACACCAAAATGTTTATAGTTATTCTGTGAAAAGTGACATTATATAGTATTTTGAACATTATTTTTTCTATTTTTATAATTTTATCTGCTTTATACATTTTTGTGATGCATTGCTATTATAAGAAAATAAACACTTTAAATATGAAATACTGGTAAAGAAAATTTTTTATTTTTTCTCTTACAGAAAAGATGCATTCCTTTAATTTGTTTTAGATTATTGTTTTGTTTTAGGAATTAATTTATAGAATTATGTTGTTGCCTTTTAGGAACAAAAAAGTAACTTTTATCTCTTTCAATTTTAGGGATCCTGAAGGCCTTCGAGTTTTTTACTATTTGGTACAGGACCTGAAATGTTTAGTTTTTAGCCTTATTGGATTACATTTCAAGATTAAACCTATCTGAATTATGCTTTTTGTAGCTATTTTTATATTTAATTAAGGGATGAGTAAGGGAGGGTTTATTTGTCATTTATAATATTGGGATTTCTATGAATGTGAAGCAAACAGATTTTTTTTTAATGCAAACTGAAAATAAGAAAATACATAAACAGGCTTAATGCTTATTTTTACTTGTGTCCAAGAGGGTTGGACAGTCCCCACACGCATTGAATTCTGTAAATAAAAGCCACCTTTTGTTGAAATTTTGCTTCAATAAAACTTACCAAACCTGGATGGAGAGTGCTTTCTTTCAGGAGACCGTGTCTCTTGCCATTTAAAGATAATAAAAATTGTTGTAGGAGGCACATGTGTTGGCAGAAATTCTTTCAGGTAGGAATATGTATCCAGAATAAAGGTATCAGGCACATTATAGGCAAAAAATTAAAAAAAAAAAAAAAAAAAAAAGATAAAGGCAATTGTAGATCTTCCCTTATTTCTTCCATACCTGATGGGATTTAAGGTTTTGGTAATTATAGAGGTTGTTCACAGAAGGCTCTGAGGTTTTTTTTTATTTGTTTGTTTACGTTTATCACAGATTCTTAGGGATTATTCACATGTAAATGTTTTTGGTAAAAACAGTGATTTCCTCAAGGATTACAAAGGTAAAGTCAGTATCCCAAGTTATCTTGTATTATGCTCTTATTCCTTATTTCACAAATACATATTTTGTATCTCTGTGGAAACTAAATGAGTTCTTAGCTTAAAAATTATTAAAAATTTAGACTTAAATGTGTACCTATATATATTTATATTTTAACTCCCAATGAGCACAGGTCCCACTCCTATTTCCTAGTTCTCTTCAACCGTTGCCTATTAGACTTGACCTTTCATTTCTTCTCCTGTCAGTAACCATGCCCTAGTATTCTGTTACTCTTTAAAAATGTGTAGTCCTGTTAGTATGAACCACCTGCCCCAGGGACCAGTCGGGCCTGACCTTAAGGTGAAGAATTAGTCTCAGCAGTCTTGCCTGGGCTCCTGAGCAGCTAGACGAGAGCAGCTCTGTCCAGTAAACTTCTTTGAGATTATGGAAATATTCTGTGACTGTGCAGTACATTAATGGCCACTAGCTACTACATGTGGCTACTGAGTACTTGAGATTTGTCTAGTGTAATTGATTTTATTAGAAGACATTTTTTCCAACATTGTGTTATGAAAATTTTCAGACAATTATAAAATGAACATTCATACGCCAATCTAGATTCTATAATTGAATTTTTTGAACTGTAATAAGTCTTATAATAAATCATATCCTGTTGCTGATTTTTCACTTAAGGGTAGAATACCTGGTATAATTGGTGCCAATAGACGACTTTTCTTTAGTGCTATTTAAAGTTGGTTAAATTTAGATAGTCACATGTGGCTTGAAGCTACCCTTTGGACAGTAGCTCTAGAGCATGGCTTGGTAGCCTGTTTGCCATGGAGTGCTCTCTGGTCCTTTACATTGCATGAAGATGCATGGCCATCTTCACAGTTGCCATGGAAAGTCACCTGATCTCCACTGTGTAAGACCACTTTATCACCTTTAGGTTCCTTATGTGAAAATAAACATTTCTGCTCAAGATGTAGACCTCGAGACTTTTGAAAGAGCCTCCCCCTGGCCTCTCGGCTATCAACATGCCATCCAGACTGAGGAAGACCTGGGAACTTCAGAGCTACATGAGCCGTAGCCAGAGCTGCACCGGCAAGCACAGGAAGCCCCCGGGGGCCGAGGTAATGCTGGTGGCTTGCATCACCACGGGATCAACTTCGACAAATATCACCCAGGCTACTTTGGGAAACTTGGTATGAAGCATTACCACTTAGAGAGGAACTAGAGTTTCTGCCCAACTGTCAAGCTAGATAAACTATGGACCTTGGTCAGTGAGCAAACTCGGTAAATGCCAAAAACAAGACTGGAGCTGCTCCTAACATTGATGTAGTGCGATTGGGCTACTTCAAAGTTCTGGAGAAGGGAAAGCTCCCAAAGCAGCCTGTCATTGTGAAGGCTAAATTCTTTAGCAGAAGAGCTGAAGAGAAGATTAAGGGTGTTGGTGAGGCCTGTGTCCGGGTAGCTTGAAGCTACATGGAGAGAAGTTCATTAAAATGTCCACAAGTGAAAAAAAAAAAGATGTAGACCTCGATGGATATGCAGTATAAAATCATTTTACAATTCTCTTAACACTTAACTGTCAGAAAAAGGGAGCAACAATCACCCTTTGAGCCTCATGTAGGCCCACAATTTTTGGTTGCTCCTCAAAATAATCTTTATTCTGTGGCTCCAGTTGAATAAGATGATCCACTCAAGACTAAGCAAGGTTGGGGAGAAATAGTTCTTAATTAAAAAAATCTTTAACATATTAACACTTTGTCCCCATTATCTAACTTCCCTGTAGTGCTGATTTATTTATACTCTATCCCCACTCCCTACTACATTCTGATATTCAAACCAAGATGGTCATTAGGATAAGTGTTTCATATTGTCTCTGATTTTCTTACACCTATTTGAGCTGGCTCTTGATTGTAAGCTGCTGGTAGACAATGATCATTAAAAACTGAATTTTGTGCAACATTAGTTTTATGAGAAACGATTTTTATAGTACTTGGGTCAGCAGAACCTTGTCCCCACCCCAATGTCCCATAATAAAGGAGTACTTTGCAATAAGCAAACATCTATTCCAAGTGTTGGTACAGCGACCCCTTCCTCCTTTTGCCCCTTCATGGGATATAGTGTCACTACTCAGCATTTAGCACAGTCTTTCCCACACAGTAGGTGTTTTGTAAAAGTTAATTGAACTGGTTGTCTTACTGCCTTCAGATTATTTTTTTTGTAACAATCAGAGATGGGAGATTTTAATTTCTATTGCTATGGAAACCTTTCGATTACCATGAATTTTGCATACGTGCATACTTATACCGTATATTCAAACACACTGAATAAGGCTGTGTCTTGAATGTAGCCTAACTGTGATACTGATTTCTCATATATAGTGTGAGTAGAACAGTTTAACCTTGATCTGGCAGGCTCTATGCTTCTATTTTATTTGTTTATATATTTTTATTTTGAGTTTCTGGGTTTTGTGCCTCTGCTTTTTTTTTTTTTTTTTAAATATATTTTATTGATTTTTTTACAGAGAGGAAGGGAGAGGGATAGAGAGTTAGAAACATTGATGAGAGAGAAACATCGATCAGCTGCCTCCTGAACACCCCCTACTGGGGATGTGCCTGCAACCAAGGTACATGCCTTGACCAGAATCGAACCTGGGACCCTTCAGTCTGCAGGCCGACGCTCTATCCACTGAGCCAAACCGGTTAGGGCAGTGCCTCTGCTTCTTAAAACTAAGAGTGTAGCCAGACATTTCAAGTTCATTCACATGGACATTTTAAATATGAATATAAATGATAGCTGAGATCTTATATAATAAAAGGCTAATATGCAAATTGACCAATGGGGAATGACTGGTTGCTATGATGCACACTGACCATCGGGGGTCAGATGCTCAATTCAGGAGCAGCCCCCTGGTGGTCAGGGCACTCCCACAGGGGGAATGCTGCTCAGCTAGAAGCCCTGAGCCGGGCTCACGGCTGGCAAGCACAGTGGCGGTTGTGGGAGCCTCTCCTGCTTCCGCGGCAGTGCTACGGATGTCTGACTGCTCAGGGGAGTGGGCCTAAGCCATCAGTCAGACATCCCCCGAGGGTTCCCGGACTGCAAGAGGGTGCAGGCCAGGCTGAGGCACCCCCCACCCCCGATTGCATGAATTCATGCACCTGGCCTCTGGTTTTATATAACCTATTAGACTACTTTATTTTGATTTGAAATGTATGAGACTGTGAACATAGATTATGCTATAAGTTCAACCTCTGATCCGTATGATTTATTTTTAAATATTTTTATTGATTTTTTACAGAGAGGAAGGGAGAGTGATAGAGAGTTAGAAACATCAATGAGAGACAAACATCGATCACCTGCCTCCTGCACACCCGCTACTGGGGATGCGTCCGCAACCAAGGTACATGCTCTTTACTGGAATCGAACCTGGGACCCTTCAGTCCGCAGGCCGACGCTCTATCCACTGAGCCAAACTGGTCAGGGCCGTATGATTTTTTAAAAAGACTTACTTAGAGCAGTTTTAGCTTCAAAGCAAAGTTGAGAGGAAGGTACAGAGATTTCCTATATACCCCTTCTCCTCCACACATACACAGTCTTCCCATTATCAACATCTCCCACCAGACTGGTACATTTGTTACAGTTGGTGAACCTTCACTGACACATAATGATCACCCCAAACCCACAGATTACACTAAAGTTCATTCTGGTGTATATTCTATGGGTTTGGACAAATGTATAATGACATGTATCTTCCATTATAGTACCATACAGTGTTTTCACTGCTCTAAAGTCTTCTGTGCGACACCTATTCATTTCTCCCTACTGTCAGCTCCTGGCAACCACTGATCTTTTTACTGTCTTCATAGTTTTATCTTTCCCATGATGTTATTTAGTTGGAATTATATGGTATGTAGCATATTCAGATGGACTTTTCACTTAGTAATTTATATATATAAAAGCCTAAACAACCGAATGACCGGTCGACCAGTTGCTAACACATGCACTGACCACCAGGGGATAGATGCTCATGCACAGGATCGGGCTCCCTCCTGTCTGGATTGGGCCTGTGGGGATTGGGCCAAAATCAGCTATCCGACATTCCCTGAGGGCTCCCAGATTGTGAGAGGGTGCAGGCCAGGCCGAGTGACCCCACTGGTGCATGTACCAGGCCTCTAGTACATATATAAGTTTCCTCATGCCCTATGGCTTGATAGCTCATTTCTTCTTAGTGCTAAATAATATTCTGTTATCTGGATTTATCACACTTTATCCCTTCACCTTTGAAAGGACATTTTAGTTGCATGGTTGCTTCCAAATTTTGGCAATTGTGAGTAAAACTGCTATACACATGCAGGTTTTTGAGTAAATTTTAAGTTTATTGACTATTTTAATAATCTGTTTTCTAGCATTGCATGGTAATGAGCTGAAATAGAACATCCCCCCCCCAAAAAAAAATTAATAAAAATAAACAGGAAAGGTAAATGAGTGCTTTTAGGGTGATGTTAGTGTCTGAACTATGTGATACTTTGGCAAGAATATTAAAGAATCAAAATTCTTAATTATTGGACTGCTTCACAGAACTATTTTCTCTTTTAACCTGTGAATAGACTCTATTCTATTCACAAAACCCAAATAGTCATCTGAGAATCCCTTTGGCCATTGTTATTATTATTTTTTTGTTAACTCCCACTCAAGGATATTTTTTCATTTTTAGAGAGAGTGGAAGGGAGGGGGAGAAAAGAGAGAGAAACATCGATGTGAGAGAGGTACATCGATTGGTTGCCTCCCGATACCCTGACCAGGGATCGAGCCTGCAACTGAGGTACATGCTCTTAATGGGAATTGAAGCTGGGACCCTTCAGTTCTCAAGCCAATGCTCTATCCACTGAGCCAAACTGGGTAGGGCTAGCCATTATGTTTTCATACTTATTTCTTGAGGTTTCACTCTCATTTAGCTACTTAGAAATTGAAGGAAAGATGGTTACTGTTTGACTGCTAAGGCCAGGTAGGACAATTTAGAGGATTTTTACTCTCCAGTAGTAAAATAGCATTTATTTATTTATTATTTTAATTTTTATTTATTGAATTAATTAAAGCTGACATTGATTAATAAAATGATATCGGTTTCAGGTGCACAATTCTATAATACATCTTATGTATATTGTGTGTTCACCACCCAAATCAAGTCTCCATTATTTATCCCCTCTTTACCTCTGCCTCCCCCAACCCTTTCCTCTGGTAATCTCCATATTTGTTGTCTGTATCTATGAGGGTTTTTGTTTGTTTGTTTGTTTGTTTAATCCCCTCAAAGACAGGAAGGACAAAGGAAGTAGCTAATTATGGGCGCAGGAAACCTCAAACAAGAAGTCTTTTGAGGTTTTAGAGCCAGGAAATACAGTATTGCTCAGTGGCATAAAGGTTAGGTATTAGCATTGCTCAGTGGCATAATGATTAGAGCCAGGAAATTTAACATCGCTCAGTGACATAAAGGTCTCACCACGGAGGTGAGAACCTGGCCAGGTGAGGTGACTGCTCCCAATAGGATGATGTAGACCACCTTTCCTGAGGAGCTGGTGTTTACTCTAGACATTATTTACTTCAGCCAGGACAGGAAGAATAGCATGATGCTGTGAAATGATAAGCCGCTGAGGTTAGAAGGTGTGATCAGAAAGCTTGAAGATACCACTATCCGCTATGTGCGTTTGAAGTTAACATCATCAGGAACAAATGTGTAAAACATGTGGTTTCCTAAGTGAAGAAGAAAAAGCAGCCATTAAATAAATAAATAAATGCTTTATATATTCATATTATGTTTGCATAAGTGTATTTTGCACAAAAGTGAATTTGGAAGACAAAGTATAAGCATTTAAAATATTCTTGCCCAGCTAGCATGGCTCAGTGCTTGAGCATTGATCTATGAACCAGGAGGTCATGGTTCAATTCTGGTCAGGGCATGTGTCTGGGGTTGTGGGCTCAATCCCCAGTAGGGGACATGCGAGAGGCAGCTAATCAATGGGTCTCTCTCATCATAGTTCTCTTTCTCTCTCTCCTTCTCCCTTCTTCTCTGAAATCAATTAAAAAATATAAAATAAAATATTATTAAAATTCTTCATCTTTCTGTTTTATTAACAAGTGATTGTGATGAAGTTTTGTGCTAACAGTGGTTGTGATGAAGTTTGGTGCTTCCAATTTTGTGCATTTAATGAAAGGGCCATACTAGGAGTTTCAGTTCGGTCTGAAGTTACTACTATTTTCTTCTGATGCTGGTTATCTTCTCATTTAGGAAGAAATCTGTTTTTGTTTTGGTTTTTTCAGAATCAGAATTTAGGAAAACAAACAAATGAACACACAAATCAACCCAAAACAACAAACAACTGGAGCTTAGAGGTAGCTGCTACACAGTTTGGGTTTTTGATTATTAATCTCATTCTATATCTCTCTATAACTATGAACAATCTAGATTTTGTAGTCAGTTTCTCTTCACTTGAACCACCCTGCTTATCAAGTGCATGTGTAGGCATCGTATCTCTTCTATGTGCTGCAGTGACAATAATGAACAAGACGATGTGGTAACCCCCCTATGGAGTTTATATGGAGGGGCCAGACAACCATGTACGTGAAAAAATGTGTTCCACACTAGTGGTTCTGGGGAGCACACTGTGCCCTTCCCCATCCCCTTCCCCCTGGCACGCTTTCCTTGCCTCTCTCTCCGAAGCTCCAAGGGTCCTTCTTTTACCTCTGTAACTTTTATCCTTAGTTCATGTCTTTTATGGCTCACTTCTTCTACCTCTGTGACTTCCTAAGTAAACTTTCTCTTATAGTTTTGGAGGGAAAAAAGTGTTCCCCGCACCTGTGTGGTTTCCACCATGAGACCTCCCCATTCTCTCAGCAGCTCTAAGGATGTAAATTAAAATAGAAGAAGGCCCATCCTGGCCAGTGTGGCTGAGTTGGCTGGGAAGGGTGACTGTAGGGGGCCTGCAGGAGGCACTCTCACATAGATGTTTCTATCTCTCTCTTCCTCTCCATTTCCCTCTGTCTAAAAATCAATAAAAGAACAAACAAAAGAAAAACAAAGGAAAGACTCAACAACATCAATGTTTCCAAGGGCAGTAATATATAAATAACCAGGTCTGAGGTCATAGAATTTTTTTTTTTTGGGAGATAAGCAGTATGCTGCTACATGTTTCCCAGATCCTAAATCATATTAATGTGTCCTCTCCAAACCCCTCTTCCCAACACACACTCTTTATTTCAAGCACCTGCACCCTAAACCTGCCACATTAGGGTAGAGAACCTAGCTCAGTGTCAGGATTTCTGGATTGTAGTCCTGCCTTGGGAGAGATAGAAAAGAAGAGCATCCTAATATATAAAAAGCCAGGGGCCGTCATGACCTAAATGACTGGACAGATGACCAAACAGCAGGCTGCGTGGGGGCGACCAGGCTGGCAGGGGGGTAGTTAGGATAAACTTGATGGATCTCAGCGTGGTGGCGGGAGGGAGCTCTGGGCCCTGGCTGGGGTGTGGTGGAACTCTGGGTCTTAAGTGATCAGGGGCATGGACAGCCTTCAAACTGGACCCTGACAGGAAGAAGCCTCATTCCTCACAGAATCGGCTGTTGGTCAGCTTGCTGTCAGCGGACTGTCAACCAGGAATCCCATTCCCCTGAACCCAGACCCTGACAGGAGGGAGGAGGGAGCCCCATTCCCTTTTAATGTGCACAAAATTTCATGCACCGGGCCACTAGTTTACTTATATTAAGGTCTAAGAAATCTTATATGTAATGCTAATCTCATTGAATTTCCCCAAGTCTGTGAAGTGAGTACTACTCTTATGAAACATACTAGAGGGCCAGTGGATGAATTTGTGCATGGGCAGGGTCCCTTGGGGTTGCCTGAGGAGATCGGGCCCCAGCTTGTGACCCTAGCCTCGCAGCCCCAGCTTGCACTCCCAGACTCGCAACCCTGCAGCCCCGCCTGGCACCCCACCTTGGCCTGGCGCCACCCCCTCACCTGCTCCACTATCCCACTACAGGGCGACTGATTGGGGCTGGGCCTGGGAGCCGGGCCATGGCCCCACCCCCACTGCCACCACTGGTCACCGTCTGCAGGGCGATCGGTGGGGTGATTGGGTCCCTACTTGCACCCACCTTGGACTGGCTCCTCCTGCTCACTGCTCCACTATCTCACTGCGGTCCTGCTCTCGTCAGGGCCCATCGGGGCTAGTAGCACCTCCAATGACACCCACTGCCAGCACTGTATTGATGACGCCCACCATGTTCTGTGCTGCCCCCTGGTGGTCAGCGCATGTCATAGCGAGCGGTCGAACACCTGGTTGAATTCCCGGTAGAACGACTATCCGAAGGGGACAAATTGCATATTAGGCTTTTATTATATAGGATGATAGTGACCCCGTTCACGGATCTGTGCACATTGAAAGGAAATTAATTGGAAGGTGGCTGGCAGGGCGGGACTGGGTGAGACAGGCTGGACACACCCTGGAGTTAACCTCTTGCAGTCCCTCCCCTGCATCTGTGGAGTGAGCAGGGTTCCCTCAGCAGGTGGGGTTTCTTGGACTGGCCTGTGGGGATCAGGCCAAAACCGGCTCTCCAACATCCCCCAAGGGGTCCCAGAGTGTGAGAGGGCACTCTACAAAGTTGCAGTCGTACAGGGTGTGGAACGCAAATGCAAGTGTGCAGTAAACCAGATTCGGGGCTGACAGTGCCCCAGCAACAACATAACCCATGGCTGAAGGTGGAATCGCATGGCCCTGCAAGGAATTGGGCTCCCTTCTCTTTGGTTTTGGGGTGCGTCAACCAAGAACCTCCTCTGCCAAATCACTGCAGCTCAGCAGCTCCTGCATTGAGAGTCTGCCCCCTGGTGGTCAGTGCACATCATAGCAACTGGTCAAATGTAGGAAGGACACCTTTTATATATATAGACTAGAGACCCGGTGCACAAAAATTTGTGCACTGCCGGGGGGGTGGGTGGGGGGTCGTGTGTGCCTCAGCCCCACTTGTGCCCTCTCACAGTCTGGGACCCCTCAGGAGATAACAACCTGCTGGTTTAGGCCCACTCCCAGGTGGCAGAGGACAGGCCCAATCCCTAGGTGCAGCCCCTGGTCAGGCTCAGAGCAGAGCCGATTGGGGAGTTGGGGCGCCGCCCCCTGTCATGCACAGAGCAGGGCGGATTGGGAGGTTGCGATGCCACCCCCAGTCACGCTCAGGGTAGGGCCGATTGGGGGGTTGGGGCGCCGCACCCTGTCACACACAGAGCAGGGCCGATCAGGGGTTGGGGAGCTCCCCACTATTAGGCACAGAGCAGGGTCGATCAGGGGGTTGGAGTGCCTTCCCCTGTCAAGAACAGAGCAGGGCGGATAGGGAGGTTGTGGCCCCACCCCCTGTCACACACAGAGCCACAGGGAAATCAGGGGTTTTGGGCGCTGCCCCGTCATACTGCTCCCGGGGCCAGGAGGCCTCGCTGCTCTGCTGATCCCGGGTTCGGGAGGCCTCGCGGCCCCGCTGATCCCAGTCCTGGGAGGCATATTACCCTTATACTATATAAGATAGAGGCCTGGTGCACGGGTGGGGGTTGGCTGGTTTGCCCTGAAGGGTGTCCTGGATCAGGGTGGGGGTCCCCACTGGGGTGCCTGGCCAGCCTGAATGAGGGGCTGAGGGCTGTTTTCAGGCTGGCGGGTGACTGAAGCTCCCAACCTCTCCTTTTTTTCTTTTTCTTTTTTTTTTAATTCTGGGATTTATTTACCTTCTATGGCTGTCACTGGAGCTGTGAGCCGGCTTTAGCTCTGAGGCTTGGCTCCAGCTCTGAGACCTCAGCTGCTGAAAGCAGGAATCTGGGCTTTGTTTGGGTTCTATAATTGAAACTCTGTTGCAACTCCGGCTCAGCCGGCTGGCTGAAAGCATGGGTTTTATTTAACTTC
This sequence comes from Myotis myotis, assembly GCF_014108235.1. Classification (NCBI taxonomy): domain Eukaryota; kingdom Metazoa; phylum Chordata; class Mammalia; order Chiroptera; family Vespertilionidae; genus Myotis; species Myotis myotis. Next base: position 189,928,566 of record NW_023416335.1, read on the forward strand.
TATAATTGCAACATAGTTGCTTAGAGTTGCAGCTCAGAGGCCGGCAGTGGCAGGTGGGGACTCTTGGCTTCCTTCTTCGCTGGAGCAAGCAAGCCCCCTGTTCGCTTCAGCTGCCTGGCTGCCGTCCGCCATCTTGGTTGGCAGTTAATTTGCATATCACCCTGATTAGCCAATGGAAAGCATGTTCGAGGTACGGTTAATTACCATGTTTGCGTATTATTAAATAGGATGAGAAAACTGAGATTTGGAGTGACTTGTTGAAAATTTTATAGCTAGGCAGGATTTGAATCTTGGATTTCAAATGCTAACATTTCACACTTAACGAGAGCCTGCTATATATTTTCCAGGTCTGCTTAGGCTCTTTATATGATCTATCTCATTTTATCCTCACAGTATCCTTGGAAGGCACATATCACTGCTTCACTGGTGAATTTGAAGGTTTAGAGAAGTAAGTGACGTGTCGCAAGTCACACATAGAAGCTAGGACTGGCATTTTAAGCCAGATATTTCTGTTTCCAGAATTCATGCTTTGTGGCAAAATATTTGTTAAAAAAAATCCATAGTCTGTAAAATCTATAGCCCTGCTAAATTCATAATCTGTATTCTAGTCAGTCAGGCCTGATGGAACATGGGTCAAGAACTAGCAATAACCTGTTCTTTGGCAAGTCAGTTAGCCTCTTATGGTTCGTTTCTTCATTTGTAAAATGGGTGCAATAAGAAATAGCTGTCAGCCCTAGGTGGTTTGGCCCTAGCCAATTCCTGTCAAGGGTACATGCCTGGATTGCGGGCTTGATCCCCGGTGTGGGGCATGCAGGAGGCAGCCGATCAATGATTCTCTCTCATCATTGATGTTTCTATCTTTCTCTCCCTCTCCCTTCCTCTCTGAAATCAGTAACTCCCTATCTCTCCTCAGCAGAAATTCCCTCCCTCCCTCCCTTCTTCCCTCCCTTTCTTCCTTTTTCCTCTTATTTGTTAGTATTTATGGCATTAGGATAGAGGGCCAGGGATCTTCTTTCTCTGTTTTGAGATTGACAAAGCCAAGATTAGGGTAAAGGGAGAAGAAAATGCCCAGCAGCAAGTATTCCTGTAATGTCCAGGCTCTGCCCATAAAATTTTGCTTACATTATGGAAAGAAATTCATGTCTGGGAGGTATTTCAGCTGCCTGCTGCACATGATAGTGGCAGGCCTTGGTAGTGATTCAGAGATTAAGGATTGCATTGGAGGACAGAAGTTGAGGGTCAACCCTGGGCAGTATAACCTAAACTGGGTCCGTGCATTCAGTAGATGGTGTTTGTAATTAGTTTGGAGGGGAGGTGAGAGGCATGAGCAAACAAGAGCAGGGAGGTCATCTCAAGCATGATGTTTGCTGGTGGCTAGAGGTTGGTAAGGAAAGAAAAGAAGAAGCAAGGCATTGGGTCAGATCCTGTTGAAATAGGGGTGGGCGTGTTTCTGCATTATTAATTTCCCCTTTTTGTTCTCCACCTCACTCCTCTTCCCCACACTTCATATTAACTACTATCAGCTGATTTGAGAAGCAACTTAAATTGGTTTCATAGAACTGTATGCCAGAAGATTGACAAGGCCCGTATGAAATGAAAGCGAATATCTGGCTGATAGAAACAGAGAAATGTATTTCTTTTAGCTGGTAGGTTGTCGATATCTATGAAGTAAGGTTCGTGGACAAAACTCAAGTATAGAAATAACTCATCAGCATCTCTTCTTAAATAATCAAATATGAACATTTTCACGCACAGCTTGTAGTGTATAAATGGAACAACTTTTCTGGAGAGCATGTGGTAATATGTGTCAAATTCTTTAATGTATATGCACTTTGACCCCCTAATTTCATGTTTAAAAATTTTCCTAAGAAAATATTCAAAGGTACAAGCCAAATATTTTTTATACTAGCAAAAAAATGGGAACAACCTAAATGTCCCACAGTGGAGAATTGCCTAAATAACTTATGATATAGTCCATGTGGGTAATAATTATACAGCTTTTAAAATGACACATATTTTCCAAATAGTAATAAGAGAAAGTTTCTGACAGATGGGCCATACTGGGTATCCCCAAAAATGTATATACATTTTAACAGTTGATAGCTCAGTTTTGAAAATGAAATGTATTTTAATAAGCACTACCTTTATAATTATTCAAAGTATGTGTATACATTTTTGGGGATACCCTATATTTTAGGCATATTTTTTAAAATGAGAAAACATCTATACTAATAAAAGGGCAATATGCTGATTAGACCGGACATCTTCCAGACATCCTTCTGACGTCCTTCCGGACAATGCCATGGTGGCAGGGGCTGAGGCAGAGGTGGTGAGTTGTGATCAGGCCTGCAGGGGAGAGCATTTAAGAGTGATCAGCCCGGCAGGGGAGAGCAGTTAGGGGTGATCAGGCAGGTGAGCGGTTAGGAGCCAGCAGATTGCAAGAAGAATGTCCAACTGACGGTTTAGGCCAGCCGTGGGCAAACTACGGCCCGCGGGTTGGATCCGGCCCTTTTGAAATGAATAAAACTATTGAAAAAAGACCGTACCCTTTTACGTAATGATGTTTACTTTGAATTTATATTAGTTCACACAAACACTCCATCCATGCTTTTGTTCTGGCCCTCCGGTCCAGTTTAAGAACCCATTGTGGCCCTCGAGTCAAAAAGTTTGCCCACCCCTGGTTTAGGCCCTAAACCAGCAGTCAGACATCCCCCAAGGGGTCCCTGATTGGAGAGGGTGCAGGCCAGCCTGAGGGACCCCCCCCACCCCGCCATGCACAGGGTCTCTAGTGTATTAGATAATAATAGATCAAAAACATTGTGTAAAGTGACATCAACACTGATAGTAAATGAATAAAACATACATTTTGAATCCAGCTAGCATGGCTCAGTGATTGAATGTCGACCTATTAACCAGGAGGTCATGGTTTGGTTCCCCATCAGGGCACATGCCCAGTTTCTCAATCCCTGTGTGTGTGTGTGTGTGTGTGTGTGTGTGCAAGAGGCAACTGATCAATGATTCTCTGTCATCATTCATGTTTCCCTCTCTCTTCCTCTCTGAAATAAAAAAGATATTTAAAAAAACCATACGTTTTGATAATGTATGGATAAAATGGTAGAAGTACACCAGATATTTTATAGTGAAATTATGAAGAAAGTTTCTGACTGATGGGCTATTTAAGTCATGATACTTCTTACATGTATGTATATAGACATATTTATACATTTACATTTCAATCATTTATTTTTACTAGTAGTATCTTTTAAGTAGGCTAGTTTTTGTTAAAAATATTGGTATTTGTTTTTTTGAATGCTGTGTACCTTTACCTTTTTAGTCCTCGAATGTTGCTTTTTAAATGCAGTCTTGCAGATAGTAAGTTGTTGGTTAGTTGAGATGAAGGAACATGTAGCTCGTGACCATCTTTCCTTCGCATCAACACCAGCTTTCATCGTACAATTTCCTTTCGTCACTTTGGTCAAGAGGAGGGGCAGAAAATTTTGAGCTGGAGTATTATTCAGAGATGATTCACTTCTGCCTTCTAGCTTACAGCCCTCATGCACTCAAGGATCCACAGTTGGAAACGCTAACATCTTCCACCTCATTTTTGGATCAGCTTTCTCCATCTGCATCACTACATCCACAGATACAGGTAACATTTACTACTAATCCTACTAATCCCTCAGTTTTTGTACCTGAGTATCTTACTAATCCTCCTTATAAAGTAAAAAAATATCTAAGAAACAAGAATTTTAGGAATATGTTATTTTATCAATTACAAATGACTAGGCATGAGTATGGGATTGGTTAAAAAAGCAATCTCGATTGCATTAAAACAACATCATCTCTGAAGGGAATGTGAAAACTAGTTCAGCATTCACATTTAATGTGGACTTAATGATTTGCATGGTATCTATTCCATCTTGAAGGATTCTGTAATGGAAAATACCTCCTTTCCTTAGGAAATTGGAGAAAATGTGAATAGTGAAGTCTAGAAAATTTTGTAAATTAAAAATGTAAAAGAAAAGAGTTACATATGCAATTTGTTTTCCATACTATCTGTTTTTTGTATATCATCTTTTCACATGGTTTAATGCAAGGAGCAAGGTACATTTTAAATACTTATTATTTAATAATTCCTTTTTAATATTTATATTCATTAATAAATTAAATTCTTTATAGATATTTCCTAATGACTGCCTTAAAAAATTTTTATTTTAACATAGACCTCTCAGGCAGCCTCATACACAGGAAGGTTATTTCTAGAATTTTAATGTATATGCAGTCATTTGGGATTAAAAATGAAGGCGTTTGGCTCCAACCTGCGATTTTTATTCAGCATATCTTGCCTGGGGCACTGGAATTTGAAATGTTAACCAATCTGCAAGGTTAATTCTCAAATAGTTCTTTTGCAGATGGTGTATGGGATACACTTTGGGAAACACTTTGATCGAGTTATGTTATAATTGAATGGAACGAGTGAACCTTCTAACAATTTATATGCAGAGTTGAACAGTGGATATTGTTTTTTGAAGTCAAGATATTTATATTTTCAGAATTTCAAAATGTAGAATTTTGGTGTTTTAAATTGATAATTTTAAAGGTCTTTCAGTCATTTGGGATGGTACCAATTTTGGTTAACAACTGTATGTTTATGTTGAACATTTTGAGCTAGATTGGCTACGTGAATAGGACCCAGCCTATTCAATCTATTGATAAATATTAATTTTTTTCATATTTTCTAATAATCATGAGTGTAATATTATATAAATTTCTTATATAAATCAGTCTCAGTTTATGTGCTTTCGGCATTCCAATTAGTTAATGAACACACATTGATATCACAGGCAGAGATACACACATACCTCTCATTTCTGGCATGCTCCTATAGACTAACATTTTACACTTTCTTTAGACAGAAATCATCCTGATTAAGGTTTTAATGCAAAACATTTTTCTCTTTGTACTCTAGAGATGAGCGATGAGGAAATAATTTATTCAACCCCTGCATTTCTTCAGAATCCTTCAGAGCCACAAAATACATTAAGGCCTGGTGGTACTCAAAGGCCTGGGAAAATTGATGGCAAAGGTATATGTTTTAAGCATCTGGATTTACCTGCTCTTATAGCTTGTCAAATGCTTGAAGCTTGAAAAAATGTTTTTATCTGTACTTTAGGTTCCTAGATGGTAATACAAAACCATAAGTTTTGTAGTAGTAGAACAGTCTTTTTTTCTTTTTCTTACATTTGTGAGAGTGGAAAAATTAGTGAATTCTTTAAATTTGAGGAGCTAATAAAATATTTTCATTCAAATTTGGTCAAGTAATTTTTGAGGCCTTTAACCCCCGGCTCAGTGCCTCAGTTGGAGTGCTGTCCTGTATACCAAAAGGTTTTGGGCTCTATTTACAGTGGACTGTGTACAGGAGACAACCAATCAATGTTTTTCTCTCCTCTCTCTCAAATGAAAAAATAAAAAAAATCCTCAGTGAGGATAAAAAAAAAAGGTAAATAATAGACTAGTATCTCAAGAAAACATTGCATTTCCTAGACAAATAAAAGTCTAAGAAACATTTAAGAGATGAAAAATATGATTTTATTCAGACAAAAGATATTTTAAGTGCTTTAAATATTTACCAAACCTTGATGGCAATAAAGCTGTAAATATGTTAAAATCAAAAGGTGCATACCAATTTTTCTATTCTCTCTCTATCAAATATTGTCACAATTAAACTTTAAATTGAGAATAACGTTTACTATTTTAATATAGTGATGATAAGAGATACAGCTTACAGATATTGAGGACACAAATGTAGGAGGCTAAAAATAGCATTGTCTAGTGGAAAATAAAGTTGATGAGAAAGAAAGGAAAGTTGATTTCTAGAAATATCTTTAAGAATGGATCCCAATCACATTTGCAGCTTCAGAATATCCACTATTGGCTACCAATTTCTCACCAATATTGACTGTGCCCAGCCGGTGTGACTCAGTGGTTCAGCATTGGCCCATGAACCAGGAGGTCATGGTTCAATTCCCCGTCTGGGCACATGCCTGGGGTGCGGGCTCTATCCCCATTAGGGGGCTTGCCAATTGATGTTTCTTTCTTATCCGTGTTTCTATCTCTCCCTCTCCCTTCTGCTCTCTAAAATAAAATATATATATATATATATATATATATATTTAAAAAAAGAATATTGACTGCTTTCCTTTCTTCTTCATGATAAGTTGTGATCACGGCAAGGAGTACACACACTAGTGTGGCTTCTCATAAATGCATGCTGTGTCTACTGTCACCTGTACCTTTGAAATCCTATAGAACTGTTTTGTGTGTAGGATTTCTACCATGGGTGTATGCCAGTCAGAAATCTGAAATTTTAAAACTGTGACTACTAGGTTCCAGATTTAGATCAATTTGTATGATATCATTTTATAACATTTGTAGAAAACATTTATCCCTTTGTTGCAAATGGTGTCCCAGTAAAGGTTAGTAGTGGGCCAAGCTCTACTCCTGGTGATTTTTTTTTAAATTTTAAAAATTTTTATTTAATGGCCTTAAATGTATGGTATATCCTGGACCATACAAGGGGATTATGACTTATCTTAAATTACATGTAGATTAAATTATATTTTATCACACATGCAATATATATATATATATACATATATATATATATATATATGAAATTCTGTTAAATATATCCTTCTATCCTGATGATTACTTTTTCTTCTTTATTTAAAGAGTTTTCGGGACCCTCACGTCTCATTGCAGTGGCTCTTGGGATCCTCTGTTTACTTCTAATCATGACAATCATAGTGTTGGGAACAATGCGTAAGTAACTGAAATACATCCTTTGAGTCTGAGTAATAGCACTAATCACCAATGTTGCAGTTATTAACAATCAGTTGTTCCCTGGATATCATAAGGGAATGTTTCAGATGGCCTTTTCTTGGTGATTTTTTCCTAGACACAGCACAGTATTATTTTCACTTCACTTACCCATTTCAATGACTCTGCAGCCTCATTCGTTATCATACAGGCAATATTCCTTTTGATATAGGACTTAGTAATATTCTGCATTCTGAGTTAAACATTAAGAAACAACTGTTTGAAATAAATTATGACTTTCTTTTATTTTTCTATGATCTCATTTATATGTGGACTGTAATGAACAAACTAAACTGATGAACAAAATAGAAACAGAGGCATGGATACATGGAACAGACTGACAGCTGTCAGAGGGGAGGGAGGATTAGGATGGTGGATGAAAGAAGGTGAAAAGATTGGCCAAAGAACATATATGCATAACCCACAGACACCGACAACAGTGTGGCGATTGCCAGAGGGAAGGGGGGTGGTTGCTGGGTAGAGGTGGGCAAAGAGGTGGGGGGTAGGAGAGGGGATATTTATAATAGTGTAAACAATAAAAATAAAGCTAAAAAAGAATACAATGAAGAAATGATTTAGTAAAAATTTAGAGTGATTCTGTACATAGATGTTAGAATATTGAGTTCATCAACTTTCATTTTTTATTTGAATTCCTTGATATCTTAGAGAAAATCAGTAATATATTGCACTCAGATAAAGAGACATCTTGGGATCTTCCTCCTTTTTCCTGTGTTTATCCTATTTAATAATAATGATGCTATTTCTTCATGTGTCTTAGTGCAGATTTTCATACTCAGAAGATGTGTTGCTAAAAGTTGGCTAACTGATTTTTACTTTGGTACCTATTTTTAAATAATGTGCTAACTATCAAAATGAAACTAAACTGAATGGTAAGGTGTTCTATCATTATTTTATTCAGATCTCTTATTTTATTTATTCTAGACTTAAATTGCTAACAGTAAGAAGTTTGGTGTTTTCATTTCTATCATCAACTTACTGAGGTGTTACTTTCTAAATGTCAAATTGCTAATTAAAGTAATGAAATCGGTTGATTGTCGAAGTGAGATTTTTTCTCTTTACTTTCAGCATTTAAGCATTATGAGTACAGTTTTGCATTTTACCTATTCTATTAATATTAGTTTTTCAGTATAATCGAGAAAAACATCAACAAGATGAAATTCTACAAAACCTCAAGCAAAAGTACCACATTATGCAAAATGATAACTACTTAACAAAGCAACTTTTGGCAAATATGACTCTAGAGTCTGACATTCTCAAAAATAAAATGGTTTGGTGGGGAAAGAAACCAGTCTCACCATTAATAGAAGAGAAGACGTGTCATAGAAAAAAGAAAATCTCTTCAAAATCATTGCAAAATACAGGTATGAAGGAACTCTTCAGTGAGAGATTGCATGATTTTACATTATTTCTTCTTCAGAAGCTTCAAAGTTAATTACAGGCTTATGATATATGCTAGTTATCTAGGTCTACTGGGGAAATTTAATTTATGCCTCTTAAAAATAATATGGGTATTTGAGATTGCTTATTTTGAATATGGGATTGAGACCCCAGGAGCCATGTTTAGATTAGCCGGCCCCTGTATTCCCCAAAAGTTAATGGCAGTTCTTGCATTTCTACTGCTTCCAGAGGTGAAATAATATGTTAGCTCCCCTGAAAATTCAGATCATTTTGGACCTGTGGGCAAATTAGTCACTTATACTTTGTTGCTGAAGTGGATGCTATCAATAAAAATAAACTTAGGCTGCAATGGGCATAAAGCCTTTTATTTGGATGCTGTTGTAAAGATAATTGTAAGTGTGTGTGTGTGTGTGTGTGTGTGTGTGTGTGTGTGTGTCTTGTTTTTCCATTCTGCCTTGACTTCAGATTTTTGGTCGGTTGTGATCAATATGCATTCCCTACAATACACCTGCAAGATTTGTCATAGTGTTGATGTTTGTGCAACTCTGTGTGGTAATACCTATAAAAAATTACAAGAGGTAAAAATATTAATTTTATACAATAAATTCTGCTATCATGCATAAAGATGGAGTGAATTGACCTGTTTATCAGCAATGAATACATATTTGTTTAGGATTTAGAGTTTACAAAGAGCTTTTGCATATTTAATCTCACTTAGGCATGGTAATCAGTGGAAATTATTGTATCCATTATTAAAGCATAAATAATATTTTTAAAACTTGGTATATTGTAAAACACATGGGAGATAAAGAAAAAAATTCCAAATAATGTTTATTTAGAAGACATTCTAGAAATTTATTTGAATTTTATTATTCTTTAAGCAGCTTATTGAGGTATTAATAATATTTTTAAAACTTTATATATTTAATGTATACAATTTGATGACGTTGGATATATACATACACTTGTAAAATGATCCACAATTAGGGTAATATCTCCCAAAGTTTCCTCATGTCCCTTTTTTATTTTTGTGGTACATATGATCTCTCCTTTTACCAAGTTTTTATTTTATTTTTTTAATCCTCACCTGAGGATATTTTTCCATTGATTTTTAGGGTGAGTGGTAGAGAGAGGGAAAGACAGAGAAAAACATCAGTGTGAGAGAAACACATCAATGGGTTGCCTCCTGCGTGTGCCCTGACCAGGGCCCAGTGTGGGGAGGAGCCTGCAAGTAAGGTATGTGCCCTTGACCGGACCGAACGTGGGACCCTTTATCCTCAGGCCAACACTCTACCCACTGAGGCAAACTGGCTAGGGCTTCTTACCAAGTTTGTAAGTGCACAATGCAATATTGTCAACTATAGGCACTATGTTGTATAGCAGATGTCTAGAATTTATTCATCTTGCATAACTAAAGCTTTATACCCATTGAGCAACTACCCATCTTTCCCTCCTACTTGCCCCTGGTAACCGCCATGCTATATTCTGTTTCTCTGAGTTTGTTTAAAATACCTCATGTAACTGCATTCATGTAGTTTTTGTCCTGTGTCTGGCTTATTTTACTTAGCATAATATCCCCAAGGTTCATCCATGTTGCTGCATATGGCAGGATTTCCTTCTATTTAAGGCTGAATTGTACTTCAAGTAGGTATAGACCACATTTTTAAATCCATTCATCTGTTGATGGACATTTGGGATGGCTCCATATCTTGGCTATTGTGAATAATGCTACATTGAACATGGGAGTGCTGATGTCTCTTGGCATTCCAGAATTTTGATGAACCTCATGTTATCATTATTGGTAGCTATTAAGATTTTATTTAGTTATATCAGGCTGATAAATATATTGCTGTGCTTAACAGAATGCCAGATAACAAGAAGTTTAATGTTTTACCTTATATGTTGTAGGCAAACTCAGTGAAGAACTCTGGTCCTGTTGTGGGGTAAACTGTTACCTTTTTACCACTGAAAATAAAAACTGGAAGGAATGTAAAGAGACTTGCCAAAATAAAGGATTATCTCTTTTGAAGATAGATGATGAAGTTGAACTGGTATCATGGATGATTATATTCACTTTTATTCTCTTGGACTTTGTCTCCCACTCTCACACCCAAGAAATGGAGGACAGGGGGAGGGGCCCAGAAAAAGGAACCTTCAGCTATTCTTTGTGTTGTGTCTATTGAGTGAGCAAAAATAGTACAGTTAAGAGGCTCTCAGGAGACTATGCCTGCTCACAGGAACACGATCTTGTTATTTACTAAGCATGCAATACATATTATCTATCATGATCATTATTATGTCCAAAGTGGAAATGCCTTTGAGGATGCATTTTGAGTCTTTGCAATCATCTTTCTTCCTTTCTTCCTTTCCTTTCTTTCTTTTCTTTCTGCCTTTCTTTCTTCCTTCCTTTCTTTCTTTCTTTCTTTCTTTCTTTCTTTCTTTCTTTCTTTCTTTCTTTCTTTCTTTCTTTCTTTCTTCCTTCCTTCCTTCCTTCCTTCCTTCCTTCCTTCCTTCCTTCCTTCCTTCCTCCCTCCCTCCCTCCCTCCCTCCCTCCCTCCCTCCCTCCCTCCCTCCCTCCTTCCTTCCTTCCTTCCTTCCTTCCTTCTTTCTTTCTTTCTTTCTTTCTTTCTTTCTTTCTTTCTTTCTTTCTTTCTTTCTTTCTTTCTTTCTTTCTTCTTTGTTTCAAATATATTTTATTGATTTTTACAGAGAGGAAGGGAGAGGGACAGAGAGTTAGAAACAACGATGAGAGAGAAACATCGATCAGCTGCCTCCTGCACACCCCCTACTGGGCATGTGCCCACAACCAAGGTACATGCCCTTGACCAGAATCAAACCTGGAACCCTTCAGTCCACAGACCGACGCTCTATCCATTGAGCCAAACCAGTCACAGCTGCAATCATCTTTTTTTAAGAAAAACACTCACAGAGAAATATGCCTCACTTTTGATGAAGTACTTAATCGCACAGGCTGGAACCAGCAGTTATTTCTCCCAATGAGGTGACAACTGAAATCCTGGAGTAACATGGTCGAGTAGTTACTACAAGGAATCCAGGAGCCAGGCTGCCTGTGGGCAATTCCAGCGCTGGCACTTACTGGTTTGGTGACCTTGGTAAATGGCTTAACCTCTCTTAGTTTCAGTTTCCCCACCTGTCGAAATGGAAATGATGATGAGAAACATAAAAGTGATAACAATTTTATAGTTTTAGCCTCATGGTGATTTTCATTGCATCTGCAGGCAACATTTACTAGATCAATATTCTTTAAAAAGTTTTTTTTATTGATTTCAGAGAGGAAGGGAGAAGGAGCTAGAATTAGAAACATTAATGATGAAAGAAAATCATTGATTAGCTGCCTCTGGCATACCCCACACTGTGGATTGAGACGGCAACCCAGACATTTGTTGTGACCAGGGATCAAACCGTGACTTCCTGGTTCACACAGTTTATATGCAAATCCAACAGATGTTTTAAATCATAATGCAGAAGATTTTATGTTGTCATAAAATATTTTCTGTATTTGATGCAGTAAAACAGTTAAATTTAAACCTATATTTACAAAACACATTTAGTCATTTAATTAGACATTATGTATTATGTCACTTTGATTTTACATTTTTGGACTAGTAAATATTTCTAAATTCTCCCCCATATTCCTCTACCCCTTCCAACTACTAAACTGTAGCAAGGTTTCCTCTTATGAGGCTGAAGGCTGTAATGTACACCTCCCACATACTCTTATTTTAATATATTTGTTTTGAAGATTCCTTCTTTCACTTAAAACATGCATAGTTATTTTTCTATATCCTTAAATATTTTTATGGAGCATGCTTTTGAATCAGTTCACAAAGTACCAAATTATTTTATGTCTCCTATTGTTAGATATTTAGATTTTAATTTTTCCCATGTTTTAAATAATCTATGATGCTTGCAACCATTTTTTAGAAATATATATTTTTATTGATTTCAGAGAAGAAGAGAGAGGGAGAGAGAGATTGAAACATCAATGATGAGAGAGAATCATTGATTGGCTGTCTCCTGACCTTCCCCTCGCCCCCGACTGGGGATCAAGCCTGCAACCCGGGCATGTGCCCTTGAGAAGAATCAAACCCGGGACCCTTCAGTTCCCACACCGAGCTCTATCCACTGAGCCAAACCGGCCAGGGCTCTTGCAGCCATTTTTGATACAAATAATGAACTAGGAGAAAATTATGTTGGAAATGAAAATACAAGGATTGAGGGTAGAAGGACCTTTCTGGAAAGGAGGTATATAGGATGATGTGGGGAGCAGCAGAGGACTGGCCACCAACTCAGCTGGCTGCTTTTCCTGTCGTCTCCATTCATCTAACTGATGGAAATTTAGTCACACATGTTGTGATTCCTTTACAGGCCTTCCTTCAATCCCAGACTTATAAAAATACCTACTGGATTGGATTGTCATTTAATGAAGAGGGACGTAAATGGGAATGGATTGACAAGGGCACACCTGGAATGTAAGTCCCTGAAAGGCATCCAAGCTGTAACATCGGTGTTGGGGTTGGAAGTATTGTTTCTAAAATGTATCTTCTCTCATTTCACACAGCTTAACTCATTTTCAAGTAGAGGTTATTGGTAAGATTAAGCAGAATGAGTAAGAAAGTGTTTTAAGAAGCATAGTTAAAAAAGAGAAGTATCATGTAGAGTTATTAATAATAAAATTATGATGCTAAAGCTAAACACATGCTCAGAAGAATGTGCTATGAAGTACACAGAATTTTAAAAATCATAAAGTGATATGAAATGATTGTATCATCCTGATTTAGTCATAGTGATCCCTCCCATAACTGCAAATGAATATTTTGAGTATCCCCAAAATTCATTTTAAACTCTTTTTTTTTAGTTTACATATCTATGATTATATGTTATTTGTAAAATATAAATCTAAGCTATTATACACACACAGACACCTTCCCCATAGTCCTATTTAGAACTATAGTATTTTGTAAACTCTTGGGTTTACATTAAGATATAATCTACTGTCAAACTGTTCAATGATTAAAAAAAAAATCATAACTATTATATTTTTATTGCTAGGAATTGTGTTTTATGTTTTCTTTTTTTAAATTACATTCTTTATTGTTGAAAATATCTTATTTTATCCTTGATATGTGATCATTCTAATATTTGAAATTTTGTGGGATTAATCTATTGTTTCTGCTGGTTGCCATTCATAATGCCATTTTCTTTGTAGTGTTTAGTGATAGTTTTTTTTCCTTTTTGAGTTGTTATGGAAATTATTTGAGAACCGAGAAGACAGCAACTTCCTCAAGAAATAATCTGCTTTTATTGGATACCTCGGGGCATTATAAATCTGGGCCACTTCTAATTCTAAAGTTGGGCCCTGCAAGTCATGTAGTTCTGGGCTGCAAACCTACACAAGATGTTATGCAGGAAATTACCTTGATGTAACTAAGGCCTGTGAGTATCCACTCCAGTCAAACTATCTCAGAGGTCACAGAGCAGAAGGCTCATGGGCCATAGTAAGATGCTCAAATTGCATGGTTAATTAAACCGATCACGCTCTGCAAAGGGGAAGAAATGGGATAGCTTGTCACACTGGGGTGGGGTTGGGTAGGCTGTCACACTTAGGATAAAGTGCAAGTAAATGAAGGGATCACTTGAATCCTGGGTTGTACCGTCTTCAAATGGCCTGACTCAACCTGCTGCAAAACCCTTTCGTGATGGTGTGGTTTCTGGAGCCTGACTTGAGGTTTGAGTAATGGGCAGAAGGTTCTGGCGGCCGGCACACTCCTTTTCTGTATTGGGGCGATGCAGGAGTAGGTTAAGCCTGGCCACAGCTGCAGCTTTCCAGTTAATCTGATGAGCAGCCATGGATTTTATTTTTTTAAGGGCCAGAATAAGTGTCGCCAATGGATGGTGAGCTTAAGACCTCATGAATTTTGAGTATTGTGTGCATCATTATTTTGTGTATGATATTTAGTATTTAGATGATTCTTCCTTTTCTATGCTCAGCACACATAAGCTCTACGTACTGTATCTATAGCTCAACATGTCTCCTGGTTACTAACGTACTTATCCACATTTAACATATCTTATGTGTTCTGCCCATGCCTCACAAGCTGTCTAGTGTCATTTATCTTATTTGTTTCTTTCCCTTTTATCCTGCAGCAGATTTGAATATTTTTAAATTATACAGCAAAAGCAAATTACATGAGGGATGGCTTATGATTTTGGATTCTTAGGTGGGCTTGTTCTTCTGGTCTTCTGCTTAAACCTAAGGTTGAAGACAATTCTAGGCTATTTATAATGAAGATATATCCCTTTGGCTTCTCAGCCCTATGTAGCTTGTCTTCTATTTAGGACGGTGGGTGGAATTCCTTATTTGGCATACTCACTCTTCTGGGTTCCCATCCTTTACTTAATAACTCAGCCTGCGTGTGAATTTGCTTCTTGCCTGCCAGTTCATAAATTTATTCAAGAAAGTTTAAATCATTTTTGTAACCAGCATCTCTTTTTTTAATAGAAAGATTTCTGGCACCTAATCCACCACTTTTCTTAAGTAGAAGTCCTGCTTTTAGACATTTTTCAATGGATTGTCATGTTTTAGCTAATGATTAGCTATGGAACTGGGAAGAAAAAGAAGCAAAGCAAATAAAAAGATTGATTAAACCTCATTTCTGACTATAATCCAATTCTACTTTTTTCTCCATAGAGTATATACACATGAGACCTGGTTATCTGTATTATAGAAATTCTTCTCTTTTTAATCTCTCACTTTTACTGAAAAAATTAATGTAACAAAACTTGTTTGCTACATTATAATCCCGTAGCAGTATTGCAAGGTAGTTTTGCCGTCTGACCAAAACCTTCCAGAGTGGAATAAAAGGGGAGACTGTGGGTGGAATCAAGAGGCTGAGTGAGATTCTCTCCGATGGATTAAGAGCCAAAGACAATGTTCTAGTGATGATGTTATGATTAACATTTGTGTAATCCTGGTCTGTAGGCAACTGACTTAAAAATTATGATTTGTGTTGTTGTAAGCTTCAGAAGTAAACAGTTGACTACACATGTTTTCTGTTTTACAGTAATGTTTCAATAATGAATAGGACCTTCGTGAGAAGAGAATGTGCATTTTTAGCCCCAACGAGAATAGCAAATATTGATTGTTCTAAAACCTACAATTGTATCTGTGAGAAGAACGATGTTGTTAATGACATTCACTAACTACTAATGAATATACTAAGAGGAAAAGGTAAAATGGAAAGTGGCCATTTTTAGTGTGCTTCCTGTAATAATCTGTGATTACTTAACAAAGTAATGTTTTTGACTGCAGGACTTAGTCCACTGCAGAAACAGAGATGAGCTGGAAGAGAAGAAGATGCTCTTTTGAACAATGATTTGAGAGATCAGATGGTCTTCTTGGATAAGAGGGGAAGATTTTGCTTTTGGAGAGTAGTTACCCCTCTCTTTAATGGACCTGTGGAATTTTCTGTTTCTCTTTCCTGGAACTACACACAGAAACAGTTAGAAAACTCATAAATACCTAGGTCTTTTCCTTATTTGTAGGATAAGTCATTGCAATAACCTCTGATTTTGAGAGATAACACAATTAAGAATTAAAAAAATAGTTATCTTCCCCCCATGTAGATGCTTACCTCTCATCTCTAAAAATATATTTTCCTATAATTTCAAACTTACTGAGTAGTTAAAACAATATAAGAAACTCTCATCTAACCTTTACCCATAGTTACCATTTGTTTATATTTTACTATCTGCACTTTATTACAAGTTCTCTCTCTCTCTCTCTCTCTCTCTCTCTCTCTCTCTCTCTCTCTTTCTCTCTCTCTCTCCCCCTCTCTCCCCTTGCTGATCCATTTGATAATAAATTAGGAACATTATGTCTCTTTGTCTAAATATTTTACAAAAACAGGAACTTAGTCTTGTATAACCACCGCAAAATTATCCAAATCAGGAAATTTAGCATTGATATAGATAGTACTATGCTTTTGTCTACAGTCCATATTTAAATTTTGTCAGCTGTTTCAACAATGTTATTATAGGTGTGTTCCTTCATATTCAGAGTCATGCAATGTATTTTGTCCTGATGTCTCCTTAGTCTCCTTTAATCGGGGACAGTTCTTCCTGCTTCCATGGACTTTCTTGACCTTCACATTAAAAAAATAATCAAGCTTATTGAGTTAGACTTTGCAGGCAATAAAATGCATCCATTTAAGTCACAAGGTCAGTGGGTTTTTGACAAATGTATACACCTCTTAAATGCCGTCAAATCAAGATATATAGCATTTCACCATCTCCAAAAGTTCCTTTTTGCCCCTTTCCACCCTCCCGGAGCCAGGCAAGCAGTGATATGCTTTCTGTCACTATAAGTTAGTTTGCCTATTCTAGAATATCACACTTCATGTACTCTTTTTGTCTGAATTATCTCAGCATCTTTTTTGAAATTAGTTTTTCTCCTATCAGTAGGTTATTCTTTTTGTTACTGTGTAGTATTCCATTGTACAGATAAACCCACAATTTGTCCATTCACCTATGAGCATTTGATGTGTTTCCAATTTTTGACTATTATTAATAAACCTGCCGGGAACATTAATGTGCAAATACTGTGTGGACATGCACTTTCATTTCTTTTGGTTAAACACCCAGGAGTTGGTTGCTGAGTCCTATGGCAAGTGCATGTTTAATTTTATACTAAACATCTAGATTCTAGATAGTTTTCCAATGTGGTTGCATCATTTTACCTTTGTAGTAGCAACAAATGAGAGTTCATTTGTCTCCATGTAATCTCCAAAGCTTGTTATTGTCAGGCTTTTAAATTTCAGCCATAACAACGGGTGTGTAGTGGTATCTCATTGGGGTTTTCATTTGTATTTCCCTGAAGAATAATGACATTAGCATTTTTTATTTGTTTATTGCCATTTATATATCTTTGAATGTGAAGTATCTATTTAATATTTTGCCACGTTTCTTTTAAAATTGTTTTCCTGTCTTCTTATTGTAGAATTATGGGAGTTCTTTATAGAATTTGGATACAAATTCTTTGTTAAATATATGTATTACAAATACTTTCTCAAAAGTATACAAGTATTTGTATTTGTGTTACAAATACAAATATGTATTACAATACAGTCTTCGTGTTGCCTTTTCATTTTCTTAATAGTGCCTTTCAAGAGGTGAAGTTTTAAATTTTTTGATGAAGCTTAACAAATCATTTTTTCTTTTATTGTCCTAAGAAATCTTTGCCTATATCAAAATCACAGTGGTTTTTGTCTTATGTTAGCATCCAGAAGTTTAATAGTTTTAACTTGTACACTTAGATTGTACACATTTCAAATTAATTTTTGTGTGTGAGAAAAGGGTAGGGGTTCACTGTTATTCCATATTGAAATCCAGTTGATTTTGTACTACTGTTGAAAGACTTTCATTTCCTCTATTGAATCACTTTGGTGCCTTTGTAGAAAATTAATTGGGTCTACTTCTGAGTTCTCTATTCTGTCTCAGTGATCTATATGTCTATTCTTATAGTAATACCATACTGTTCAATACTGTAGCTTTACACTATGCCTTGGAATCAGATGTGCTAATCCTCTACATTTGTTCTTTTTCAAAAGTATATTGGCAATAACAAAAAAAATAAACAACCCAATTAAAAAATGGGCAGAGGTCCTGAACAGACATTTCTCCCAATAGACATTCAAACAGTGAACAGATCCTATAGAATAAAAGCCTAATATACTAAGTCTCCAGTCATCCAGTTGGCCTTTCAACCAATCAAAGCATAATATGCTAATGATATGCTAAGGCCCCTCAACTGCTTGCTATGATGTGCACTGACCACCAGGAGTTAGACGCTCTGACAGGTAGGTTAGCTTGCTGCTGGGGTCCGGTCAATCGTGACTGAGTGAGATGGGCCGGACATGCCCTGGAGCCCTCTAGTAGTCCTCCCTGGCTGGCCAACCTCCTGGGTCCCTCCGAGGCCCTGATCGTGCACCAGTGGGATCCCTTGGCCTGGCCTGCACCAGCAATCCAGGACCCCGCAGGGGATGTCAGAGAGTTGGTTTTGGTCTGATCCTGCAGGCCAGGCTGAGGGATTCCATTGGTGCATGAATTTGTGCATCGGGTCTCTAGTATATGATAAGATGCTTACCTTCACTAACTATTAAGAAAATGCAAATCAAAACTACAATGAGATTCTACTTCACACTTGTTAGAATGGATATTATTAACAAGATAAGTATTAACAGTGTTGGAGAGGTTGTGGACTAAAAGGAGCCCTCACTCACTGCTGGTGGAAATGTAAACTGGTACAGCCATTGGGGAAAGCAGTATGGATGACCCCCCAAAATTAGAGTTACCATATGAACCAGCAACTCATCTTATGGGTGTCTATCTGAAAAATTTGAAAACCTTTATTTGCAAGGATATATGCACTTCTATTTTCATTGCATCATTATTCACAGTGACCAAGACAATGAAACAACAGAAGTATCATGCCTCTCTATAGATGACTGGATAAAGAGTATGTGGTACCTATATACAATGAAATACTACTCAGCCAGAAGAAAAGATGAAATATTACCATTTGTGACAATATAGATGGATCTGGAGAATATCATGCTAAACGAAATGTCAGAAAGTCAAGAACCATATACTTTCTCATACGTGGGAGATAAAACTAAAAGCAACAAATGAACAAACAAGAAACAAAAAACAAAAACTCATAGACATGGCAACAGTACAGTGGTTACCAGAGGGAAAGGATGGTGAGGAGGGTAGTGAAGGGTAGAGGGGTTTGACTGTATGATTGTGGAAGAAGATTTGACTTTGGGTAGTGGAGACACAATGCAATACACAGCTGATGTTATAGAATTGTACACCTGAAACCTGTATAATTTTATTTACCAATGTCACTCCAATAAATTCAATTAAAAAATGGTGAAGCTTCCTTTGGGTACTTGAAAAGAATAATACCTACTACTTTTAGTCACATAACAATGATTTAAAAAAATAAAACAAGTGATGATTTGCCAAAAAAAAAGTATATTGACTATTCTGGAATCTTTGATTTTCTCAAAATTTCTTAAAAAAATGCTTGATTGGGATTGCATTGAATCTGTAGATTAATTAGGAGAATTGA
This sequence comes from Myotis myotis, assembly GCF_014108235.1. NCBI lineage: Eukaryota > Metazoa > Chordata > Mammalia > Chiroptera > Vespertilionidae > Myotis > Myotis myotis. The sequence goes on from NW_023416335.1 coordinate 189,948,019, forward strand.
TGTCCTAACAATGTTGAGTATTAAAATTCATGAACATGATTTATTTTTCCATTTAGTTAGGTCTTTAATGTCTCTCAACAATGTAGTGCATTTCAGGATACAGATCTTATATGTATTTTTAAAAATTTATATTTTTGATGCTGTTGTAAATGACATTTAACATTTTTTCAAATTATTTGTTGTTGTTTATAGAGATAAAGCTGTTTTTCTGTAAATTATCTTAACTTATTACTTCCAGTAGTTAAAAAAAAATTCTTTGTAGATTTCAAAACTAGGAGGGTCCAAATCTAAAGCTAATGGGTGGGACTATATATCACTTGGAGGCCTGATATTTGAAGTGGATACAATGACTACTTGGGTTTTGTATTATATTGGAAGAAACAATTCTTCTACCCTTCTAGATTCTAAGACTAAATTGAGATGAGACAGATTAACAGGCCAAAAACCACATTTAATTATTTATGAAAGGGGGATCCATCAGAATATGAAGTCAGGCAATCAAAGCTGATAGCTATTCTGAGCGAAGTTGAAGGGCGTAGGGGGTCTGGGACTTCAAAGTGGAGGAAAACAATTTATAGCTAAAAAAACACATGTTGTTGTTTTTTATGAAGCTGTGGCCAGCCTGAAAATGTACCATCTTGTACTTCCTGGAAAAACAAATGTTTGGTAAACGAATGTCTGTCATGTACAGACAATGGGACACAGAGACGACGTGGTCCTTTCAAGCTATCCCCACCCCTCTCCTCCTCCCCCTCTGCCCCGCTCCCCAAGCCCACCACATCCAGCCTATGTTCTTCGAAGTTATTCTAATAATAGCTCTCTTCCTGGAACAGGCCCTCTATCTATTATTTTAGTCAGTGAAGGGGAGGAGAATGAAATACTTCCTGAGTTTTCTGTTTCTCAAAAATAATCAGCCCGAGAAAGAGACCTATTTTGAGGTAGTTTTGCTCCCCTGCAGCATCTGTCCTTGGGGGGAAAGCGGGGAGAGGGAGAGCCTCTTTCTTGGTATAGCAGACAGTGCCTCATAGTAGGTGAAGCATGAAGTGGTCACATAGACTTTAATATGAACGCAAGGATGGCTATGGGCGTTGAGGGAGCATATGCCTCTCGGCCTGTTTGTGCTCAGACCTCTTTCCCCCCACCCCCCAGCCCACCCAGCTTTGCCTTGAAGGGGGAGTCAACCCCTTCAGGCTGCATTTCCCAGGATCTTAACCAAACAAAGCTCCAGGTGAAACTTAAGTGCTCTCAATGCTTGACAGGGCAGCAAAAATGAGGAAAAAGGGAAGTTCAGTGCGGGAGGATGGGAAGCCAATTCCAGGTGATGCACACCTGGGCTGGCCGCTGCTCCATGAAAAAACAAAGCTGGTCATTTGGCTATGGGGAAGGTGGCTGCACAGACACGCTGTAGTTGTGGACAGTGCCTGGAAGGGAGGAGTGGAGAGGAAATGTGTGTGCCGATTTCATCTCGCTTCCCATTGGTTATAGTTCATCCGAAATGAAAACATACCTGCACGTCCGGCATGCACAGCTGCTGGTGAACCCAGCTCTCACACCCTCCGGTGTGGTGCTTCTCAGGGTCTGGACATGGCGTTCAGAGCTACACAGTTCATTTGTAGACTTCAGACGGTGGAAACACTCGCCTTTGCCTGTAAGTGATCATTGCAGGGACAACAGTGTAAAAGCAAGTGACATATGAAGCTCAGTGGAGAATCCGTGAAGGTACATGAGATGTATTCAGTAAAAGCAGGCTCCCAAGTTCAAGTGGGTTTTGTCAATGGGAAATTGGACGATGGGAGAAAGGGTAATTTCAATCCTGCTCTACTTTAGTTTTCCTACCCAGCAACAGCTACATTTCTTCTATATTCCTATGTCTCTTTGGACAAAGCTTCTGTGGTTCTAGCTTCTGCGAGTGATCCTGACTCCAAGGAACCACCTCCTTCTTTTATCCCTAGCATAGGAAGTAGTGGAGGCTTTCTGGTATTGTTAAACTGTTTTCTTATTGATTCCTGGGCGGTTTCTTAGCATCATCTTTGTACCTTCTTTATCAATTCTCTGAGTTAAATTCCTTCTGCTTTAATACTCAGAGAGATTTCTGTTTTCCTTTCTGGACTCTGACTAATACACATATACTTTCTCATTTTATGATTCCAACAATCCTATTCCCACAATCCTATAAGCTAATTCCATTAGCATAATTTTACAGAGGATGAAAGCAGAGCTTAGTAAGATTATTCAATTACATAGTTGGAGCTGGGTTTGAATCCTGGCTTCCTGACTCCACTCTGACAGTGATGTAGCTCGGATCTTTAGTTTTAGCTGAGCTATCTTTACATTATCTTAATAGGCTATGAGTAATCTAATGTAATAAAAGACAAACATGCAAACTGACCATACCTTTGCCACACCTTAAGCCCCGCCCACCAGCCAATCAGAGTGACTATATGCAAATTAACCCAACCAAGATGGTGGCAGGCAGCCATGGAGCTGAAGCAAGCAGGAGGGTTGGTTGTTCCAGTCATGGAGGAAGCGAAGCTTCCCGGCCGGCCCTGAGCTCCACTGAAGGGAACAAAGTTTCAATTATACAGTGGGGCCTTGAATTATGAGTTTAATTTGTTCTGTAACAGAGCTCGTAACTCAAATTACTCTTATGTCAAATCACTGTGACGTTCTCTGCGCCAACTAGCGGTGGGGTATCAGAAGCTGGCTCGTACATAACCTGAATTTTAGCTCACAGCTCAAAGCAAAAAATCTGCCAAGAGATGGCGCATATCTCAAAAAACTCGTTAGTCGGGACACTCGTAAGTCAAGGCCCCACTGTAGAAGGTAAATAAATTCCAGAATTAAAAAAAAAAGAAAAAAAGGAGAGGCTGGGAGCTTCCATCGCCGGGGGGCTTGGCCAGCCCTCAGACCCTCACCCAGGCTGGCCAGGCACCCCAGCAGGACCCCCACCCTGATCTGGGATACCCTTCAGGACAAACCAGCTGGCCCCTATCCTCTATAATAAAAGAGTAATATGCAAACTGACCCTAACAGCAGAAAGACTGGGAATGACTGGTCACTATGACACACACTGACCACCAGGGGGCAGACGCTCAATGCAGGAGCTGGCCCCTGGTGGTCAGTGCGCTTCCACAGGGGGAGCTCTGCTCAGCCACAAGCCAGGCTGATGGCTGCCAGTACAGCGGTGGTGGTAGGAGCCTCTCTTGCCTCCTCAGCAGCACTAAGGATGTCTGACTGCAGCTTAGGTCTGCTCCCTGCTGGCAAGTGGACATCCCCTGAGGGGTCCCAGACTGAGAGAGGGCACAGGCTGGGCTGAGGGACCCTCCCGAGTGCACAAATTTTTGTGCACCGGGCCTCTAGTTAATACTAATAATAATCAAGTGCCGGGGTCCAGCCCCAGCGGGTCCAGGGGTTCCCAAAGGCGTAGACGGAGTCGGCGAAGAAGGAATGACACAGAGACAGCATTCAGTTGATCAGCAGCCTAGCCAGGACCTCTAGCCAGGATCTCCAGCCAAGTTCTGGTCTGGATTTCCAGAGAGGTTCTGCTTTGGATCTCCTGCCAGGTTCTGTGTCCATGTTATCTTGCTAGGTTCTCCAGCCAGGTTCTGTAGCCATGTTCCCTCGCTAGGTTCTCCAGCCAGGTTCTGTCCAGGTTCTCCAGCCAGGTTCAGTCACCAGGTTCTAGTCAGGTTCTCTTGCCAATTTCTGTAGTCAGGTTCAGTCCAGGATCTTTTGCCATGTTCTCTCCAGCGAAGTTCTTCTGTCTGTAGGTTCTGTCTTCTTAGTTCTGTCTTCTAAGTTCTGTCTTCTTAGTTCTGTCTTCTAAGTTCTGTCTTCTAAGTTCTGTCTTCTAAGTTCTGTGTTCTAAGTTCTGTGTTCTAAGTTCTGTGTTCTAAGTTCTGAGACTTGCTGTCTTGTTACATCTGTATTTATACCAGTTGATTCAATCCTATCAATCTCTATTACAAAGGTTAGGGCGTTTCTTATCTCCATTCCAGGGAGTAAAGATTATGTAGATTAAGCATGATTGTTCGTAGTTAAAGTGATTAATTGCCCGCCTGGCACTTAGTTGAGGGGTTTTATTCCCTCCCTAACTTCAGGGGAAAATCCCTACCTGGGGAAACAACCTTTCTCAGAGACCTTGGTTAAAACACATAGTGCCAAGAAGGTGAGCAAACATATTAAGAACAGTATGCCATACATGCCAGGTCCTTTGAAACAGCAAGGATGGACCGGCTCCCGGCAATCAAGAATAATGAATATTTTTCTGGATATAAAAACAGGTATATATGTTCTCATAGGCATTTAAAAATGGTAGGTGCAATGCTTTCATGCAAGTATTATGTTAATTATTTAAAATAGTCTGTTACAATAGCAGTAAGAAAAAGAAGAGACCCAAATTGAACCTGATTCTTAAAAAAAGTTGAACCTGATACTGAATTCATTATCAGCAGGTGGGCGCTGACTCATGATGTAAAGAGATGGTTATCAGAAACCAATAGCGTGGAACTGGTTGTTTTCAGATTTTCCTTCTTAGATGTTTATCTGCCACTTGTTTGTCAGAATCTCAAAGTAGAACCCAGATATTTTCCACAAACATCCCTGAGATAATTCAGTATTCTGGGTGGTTATCGGGCCCTTTGAAACCTCTATGCTCAATGCAGGTGTTTCACCCATTATAGGCTCCCATCATGAGTTTCATTTGGCCTCATATGCTTTTTCCTTTCCCATTTTTCTCTTGGTAATTAGGGTAAATGGCACGTGCTTGTACAGTTGCTCATATTCCAGCCCAGTTAGAATGAACTGTCCACTTTCCTGCTCCATTAAACTCTTTGTCCCCTATTATGTCACGTTGGATTGCATTAAGCAAATGTCTGTTTATCTGAATTGCACCGAAAATGGCTTTCACACCCTCTTTCCTAATTTGTATACATTTTCTTGCCTCACGTAGTAGCAGTTTGCTTTTGTTGTGAATGAAAGCAACACAAAGCAAGCACACTGGTGGCTTTTACCAGGGAGATCTTAGAAGAGAAGTGAGCATTAAAAAAGAAGACATTTCTTTGGGTGAATGGGAAAAACACTGTCTTGCAGTGGTGAGACGTGCAAGCAGAGGAGTGGTAGCTCTGATTTCATTTGAAGACTCTCAGGGTGTTTATGATGATGAAACGAACAGAGAAGTAAGGCAATGTCTACTTTAGGTGTCAAGTATGCAAAAGGTACTTCAAAGCTAAATAACAAGGAAACTGTAGAGTTAATTTTTATTGAAGAAATAGTAATTAGGCAACTACTGTGTATAGAAAACTGGGGTAGGTACTAGATATTCAAAATGATAAAACAAAATAAAAGAAATAACTAGCTACATATTTACCTTGCTGCTTGTGTGGATTATTGGCAGTGGCTCTCGAGATTTCCTGAGCACAGGGTTCATCTAGAGCAGTGGTTCTCAACCTTCTGGCCCTTTAAATACAGTTCCTCATGTTGTGACCCCAACCATAAAATTATTTTCGTTGCTACTTCATAACTGTAATGTTGCTACTGTTATGAATCATAATGTAAATATCTGATATGCAGGATGGTCTTAGGCGACCCCTGTGAAAGGGTCGTTCGGCCGCCAAAGGGGTCGCGACCCACAGGTTGAGAACCGCTGATCTAGAGAGTTTGTCAAAAGGCAGATTTGACCCCGTTCATTCTGATTCTTGGTTGGCAGGGCAGATTGGAAAAACAAGCACAAAAATGCAGCTTCAGGGTGGCACAACTTTGCTTCCCTTCCCATAACACGTTGCTCACGAGGAACAACACAGTGACTACGTTCCGTCATGTCATTGCATTGTGTGGGGGCACAGAAAATATTAATACTTGTCCTCCTGTTTTCAAACTTCTTCTGGCTGGGCTAATTATCCAAAGAACAGAGACAGATTAACAAGAGAAAAATCAAATTTCAATGGGTTCCTCATCTCACCTGGGAGGGAATTCACAGGGAATTAGTAGGAATGGACTTAGGAAAAACGGTGGAGAAATCAGGATCATTCTGGATTTATTGTCACTGTGGCTACAAATTGTGTCCTTCTAATCTGGTGTACAGTATACAGAGAATGTGGTGCACTACAAAACAAGATGGTTTAAGGTTACAAACAGCACAAGACAAACAGGAAACCCTTGTGATTTGTGGCTTCAAAAGAAGAGGGTCTTAAATCTCTCGGGCAGCCAAATTGCAGCTTCTCAGCTGACCTTTTCCCTTACAGCTGTTTTCGTGTATTCTGACCTGCTCTTTTAATACTTTTCCAGTCACAGTAGGAGGAGAGCCTCTTCAGATGATAATCTTTTGTCTTAACGCCTTATAGTTTTGCTCCCTGCAAATTAAACAATTTTTCCTTCCATCATTGGCATCATTGGCACAGAAGCATCCCCCAAGCTTACAGAAGATCACAAATGGTGAGGAATTCCAACATAAATTTCACCAAAGGAAGGTTTTCAAAGGAATTCTCATAAAAAAGGAAGAGCATTTACTCAACTATGACTTTTATTGAAAGCTAATTCTGCTATTGTAGAAATTGTAGTGATTTTTTTTCTTTAATAATAATGGGTCTCCTTTCCCCATATCTTATCTCAATATATTTCTTTAGTTTCCAATAATATTGGAGGGGGATATTTTCACAGAAGTGAAGTCTGATGACAAAAGGAAGAAAATAAAATCCAGAACTTCTGGCAGGAAATATGATTTTATTAAGCATCTATTTTCACAAAATCCTAAAATTATAGGTTTGAACAGGGTCTTTACAGGTTTAACAAGCCAATGTGTGAATATATATATATATATGCAACTGTCCGACCATCCAACCAGTAGCTATGATGTATAATGACCACCAGGGGGAAGATGCTCAACATAGGAGCTGCCAAGCTGCTGTGACTTGGTAGTGGCAGTTCTTGGGTGACACACCCTGGAACCAGAGAGGAAGAAGCCTGACTCTGGGGTGTGTCATCCAAGAACCCACCTCTCACAATCTGGGACCCTTCGGAGAATGTTGGAGAGCCAGTTTTGGCCCGATCCCCGCAGGCCAAGCCGAGGAACCCCACCTGCTGGAGGGACCCCACTCATTCTGCAGATGCCCTTCAAGCTGCAGCCACCCAGGTGTGGCCGGCCAGGGAGGGAGCATGGGAGGCTGGCTTCAGGAAGTGTTCAGCCCAGTCCCGCCCTGCTGGCCACCTTCTAATCAATTTCCTTTCAATGTGCGCGAATCTGTGCACCAGGGCACTAGTTAATTTATAAACTTCTCTCTATAACTTCCCTGCCAACTGTTTATCTATTGTGTTTGAACACTTTCAGGAAAATAGAACTCATTTTTTTTTCTTGAAGGTAGTCAATCACAGACTTTCACTGCTTCTAGAATATTTTTCTTTATTGCAAATTAAAATATTTATTCTTGCATCTGATAATGACAAACACTACTTGTAACTCTTTTTACTGCTAAAAACAGGAGTAATTCTCATTATACGCCTTGTGACTTTTGAGGCTGAGTCCAACATCCAGAGCAACCTGTTATCATCTCTTCCTAGGCCTGTGAATTAATCACATTAGAGAAAATTCAGGAAAGATCATCTTGCTTTATTTGACATAGAGTCAACATATACTAGTATTTGCTACTTATAAACATTGTATTATTTAGAAAGGTTGATTCTAATGCCAGGGAATTGTGTGTCTGTCTTATGCAGTCATGTGTGGTTTCTTATCACCATTCTTCCAATTGTTCTCTTCTGACCACCCTTCACAGTAATGCAAGTGGAGACCGTGTGCTGGGCTCATTTCCTACATCAGCAGATGGCCTTCGCAGTGGAAGCACTGACAGAAATATCTTGGCTTTTATGGCTTTGGAGATCTTCTAGAAACTCTGCACATAAAAATCTGAATTGTCATTATTTTTGCTCTTGTAGTTGCAGCAGTCCTAAGATAATATCAAAGAAAATAAAAACACATGCTGTCATTAGTTGTGAGTGGTGTTGGGAAGGGGGGCCCAGGACAAACATGAATCATATCTTTCTATTTGAGTGATTTATTAAATGTTAAAATTCTGTACATTAGCCATTTATTCTTTTTTTTTTATTAAATCTTTATTGTTCAGATTATTACATTTGTTCCTCTTTTTTCCCCCCCATAACTCCCCTCCTCCCAGTTCCCGCCCCACCCTCCGCCCTCACTCCCCACCCACGGTCCTCATCCATAGGTGCACGATTTTTGTCCAGTCTCTTCCCACATCTCCCACACCCCCCTTTCCCCCCCAAGAATAGTCAGTCCATTCCCTTTCTATGTCCCTGATTCTATTATAATCATCAGTTCATTCTGTTCATCAGATTATTTATTCACTTGATTCTTAGATTCACTTGTTGATAGATGCATATTTGTTGTTCATAATTTGTATCTTTACCTTATTCTTCCTCTTCCTCTTCTTAAAGGATACCTTTCAGCATTTCATATAATCCTGGTTTGGTGGTGATGAACTCCTTTAGCTTTTCCTTATCTGTGAAGCTCTTTATCTGACCTTGAATTCTGAATGATAGCTTTGCTGGATAAAGTAATCTTGGTTGTAGGTTCTTGGTATTCATCACTTTGAATATTTCTTGCCACTCCCTTCTGGCCTGCAAAGTTTCTGTTGAGAAATCAGCTGACAGTCGTATAGGTACTCCCTTGTAGGTAACTTTCTTTCTCTTGCTACTTTTAAGATTCTCTCTTTGTCTTTTGCTCTTGGCATTTTAATTATGACGTGTCTTGGTGTGGTCCTCTTTGGATTCCTTTTGTTTGGGGTTCTCCGCGCTTCTTGGACCTGTAAGTCCATTTCTTTCACCAGGTGGGGGAAGTTTTCTGTCATTATTTCTTCAAATAGGTTTTCAATATCTTGCTCTCTCTCATCTTCTGGCACCCCTATAATTCTGATGTTGGTACCCTTGAAGCTGTCCCAGAGGCTCCTTACACTATCCTCGCATTTTTGGATTCTTTTTTCATTTTGCTTTTCCGGTTGGGTGTTTTTTGCTTCCTCGCATTTCAAATCATTGACTTGATTCTTGCGCTCCTCTGGTCTGCTGTCGGGAGTCTATATAATATTCGTTATTTCAGTCCGTGTATGCTTAATTTCTAGTTGGTTCCCCAATATAACATCGAAGGTCTCATTAGTTTTCTTGTAGATCTCATTAAGTTTATCGGCGGCTTCTAGACAGTTCTTGAGAGACCTTAAAAGTGTGGTTCTGAACTCTATATCTTCCATTGACAATTTTGTCCTGTTTCTTTGTCTCCGCATTTTGTTATGCTTCCTTGGTGCACCCCCTAGTGGTCTTTGTGCGCAGTCTTATAGTTAAACCTTGATTGTTGTAGCTAATACCAGGGAGGGTTTGACCTCCAGGCCAAGTGGCTATGAGAATCAGCTGTGCCTGCAGTGAGAGAACTTCTGTCCTCTAGGGAGGTGCTAATCTAGCCTTTGCCTGAGGCTATCCGGCAAATGCCTGTGTGCAGGGCTTGGGCGGGGTGGGTCGCACAGGATCAACAGGGCTGGCCGGAGAGAGCAGTTATGGCAGCTCTCAGTCCTGTCCCCAGGGGCTCTGCCTCTCTGAGTCCCAGCACCTGCTGCAAACCTCGGAGAGAAAGCTGTACTCACTCTGACCGAAGCCAGACAGTCCCGCTTCTCCCGTTTGAGTCTGGGTCCCTAAAGACTCGCCTGTATCTGGAGCTCAGAGTCTGCAACTCCCTCCCGATTGAAAACGCCAACCACGCCCTCCGCCGCCAGCCCGCTCCGCACACTCCGCACCTCAGAATTTGACTTCAGCACTGCACCTCCTCTGAGTGTCCCTATGCGTTTCTCTTTCCTCCTAGTTGTAGGACTTCCACTCAGCCAGTGTTCCTGTGGTTCTGGGTGATGTCCCTTCCGTTTTTTAGTTTCACTTTTGAAGTAGTTCTTCAAGGCAGCAAACTCTGGCGTTAACCTATGCCGCCATCTTGGTTCTCCCCATTTATTCTTAGATATTGTAGGAAGTCATTATTTGTTGATAGATATTTACATATATAAAATTAATAATAATCAAGGGTAGACATGCTCGTTAAGTAACCCTGAGGCAGAGACTGCAACACATGCATGGTAGGTATCCATGAAAAGATTTTGTTAAACTCATCTTTTTCAGTGTCTTTATTGAGCAGTGTTCACGTCACACTGCAGTCATCTCCCATAATTTCATGCCTCTGTATTTTTTGACCTATATAACTAATATTTGTTTTATTGGAACACTGCTGCAATAATATATTTTTTAAAATTCATTTCAGAGAGGAAGGGAGAGAGAGAGATAGAAACATCAATGATGACAGAGAATCTTCAATCAGCTGCCTCTTGCACGCCCCACTCTGGGACTTGAGCCACAACCCGGGGCATATGGCCTGACCAGGAATCAAACCTTGACCTGGTCCATAGGTTGATACTCAATCACTGAGTCATGTCAGCCAGCCTGTTGCAATAATACTTTTAATTTATACATGAATTTCTTTATTTGGCTTAGCATCCCAATCTGCTCTTACTTTAAAAACACAATGGTTATTGCAGGTTAACAATGTTCCATGTGCTACGCTAGGGGGCAGTGATACTTAAAAGATATTGTGTTTTGGTTGTTGTGTATTGCAATGTTTTCTTCCACTAAACTAAAAAAAACCCCCAAAATTCTCAAGAATGGAAATTATGATCAAATACCCATCATAGTACATTTGAGATCTCAAAGGAGGCCAGTCTGAGAGGAAATTACAGATAGTGGGGAGCGTGACAGAAAATGAACATGCAGACATGGTCAGAGGCCAGATAATGAGATACCTTTGGTTGTTTAAGTTCAAAAGGAAGCCATTAAAGCCTTTTTAATGGATGGGAAAAAGAATCAGGGATCTTGGGAATTTAGGTGATTTCATGTTTTGAAGAAGCAAAAATTAAGTTGTTATCAGCCAATAAGGAAACATTTAAGACAAAGTACATGGAAGTCAGCTTGAAGGGGCTTTTTGGGGGGCAAATTGTGATACTCTGATCATTAATAATAATAATAATAATAAATTAATTAAAACTAAGGAACGTTTTACATGGCATGTTCATAATTATACTTAGAAAAGTTTACCGACATAGGTAGTTGTAACCTGAAAGCAGAAATATAATAGATCCTATTTTTTAAATGTTTTATAATAAGTTAATCATTTTATTAAGGGTGTTGATATATCTAAATGAATTTTTCCTGTTTGAAAATATCTGTGTGTTTATAAAGCATAGAGAAGTTTTTGTTAGCTGTATAAGTAAAGAAAGGAAAATGTTGGGAACTGTAAGCCAAATAGTTCAGAAAAAGTAGAACCAAAAGCAGGATGATCATATACAATAAGAAAGTAAGAATGGGAAAAGTGTACAATATTACTGTGTTTGAAAATGATGATTTAGCTAACTATCTTAAAAAGGGAACTAGATACAAAACTTTGATTCCTCTTTACTAGGACATAGAATTTCTAAATTTAAATAATTTGGCCCTAAATTTAAATAATGCAGCAATGCATATGTAATTCAAAATAGTACTAACACATTATATCAATATATCTTAATAGGATAATGCATAATGAAATGTTGGCTAAGTGAGATTTAAAATGTATCACTTTTAATGAAGATTTTAGGTTATAAAAATCCAAAACCTATGTGAAAGGTGATAATTTAAAATGTTCTATGTTTATTTAAAAATATATTTTTATTGATTTCAGAGAGGAAGGCAGAGGGAGAGAGAGATATAAACATCAATCATGAGAGAGAATCTTTGATTGGCTGCCTCCTGCACAACCCACACAGGGATCCAGCCCAAAACCCGGGCATATGCCCCGACAGGGAATTAAAATGTGACCTCTTGGTTCATAGGTTAATGCTCAAGCACTGAGTCATACCACCTGGGCTAAAATGTCATATTTTTATAACAAATGAAGTTTAATTCCAAAATAAGTGCTAACTTGGTGGGCTGCTACTTAAGTTAAATCACTATCAGAAAAACAAACAGATCCCAAACTCTGACTAAAAACCAGTTGTTTGGAAAACCATTTCATGAAATATTTTGCTTTTGGTCTGGAGACATTATTGCAAGCTCAGAAAAGTATCCGAGGATGTAGTAATGCAACTATTGAAAAGAACAAGTCTAATCACAGCTGTAGAGAAATAGAAAACATTATAGGAATAACAAAGAAAGTGAAGTTTAAAAGCTGTAATTATATTTGAGCACTAGAGGCCCGATGCACAAAATTCATGCAAGGGGCTTGGTCCTTGCAGCCCTGGCTTCATCTGGAAGGTTGTCTGGACAGTCGTTCTGCTGTTTGGTTAATTAGCATATTAGCTCTTTATTACATAGGATAAGTTTAAATATAAGGTTAACAATAGAATTTGTAATTATTTTGTTTGTGTATATTTGCTACTTAAGATGGTTGAAGTGTTCAAAAGAGTTAGCTAGGCAGACTCTTTAATTGTAGATTAAATTTTGTATGGGACATAATTTGAGTAATTACATTGAAATTAGTGTTCAAATGCTTAAATAAGTTTCAAATTCTCTTTATTAGTGGACTAGTGGCCCAGTGCACGAAATTTGTGCGGGGGGAGGGGCGGGTTGTACCTCAGCCCGGCCTGTACCCTCTCCAATCTGCAACATACCTCTCACAATCCGGGGCTGCTGGCTCCTAACCACTCACCTGACTGCCAGCCTGCTCGCCCCCAACTGCCCCCCTTCTGGCCTGATCACCCCCAATTGCCCCACCTGACCTGTTCACCCCAACTGCCCTCCCCTCCTGGCCTGATCACCTCTAACTGCCTCTGCCTTGACCCTGCCACCATGGATTTGTCCAGAAGGTCTCCCGGTCTAATTAGCATATTACCCTTTTATTAGTATAGATTAGCTATTTCTGTATAATACATTGCCCTAAGATTTATCTTACACTGCTCCTGGATTAGCAGCTAGGCATGGCTCAGCTGTGTGGCTGACTCAGGTGTGGACCCCTGGCTGGGGCCTCATCTCAAGTAGCGATTCGGATCTGCTGGCAAACTCACTCATGTGGCTGTTGGCTGGCTTCAGTCCTCACTAGCTGTTGATTGGAGAAGTCAATGACCTCTCCATATGAGGTCATTGATATTCATATCATAACAGTTTGTTTCCTGTGGGGGTGGGGTGGAGATGGAGAGAGATATGGAAACCATAGGCCCGTGAAGAGGATTACACAATGGCATGAATCCCAGGAAGAAGGGCTAATGATTGGGGCCATTTTAGAGTCTGTGTACACAATTAGATATCATACATTTTATAAAATAGGGATGATTCAATTTACAAATATGAGTAAATAATATTTTCCTTTTGCAAGAGGCTTTGGTCAAGTTAGCAATGATCAGTTTGCTTTTATGGATCTCTGAGGTAATCTATTGTACTCATCTTATCTTCAGTACTTGATAGAATAGTCAAAGGTGAGAGGAGGTAAGTGGTGATGGATAAAAAAAAAGAAGAGAAAAAAGAATAGTTACCAGGTGAGAGGTGCTCCAGATATTCAGGTGAATGAATGAGAATTATTTGAAACAGTTTGTAAGATTTATTTTATATGGATACTGGGAATTTTTAGAAATCCAAATAGCAAGAATGCTTTTTGAAAACGTATAGACCTGTGATATTTGCTGCCACTTTATAAATTTAAGTTTGCTTACTAGTTTCCAAAGGATCTTTTTCACTTCCGATTTTGTAATTTTGTATTGTGGCCACCAGATGGCATCACCACACAAACCAAGCTCTAAAATTAAGGCTCTTAAAAATATGTCTTGCTGGTAAGAACAAAGTAATAAATATATTCTTATACACTATTGTATTATGAGCAAATGTCAGTTAGCATACAATTACTGTAAATAAAATTTAACAAAATATATTTTTATTCTTAAAAAGGAAATACTTTTTGAGCTAATGATTTCACTTCCAGAAAATTATCTTCAGAAAATAAAATGTGCAAACAAAATGCTATACACATTTAACTTTTTACTTAAGGATTCTTTGAATTGCCAAATACTAGAGAAAAAAAATCTTGTTTCCAGCTATAGTGTGAAGGATTAAAAATATATGATTCAACCATACAATTGAAAAATATAAAAACTTTTAAATTATTTTTATGAAGTATCCAAAAATATGAGAAATGCTTCTGTCATAACATTAATTGAAAAAATTAGATTGTAAAATAAGGTGTTATTCTTACTATGTATAAAATATACATAGGATAGGTGGATAGGAAACATATTGAAATAATTTTATAAGATGATTTTAAGGTTTGTTTTTTTTTTAGATGTTTTGTGTTGCCCCAAGTTTCAACCATGTGTAGCTGGAAATAACATAAAAAGTTATTAACAAGAAGAGATCAAGTGTGAAAACAACAAAGCAAGGGAACAAAAGTTTTTTGTGCTTACCATAATTTAAAATTCTTTGTCTTCTGCTATGCTCAGCCACAAAAATATTTCTTTAGTTAATAATCATCTATTTTTGTTTAATGCCAGACATTGCACTGAGTGTTAGCTACACAAAAGTGAATGAGACAAAAATTCAGCCTTCACTATATAGTCAACTTGCATATGTACATATACATACATATATCTACACATACATACATACACACACACACACACACACACACACACACACACACACACACACACACGAGACCCAGTGCATGGGTTTGTGCATGGGTGGGGTCCCTTGCCTGGCTGGTGATCAGGGCCAATGGGGGCCTGCCAGGGTTCTTGTTCCAGTATTAAGAAGGGTTCAGGAAATCTGGAGAAGGCTGTGAGTAGATTAAATAGGAGTCCAGAGATGAAGCATAATTTTGAAAGGCATTTGGGGGTCAGAGGAGCCTAGTTTAAAAGGAAACAGATCTCTTTGTCTCAGGACCCCATGCTTTTTATTAACACAATTTGTCCTGAGGCGAAGCAGAGATATACACTTCAAAGGGTCAGGGTTTCCTATACAGAGTCCCTTGTTAGAATGAGGGAATTAGCCTAAGGCTGTTCAGGTGTTTGGCCAGTAAGAAGCAATAACATGTAGATTAAGATGCCCTGAGCTGTCTGGCAGCAAACAATCAATTTAATGTATCCTATTCAGGTTTGGGGAAATGCCATCAGCCATTCCCAGATTCAGCCCTGCAGTCATGCTGGAATTGGCTTCCAGCAGGGGCCCTCTTGCCCAGTCCTGATAGGGGCCAATCTGGGCCTGCCAGCCAGGGGGAGGGACCATGGGAGGTTGGCCAGTGTGGGAGATTGGCTGTGGGAGTTCCCTGACCCCCAGGGGCAGCTCCTGCATTGAGCGTCTGCCCCGCCCTAGTGGTCGGTGTGGGTCATAGCAACCAGTTGACCAGTCATTTGTTCGTTCAGTCCTAAAGGTCACTTAGGCATATATATATATATATATATACACACACACACACACACACACACACACACATATATAAAGATATGTTGTAATTTGACAGATGTAAATCTAAGGACTAATAATGCTATGGTAAATTTTCTTTATCCCATTGAATAATTTCCATTCTCCTTATTTGAATTCTTAAATATTGATATTATGACTGTGATTTACTGAACTTTGTTATATATATTTTATTATTTAAGGACTTCCAAGAACATACATGACACATTAATAAAAAATATTTGCATTATATACACATTATAAGTATTTATCTGCTGGAAAAGAAATTATCTACCTGTGAGAAATGGATAATCGATGCTGTTCTTAAGGCAGATTATGGTATAGAACCCTGTAACTGAAAAACCTAATGGTTTGAGTTGACCAACATTTGGATTGTGAGGCTGAAATGAGTTTTGCTAATATGTATTTTCCTTCTCTGGAACTCTGTATTTTAGCACAACAGAATGTATGTGTGAGAAAGGACAACATGTGGGTAGCTTTTTTGGAAAAGAGGAGTTACCCTTCGAAAGCTGCCTTTTCTGGTGTTTTTCCTTTTTCTAGAAATGGATGACCATTACTCTGTACAAACATTGGGGCTTGAAGAGTTCTGAGCCCCATAGCCAGCTAAGGTACTGTTAAGATCAGCAAGGACCCAAGGGGGTGTTAGGGAGATAAGGAAATCTTTCTCCCTAATAACAGAAGCATTGAAGGTCTTATCCGTGGCCCTTTACTACCTAAACATTTAAGATGTACTCCTGACGAGGCGGGACATTGAACAATCATTCTGAAAACTGAGAGCTGAATGAAATGCTTTCAGTGCGGTAATAAAAGTGAACACATTTCCTTATTTAGGCGGCATAAGGTGCTCAAGTTTAGTGGCGCTCTCTTCATCCTCCACAGTTCTCCAGAGAAGTCCCGATTGGCCTACTTTTGGGCTCCTGAACTCAACACTTCTTTTCTGCTCATTCATTTCCTGATATTACTGTGAGCTTGTACTGGCCATCTGGAGGCTAAGATCTAGCCTACCCAGTTTTGTCTCCCATAATTTCATTTTGTGCATGAATGGAAAAATGCCTTGAATGTGCCTGGCCAGCATGGCTCAGTGGTTGTAGCATTGACCTATAAACCAGGAGGTCACAGTTTGATTCCTGTTCAGGGCACAGGCCTGGGTTGAAGGCTCTATTCCCAGTGTGGGGCATGCAGGGGGCAGCCGATCAATGATTCTCTCTCATCATTGATGTTTGTCTCTCTTTCTCTCTCCCTTCCTCTCTGAAATAAATAAAAATATATTTTTAAAAAATGCCTTGAATGTAAAAAACAAAATGATTTTGTAGAAAGCTCAATTTTTTTTCCAGAATTTGATAAAACATTTTCTGTTATGAATTATAGATGAGATTAATAATGGAAGCATAATTATTAAGTGGGATGAGAATGGACTCATCATTCACTCTCTTATTTTTTATCTCTAAAAGTAAATATGAGTATTAAAATATACTTCATATAAAGTAATATAGATGTATCTATGTGTCCTTTTGTGAGTACCTATGAACCTAAATCTGAGTTTCTTCACCTATAAAATGAGGAATTCAACCTATTATCCAGTTTCTTGAGGATTACATGGTGTGATAATACAACGAAACACCTAAACCACCCAAAACTGTACTTGACACATTGAATTCCCTAAATGTTCATTTACTTCAGCTAGTAAATGATGAAATATAGATCACAACACAAACTCACTCATCTTTGAGAGAGTAAAAAGATACTAAACAATAGCAAATCAAATTCTGGGCCCAAACATGACATTTCCAATCATCAGACACTTAAAGACAATGTCCTATTCTCACATGAATGTTTGTTACCGTGACTCTACTTAAAAAATCCATACCCAAGTGCCGGGGTCCAACCCCAGCAGGTCCAGTGGTCCCCAAAGGTGTAGACGGAGTCGGCGAAGAAGGAAGGACACGGAGACAGTGTTCAGTTGATCAGCAGCCTAGCCAGGATCTCCAGCCAGGATCTCCAGCCAAGTTCTGGTCTGGATCTCCAGCGAAGTTCTGCTGTTTATTGTCTTGTTACATCCGTATTTATACCAGTTGATTTTAATCCTGTCAATTTCTATTACAAAGGTTAGGGCGTTTCTTATCTCCATTCCACGGAGTAAAGATTATATAGCTTAAGCATGATTGTTTGTAGTTAAAGTGATTAACTACCCGCCTGGTACTTAGTTAAGGAGTTTCATCCCCTCCCTAACTTCAGGGAAAAATTCCTACCTGGGGAAACAACCTTTCTAGGAGAGGCATCCCCTCCCTGACTTCAGGGAAAAATTCCTACCTAGGGAAACAACCTTTCTCGGAGAGGTGACCTTGGTTAAAACACACAGCGCTAAGGGGAGCAAACATATTAAGAACAGTATGCTATATACGCCAGTTCCCTTGAAACATATGCTGTGCAGATGTTTCTTTCCTGCAGCGACTGTGTCAAGCAGCAAGGATGGACCGGCTTCCGGCACCCAAGAGCCCTAATTTAATGTAAGCCCAGGATTTAAAGGTAAATCCTGAGTTAATGTATTTTAAAAATGTCTCTCTTGGCTTGTTTATAGGCCTTGCATGAAAGTGAGGAAAGTGAGGAAAGGGAGGAGGCCCGAGGAGGCCCCGCCTCCCGCAGTGAAGCATCCCTTGCTCTGGGCCGTGTGGTGTACTGTACCTTCCCTGAGCTTGAGATTTCCTGTGTGGCTTTAGCTCACACACATCTGAGGTTGTTCTAGCTACTTTTCTTCCTCTGTTGGGCTAGATATGTTGACAACCTCTCAGGAAGTATCTATTTTTAAAATAAACACCCTCACCCTAAGGGAAGATCTATTCTTATGTCTTGTTTTCATAGAGCATTTTATTGTGTCTTTTTTTAAGATGTGTTTTTTATTAATTTTTTTTTTTCTTAGAGAGAGAGGAAGGGTAAGAGATAGGGAGATGGAAACACCAATGAAAGAGGAACATCATGATTTGGCTGCCTCCTTCATGAACCCTAACTTGGGATGGAGCCGCAACTGGGCATGTGCCCTGACCAGGAATTGAACCACTAAGCTCCTGGTTCCTGAATCGACACTCAACCACTGAGCCACACCGGCCTGGCTGTTGTGTCTTTTAAAATGGACTTTCAGTTATTCTCTTGATGATGGAAGGTTGAGGTGGCATAGAAAATAACAGGTGATCTAAAATTCATTTATATGTTATTTAGCTATATTTTATACTAGAGGCCCGGTGCATGAAATTCATGCACAGATAGGGTCCCGAGGCCTGGCCAGCAATCATGGCCCATCAGGTTCCCTGCCTCCCCGCTTCCTCCTTCCGTCACTCCTCAGTGCCCTGATGGTTGCCCATTATGTTCCATGCCACCCCCTGGTGATCAGTGCACATCATAGTGAGTGATTGAACTCCCGGTCTCCGAGTGGAACTCCTGAGGGGACAATTTGCAGATTAGCCTTTTATTATATAGGATTTTACTATGGTTTGAATAGATATTGACAAAGCAGTATGAAATGATGGCATTCTCTGAGCTTTTGCCAATTGATAACCAGTGAAGGTGGGCCATGAAGGTTGAGGTGCTAGTAGGAACCTAGATGAGTATGCAAAAATGCAAATGTAACTGCCTTAAGTGGAGCAGCCATTGAGAAGTTCACTGAAGGTGACTTCAGAGCTATATCTCTATCTCGGCTACAAATGGACCCCGAGGCACTGTGCCTGCTCTGGATGTATTACTATCAAGGGAAAGGTACTGGTCTCTTAGCCTGGATCTGGAAACTACCTTCTTCAGGTTTCAAGATCTGGGATGAAGGCAGAAGCATAAAGTGTAATTTCAGCCTGGGTCTCATTCTATAAAAGTATAAAGAAATGCCACATACATGATTCGACATATTCCCATTTTGTATCTAGGTTAGGGAAGAATTTTATAACCAGGTACATTCTTTCTTCTATGGTCAGCCTCTGATTATTTAACTTTTTAGTTTCTCCCTTTTTAAAGTCTTATCCACAGGTGTAATGTCAGGGATTTTTCACAGATATGACTTACTTGCTTTTGACATTAGTATCAGTGAATTCTAAACATCAGTTACCATCAGAATCATCTGGAGAGCTTGAAAAAATACAGATTGTTGAGCCCCACCTCAGAGTTTTTGATTCAGTGACTCTGGGTGGAGGCCAAGAATTTGAGGTTTTTAACATTCTTGGGTCCCTGGGCCACACTTGAAGATCTTCTGCTCTTGTTTGTTTGCAATTAGGCCACAATGAAAATATTAAATATGCTTACCAAGACCCTTTGGTCGATAGGAGAATTCCTTCCTTGGAATTGCTTTTTCTGACAAGAAAAACTGCTCATATCTTTATTGATGCTGTTCATATCTTTAGATAAAATCCCAGTTAGCCCTCCCAACTTAGAGCCATGTTTTCTGATTAAGTATTTCCCCAGTAAAACCTGTTCTCAGAATGAAGGCTTATATATGTATCTATATTCCCCTCATTAAGGTTCACCTCTTCCCCTCTTCTTTTGTTCACAGGGAATCCTCACTTTTAAAGAAGAAGTTCACTTCAGCTCCAACTTGCTTAGGGATCAAGATTATCCCTTTGTGATTCCATCCCCACACAGGATGTCCGAGTTTCCTACCTTCTCTCTTCCATGATGGTCCAAGGTCAATTGTTAGTATTCATTCCCACCCTATCTTGTACTCTGCTTTTCTGCCTTTCTGTTCCCCAATAGTGGAAAAAAGTACCTGGTTTAAAATTCACTTCTACAGTACTTTATTCTCTTAGAGTACTTTCTTAGAAAATTAGTTTCAGCTTTGCCCCAGGTTGGGCAAGAAAGAGTGCTTTTCAAGATATGAGTGGGAGAGAGGAAAAAACCTGGAGGTAATATCTCCATAACTCACCTGGCTATGTTATGTACCCACTCATATATATATATATATATATATATATATATATATATATATATATATATATAATGTAGCTGGAAAATTATGAGAATAGATGGGCCACAAGGTAAGGAGTTTAGCTTTAGGCAGTGAGGTTTCTATACCCGTGGAGAATTCCTGTGAGATTCCCAGTGAGAAATCATATACACGAGTCTGCAGATTAGAGAAGCGATCATGTCTGGAAAAATAAACCTGGAAGTTACAACAGTATATGATGCAGAGGAAGGCATGGCAATGAATGAGATTACTCATTGAAATTTTGCAGATTAGTGAAAGAGAAGGGACCAAAGACAGAAACTGGATCAAAACCACACACACACACACACACACACACACACACACTCACACACACACACACACACACACACACTCACACACACACACACACACACACACACACCTAGGTAGTGACGTGAAGAAAACTCTGTGTGTCATGGACAATAAGGGAGAAATATTCTTTTCTTTTCTCTCTCAGGCACAGGATTTTCTTATTTCATGATGAGCTGTGGATTATCCGCCACCCTGACTCTGTGCTGTTTTTTGTCCTCTTACCATTACATGTCTAGTCTAGAATATAGTGCCTCTCAGTTTTTGTTCACCCACAGCACACAACACTAACACCTGGTGGTTTCTTAACAAAAATTTAAAACACTGTCAATATGGATTTTAATAACATTTTCTAGCTTTGCAAATATAGATAGAGTAGCTAGAAACATCGGGTTTCAAGGACTTGTCTCATAATCTAAATCAAATAGGTATATGGTATTGTGCTGTATTTATCTTCATTCTATCTAAATAGTCTTCAATATCTAGCAAAGCACATTCCCTATCACAAACAAGTATACACTACCAGGTAAAAATTTGAAAATGAGTTGGATTGGGCTCAGTGTAATTTTTGTCCTAGTTTTTATATTATATATGTATGTTTATGATACATGGAATCATAGAATTTTAGAACTATATATAATGTTGAAGATCAGGTGTATTTTTTTTCCACATGCTAAATATTCTAAGAAAGTCCTAATAACTATTAATGGCCAGGTTGAGGATGAGGTCACATATTTACCTGGATTTGGTCCTTTGTATACTCAATGGTCTATAAAGTGCCTTTGTGCTAAAATGAATTTTTATTCCAAATCTGATTTGTCACATAAGATATGCTGTTTTATGTGTCTCCACATTTTTATATGCTATCCTCCTTAAGTCTACTCTTCATCTGGTTAGAGCCTATTCAATAATTTATTAGATAACTAGATCATTCACTTATTTGTTCCCACACTCATTTATTTAATTCTTTATAAGCCATGTGCCAGTTTCTGTGCAATCTCTGTATACATAATGGAAAGCAAGGTGGACATAGTTCCTTCTCACGAAGTGTATATATATCTTCTTCAACACTCAGCTGCAGTGTAGCCACATCCAAATAGCTTTCCCTGGCAACTTCCTTCCCCTTGTCTGAGTTAGAAGCCACTCTTCTGTGCCCAAGTAGGTGTCATTCACTCAGAATGTCAACCCCTGGAGGACAGGAATAGATTTCTTCTCCATCTATATTTTAGGGCCTTGAGGTATGGTGGTGCTCTAGAAATGTTTGTTGACTGAATGAACAAACAGAGAAATAGCTGAATGTATAAATCTTCTCCTGTCTGTGGTAGTTCAACTACTGAAAATATGATTTATATTTGCTCATTAGGCTGTTTTTTTTCCTTTATTCATTGACAGTGTTCTACAGGGTTAAATGAGAAACAACTGTGCATATCAGAACAACCAAAGTGATTGTCACTTCCTGCACTAAATAGTCTTTCTTTACTTTTGAGAAGAATTATACTAATTTTGATCTCATATTGGGTGAAGATAAATGAAGTAATGAACAATTTCATGCTTCTATTTTTTACCTGCAGGATGCAGGTAAATGCTCTGTGCTCTTGACATTGCTCTATTTGTGATATTAATTGCATGTATAAGAGAACGTGTAATTTGATGTTGATATTTTGAATGTCAGAGTTTGATTTGCATGGGAGGGGGCTAATGAATAGCTTCTTTGACTTGATTTCAAGTGGAACTTATTGTGAGGGAAGAATAAATATTATCATTCAGAAACTATTAATAATATTCCTTTCCCCTCTATTTTAGCTGGATTTCCTTGGAACATACTGTATCCTTTATGTACTTTGTGAAGAGATGGCAAATACATTTGAGTTATTTTTGAATTGATATTCAGAAAATTCACATTCTGCAATCAAGGTGATTCATGTGATGACTACTTGCATACTTTTATTTTTCCTGGGAAATATAATAGTACTTTCAGGCAGAATAAGTGTCATTTCTATGACTTTTATTTGATCACTTTTAGGTTTCAAAATTTTCACAATTAATATAAGAATTAATAGTTGAAAAATAAAAAAATAATATAGAAGCACAAGTTTTAAACTACAGTATCAATTTCTTTAAAAGACATAGGATTTATTCAGGTTATCTATTTTTTCTTGAGCAAGCTTTGTGACTTCTAAAATATTTGTCCATTCATGTAGGTTGTCAACGTTTATTATATAAATTTTTTAAATATGTAATAGTGTCAACAGTAAAAATAAAGTTAAAATTGTTGATGATATTATCTTACTATTTTCAAAATATATGTGGAATCTTTAGTCATATAACCTTATCCTTGACTAGAGGCCTGGTGCACGAAATTCATGTATGGGAGGGGAGGATCCCTCAGTCCGGCCTGCACCCTCTCCAATCTGTGACCCCTTGGGGGATGTCTGACTGCTGGTTTAAACTGGCAGTCGGACATTCCTCTCACAGTCTGGGACTGCTGGCTCCTAACTGCTCACCTGCCTGCCTGTCTGATTGACCCTAACTGCTTCTGCTTGCCAGTTTGATCACCTCCAACCTCTTCCCTGCCAGCCTGATTGAAGCCTAATTTCTCCTCTGCCAGCCAAATCCCCCCCAACTGCCCTCTACTGCCAGCCCAATTGCCCCCAACTGCCCTGCCCTGCCGGCTTTATTGCCCCCAACTTCCCTCCCCTGCTGGCTTGATCTCAACCCCAACTGCCATCCCCTGCTGGCCTTGTCACCCCCAATTGCCGTCCCCTGCAGGCCTGATCGTCCACAACTGCCCTCTCCTGCCAGCCATCTTGTGTTGGCCATCTTGTGTTGGCCATCTTGTGATGACGTCATGTGAGGGCGTCGCACGATGCCACCTACGCCTTTATTATATAGGATTTTGGTAATTTGTGTCTTCTCTATTTTTCATTATCAGTCTAGCTAGATATTTATCAATTTTATTGATGTTTTCAATTCTAAGAACCATCTTACCAAGAGCTCTTTTAAATCTACTTTTATAGCCAGATCTAGTTAATATTAATCCTCACACACTTATCTAATTTACAACTATTTTATTCTTACAAAATAGGTTGAAAGACAGCTTCCACTCCATATCATACAAATTTGAATATTATCAATGAAAACCACCATTAAAGTAGGTGTTCTTCCTACAAGATTCTAAAACTATGGCCATCTCACTTGTGATTAAACAGATCAAGTGATGATGAAGTCATTATTTTTTACATTTTTGGATAACTCAAAATTTTAGAAAGGTATTTTCATTTTCAATGTGGCTTCTATCAAAATAGCAATAAACACAGATAACTGTTAAACAGGAGAGTCTATTTTTGCATTTCCTGTATAAAACATAACACCACTGAGTTTTATTTCATGATTGTCTGTTTAAGAGAGTCTAGAGCAGTGGTTCTCAACCTTCTTAATGCCGCGACCCTTTAATACAGTTCCTCATGTTGTGGTGACCCCCAATCATAAAATTATTTTCGTTGCTACTTCATAACTGTAATTTTGCTACTGTTATGAATCATAATGTAAATATCTGATGTGCAGGATGTATTTTCATTGTTATAAATTGAACATAATTAAAGCATAGTGATTAATCACAAAATAATATGTAATTATATATGTGCTTTCTGATGGTCTTAGGCGACCCCTGTGAAAGGGTCGTTTGACCCCCAAAGGGGTCGCGACCCACAGGTTGAGAACCGCTGGCCTAGAGTAAAAGTGAAAATTTTTGGAAGAAACATCCTTATTTTTTATTATAGCTGTTTCTACTGACAGTTTTAGTGAATTAAAGACTCTTATTTTGTTTAAAGAGCTAAGGTAAGTATTCCATTATATATATATATGCTAATCTTCTTTATCCAATCATCTACCCAAAAGAACTGTGGTTATTTCCACATCTTGGCCCTAAGAAAAGATGAAATATTTCCATTTGCAACAACATGGATGGATCTTGAGAATATCATCCTAAGCAGAATAAGTTAGACAGAAAAAGTCTAAAACCATATGATTTCACTCATATGTGGGATATAAAGTTTAAAGGGGCAATGAACAAACAAGACAAACAAAACTCATAGACCCATACAACAGTATGGTTGTTACCATGGTGTGTAGGAGATGTAAAGGAGAAAGGGGGTCAAATACATGGTGATGGAAAAAGATTTGACTTTGGGCCAGGGTATACAATGCAATATACAGATCGTGTATCATAGAAGTGTACACTTCAAACATACAATTTTATTAACCAATGCCACCCTAATAAATTTAATTAAAAATAATAATTTAAAAAGGAGCTAAGATAAGAAAAATACCAATAGAGGTAGCAATTGGAGAAGGTAAATTAAGGCCTAAATATTGTTACTAAATGCAAAGCTGTAGCAGAAATATTCCTGAATAATTTGAGACTTAATGTACCAATATGTTAATTATTGAGCAAAAATTTTGCATGGAAGTTTTCTAAGGATTAGAGCTAAAACAAACTATCTCTCTTCACCTCTTTCATTCCTTGTTCAGACAAATTGCAATTTCTTAATCATTTATCTCTATTCCCTATATTCTAATATACTCAAGAATTTGGGACTCATAATTTCTGTTAACTCGATTTTTACCAATTTTAAATTTAAAAAAATGTGAAAATAAGAAATACAGAATATAAAAAATAAAAATTAAAAACACTATTTTTTCTTAGACTTTGTTTTGGAAAGATATTAGCAAATTTTATGCACTGTGTCTGATTTATTATAAAGTTCACACTAATTTGGCTATATCCCGGTACCATTCTTCTTTTTTTTTTCCTTTACCTATGTTATCAGGAGCTTCTCTATGTTCCCCTTTCTCTGTCTCTTTCAGTTTGTTTACTTATTTATTCACTTAGTTCATCTTGGGGTTAAATCTTTGTTTCTACTACTGTATTATTCTTTTACCCAATGCCATTCTAGTTTTTCTTTTCTTTGATATTGGCTGAGCTTGGTGGATGTAAAAATTTAGAAATATGAGTGATATTTTATAGGGACCTTGAAGAATAAAGACAAGTTGAAGTAGAAAAGAGGTATAGGAAACATTATAAGAAGCACTAAAAATACATTGATACTTTGGGGTGCAAAGGTGTGTATATGTTTCTAGGATAGGAAAAGGGGGAAATCTATATCATAAAAGGCCTGTGGTCATGACACCATAATGGCACATGACCACAATTGGTCACCAGGAGGTGCATGGAGCACTTCTCATGGCTCATGTGGTGGAGGCAGGGTCTGTTGCCTGCAGGGGAGGGCAGGTGGGGGTCTGGGGCTCATGCAATTTTGGGCGCTAGGCCTCTAGTGTTTTTATAATAAACCAATTAATAATAGCCTTACACTTTAATCAAAATAGTTAGAAAATTAAAAGAAAATCCATAGACGTGATATATTTTTACTCTGACAATAATACTATATTGACTTAGATACTGTTGGCAAAATATCAAAAGCCATATAGTTTGTTACAATTTCTAGAACCTATTATACGTGTTTTAATTATGACAAACCAAACCTGTAAACTTATTTTGAAAGCCCCAAGAACTAAAATTGCTAATAATTGCTTGTCATTGGTGGTTTACCCATTTTTAAGGATATATATATTATATGAACTGTTAATATTAACCAATAATAAACATATAAAAGGCTCTGCTGATGTGAATCCCAACCACGGAATCTTCCCCCTGTACAACATTTAAAAAGAGTAGAGGCAACACATTTTTAATTTTTATTTAATTTTATTTTTAATATATATTTTTATTGATTTCAGAGAGGAAAGGAGAGGGAGAGAAACATCAGTGATGAGAGAGAATCATTGGCTGGGTGTCTCTGCACGCCCCCTACTGGGGGTCGAGCCCACAATCCCTGCATGTTCCCTGACGGAGACTAAAATCCTGCCCTCCTGGTTCACACTGATGCTCAACCACTGAGCATAGACAGACCAGGACACTTTTTTAATTTTTAAATTTATCTTTATTGTTGAAGGTGTTACAGGTGTCCCCTTTGTTCTTTCCCCCCATTGACCCCCTCCATCACACATCTGCCCCTCCCACTATTGTGTGTCTTCATGGGTTATGCATATATGCATATAAATTCTAGGGTTAATCTCTCCCCATCCTCCACCCCACCCCTGACTTCCCTCTGAAATTCGTTAGTCTGTCCCATGCTCTATGTTTCAGGACCTATCTTGTTCATCAGTTTATGTTGTTCATTAGATTCCACATATGATTGAGATCATGTGATACTTATCTTTCTCCGACTGCCTTATTTCACTTAGCATAATACTCTCCAGGTCCATCCACACTGTTGCAAATGGTAAGAGTTCTTTCTTTTTTATAGCCACATAGTAGTCCATTATGTAAATGTACCACAATCTTTTTATCCCTTTATCTGCTGTTGGACACTTGGTCTGTTTCCAAATCTTACTGTAAAATGCGCTAGTTTTTAGTGTCAATTTCCCCCTTGGTTCCTAACATATAAAGGTGTTAAATATGACCTAATAGAGTCTGATCCTAAAGCCCAGTCTCTCCAACTGAGTCCATGTGGAAGTGTTCTTGGTGCTGTTGGAAAGGATGGACATCCAAAGTCAGTAGCTTCCCTTAGGCTGCTTCACATAAAGACAAAGCACACACTGCAGTCAACTCTAAACTCTCCACACCACCGGGGGGACATCCCTGCACTGGGAGTTTGTAAACCATACTTAATGACAAGTGCTAGCGAGGATGTGGAGAAAAAGGAACCCTCGTGCACTGCTGGTGGAAATGCAGACTGGTGCAGCCACTGTGGAGAACAGTATGGAGTTTCCTAAAGAAACTAACAATGGAATCCCTGTTTGACCCAGTGATCCCACTTCTAGGAATATATCCCAAGAAACTAGAGACACCAATCAGAAAGGATATATGCACCCCTATGTTCATAGCAGCACAATTTACAATAGCTAAGATTTGGAAACAGTCTTATAAGTGCCCATCAGTAGATGAGGGGATTAGAAAACTGTGGTACATCTACACAATGGAATACTATGCTGCTGTAAAAATGGAGGAACTCTTACCATTTGCAACAACATGGATAAACCTGGAGAGCATTATGCTAAGTGAAATAAGTCAGTTAGAGAAAGATAAATATCACATGACCTCACTCATTTGTGGAATATAATGAACAACATAAACTGATGAACAAAAATAGATCCAGAGCCAGAGAAGCATCAATCAGACCATCAAACCTCAGAAGGAAGGCAGGAGAGGATGGGGTAAGGGTGAGAGATCAATCAAAGGACTTGTATGCATGCATATAAGCATAACCAATGAACACAGACACTGGGGGGGGGGTGAGGGCATGAGCTGGGGTTGTATGGGGAGCAAAGGGGGGATATGGACACATATGTAATACCTTAATCAATAAAGAAAAAATTGCAAACTCAGTCACCTTATAATAAAATTCCCGTATTAGAAAAAACAACCACCACCATACTTATTCGCTCTGTGGGATACACCTGCAAAGTCAATTTACTGTCTTAGTTATACTTTACAAAAAAAGTATAAACTGTTCTGTAGCAAAAAACCCCCACATTTATCACACACATACCTGTTAAATGACAAATTATGGATTTGGGGATTTGACAAAAAAGCATAGACTGAGATGTGCAGCCGCCAAAGAGAGTCATTAATATACATGCAAGCCTGGAAGATCATAGCTCATGGCAGGCCTAAACGCTAACGTTTGCCTTTAAGAGAAAGCTCTATTACAAGAAGAATTTCTGGAATGCTTTTATGATTATTTAGGTCAGAATCCTTCTCCCTCAAAGCAATCAGTTAGGTCCTCGCAATGAATCTGAATAAGCCAAAGCAAACCTACAAGAAAAAAAGCTAAATGATATCAAACTTGCTACTGTTATTTAGAAGGGGTAAGAAAGTTTTGGTTTGGGAGTGATGAAGGAAGGAGCCTCAAGCCATGGAAGAGAGCTTTTGAAAAAACTTCAAACAGTGTAGCTGACATGAAAGCGGATTTCTGTTAATATTACATATTTCTGCAAAGATTTTTAAAGCATCAGAGCATTGGGGGCCCTTTAGGCACATAGATCAATGCGGTTGATAGGAAAACAAACAAAAACAAACCTGCTTTTGTTTGCATCCAACCCCCACTTCTAGGGTTAGTGCATAAAACTGCTCATTGAGTTAAACAAATAGTAAGTTTTTAAAAATGCTCTGACATTTGGCTACAACTAATGGGTCAGATGATTTGATTTTGATGCTTTAAAATGACTACATTCAAGTCCATTCAATATTTTAAGCCCAATTCAGTCTATAAAAAGGATATAAGGTATGAATCATGCCAGGTAGAATATGAATATTTCCTTTTTGATATATATATATATATATATATATATATATATATATATATATATATATATATTTCTTTGTGAACCATTTGCTATTTTCATGAGATTCTGAGATGGCTATTTTCTCTTAAAGCTTTATGAAAATTGGTAAGGCTCAAGCTTGAGTTGATCCACAAAGTGTCCACAGAATTTAGTATTTTAGGTATCTATGATTCTTGTGTGACACAGAGTGTGGGAGTAAATGAAATGCTGACCCAGTGGAAACTTTCTGTGTGGGAATAGCTCCTGTGACATTAGATGTGGCTATCTTTCTTCTGACAGGGACTGTTTGGGGCCAGTCCTACATATCAACCAGGACCTTCTAGTCTCGAAGCAGAGGTGAGAGGCCAGCAGAGCCAGCACAAGCCAGTTGTGTTCCTGACCAAGCTTGTCCTCCAGCTGGCGGGATCCCATAGACACAGGTATGATCATCCAGGATGGGCATGTGACCCAAGTCTGTGTTGGCATGCTGTTGAGAAAAGAAGGATAAAGTTGAATTTGCTACAGGAAAGCCATGTAGAAAGTTGGGAGGGCTTTTGACTGTTGCAAGAAAGAATTGACTTGGGTTCATGTTAATCAAAATCTAATGTTAATTTTATTCTATAGGCGGAAACATGAATGGATCAGGATGAGAGTGGGTCAAAATATTTGCTATGCAGATATGACTTTTTAAATCATCAACCGCTTGGGAGAATATTTACTAGATAATATAAATCTGTGGTGTTTTTCCTCTTACCTCCGTGGGTGCTGCCTAACTAGTAATGAGCGATCCAAAGCTTACATTCCCTCATCCTATGTTAAGTGTAATATGAAAAATTAGAATATTTTGATATGATTATTTTTCTATGAAAATAAATCCGGCTCTATATTTATAAATTTGTTTTCTTATTAAACATACAGATATTTAATTTAAAAATAACTACAGAAAACCCAGTTAGACTGAAAAATGTAACTTTAAAACAAAATTTATCTTATAATTTTGATAGAGAGAACATTTATTGAAAAACATGAAAATGTATTTATATATTTTATTATTATTTGATTATTTTTCAAATCAAGTTTCCTCAAATTATAAAGTAATTAAGTGGTGAAATATTAAGACATTTTAAGAATGCAAGAGTGAAATCTAGGAAGAAGAGTGATATGTGATTTCTTTACAGAGTTATCAAAAATATTATTTTGGGAAAAATGTTTTTTCCTCTTTAATCACTATTTATTTATGTATATATATCTAGAGGAGACAGGTTATTATGCATTTTTAGAGTGTATTGTTTATAATAGTTAAGAACAGATGAACAATCATCTTTTTGATTGAATATTAATCAATAAAGAAAATACATAATATATACCTGTAGTAAACTTACATATTTCTATATATTTCTATAAGTATTATGTTTCAGTATAAGATATATGTTTATATCACATATATATTTATATATACATTTGAACTAATACTAATTTATTATAGTTTTACATATTTATATATACTTATCATATACATTATTTATATGTATTTATTTGAACTAAAGACTCTCATTTACCAGCTTTGTGACCTTGGAAATATTGTTTATACTCTTGGAGGCTCAGTTGTCTATAAATTGGAAAAAATGTATCACTCTCTGCATTGTAATTAGAATTAAAGTTATACATCTCTCACTTAATGTTACTTTCTAAACTCCCTTTCCTGAGCCATGTGATTCCTGTCTGTTTCTCACACATTAAGAGAGGAGTTATGACTCCAGTGACTATAAGGTTTGAGTAATATGAATGGCTGAATGGTGTCTGACATAAGACAATCTAGCAAGTTGAGGAATTTGTCAGATTGCCTTGTGTGTGTGTGCCCTTCCTAAGGTGGAATTACTCTATTTGGTATATAATTTCAGGATATAATTTTCATTTGGCATAATTCAGGCACTAAGTGATAAAATATAATGTTTCAAAAGATGATATAAATCTAGATTTTTATGAGAATATAAAACATCAATTTTAAAAATTTGGCAGTGAATTCAATTATTTTAAAAACTTATTATACCATGCCCACATATTGCAGTGCACCATTATTTAATTGTGTAGGACTTCATTGAAAAGCATCACAAAGGGACATTTGAAAAATTGTTTTTTCTAATATTCTGAGATAAATGGTTACTTTAACATGTTTATTTCATTCTATCACATTTATCATTTAACTCTCCTAGTACTTCATGCTGGATGTTGTCATTTTTCAATGTTGTTGATTATGCCTTATGAAACACTGCCAAGGATTCTAGCTGTATTCTTTGCCTGCAGCCCTCAGAAATGAATGAGGAGAGAATGACATATGCAGAGCTAAAATTGCCCTATCCAAAGAAGCAGAACAAAAGACATCCAACTCGTAAAAGGAGAGGTAAAGTTTTTTTCTTGTTTTATGAAAGCATAATAACAGGTAAGAAAAAAACATGAAAACATGATAATTGTGTCCCTACATATTTGATATTGCATGTCTGGTTCTTTATAAATCTAGGAACATATATAAATTTAATAGTTAATGAAATTTGTGTCCACAGTAAATAGTGATATTATTTTTAAACTCTAGAATAAATTTTCATTTTGTTCTAATTCTGATGGCTTTGCTATGTTCAATGTTTACTATATATTTGGTGGTGGTTTTTATTTCATTTTGTACAGAATTCACATGGAAAATCATTGCAATAAGCCTGGGAATGCTCTGTTTTCTTCTCCTGCTGGTAATCACGGTCTTAGGATATATGAGTAAGTAGTAGATTCATACATTTCTTGTGAGAACAATGAGCCGGGATGAACACTGAGGTACTATGACTACTGACCCTCTGCTGAGCCTTTGTAAACTATGAGCTTCGATAGAAATGGTGGTGATTGATGATGGTGATTTTGTTATTTTGCTACCACTTAGCTGTTATTCCACACAAAACAGTGTTACCGCCCAAGTAGTACTAAATTTTGCTGATCTGTAAAGTGAGGTTTAAATGTACAGTCAAACTTATTTTTTATATAGAATGAGGTATTCCATATGGCCAGAGAATTAGGAGAATCTTTATTTGAATATTAATTTCCTTATTATAATGCGGTACTGCTTGAATCACAAAGGAAAATAAGCTCTATCTAATTTTCTGTATGAGTTTTGATATATTTCATATCAATTTTAAAACACTGTACACAATACTTGCTTTAAATAGCTTTCCCTTGATGATTATTCATTCTTTTGCTCACTCATTCAACTAACAATGTTGAGTATCTTCTAAGGGTTAGAACCTATGTATGACACCTAAAATACAGCTTTCAATGGACTCAGTTTAAAGGGGTAGATTTTTTAAAAAAATGAAGCTATCTTTATAATAAAATATTAGTGCTCACATAATGGCATGAAGATATCAGATGAATGGCATAGGACATGTTGAAATAAAAAAAAGCATTCCTGTAGGAAACAATAATTGATATGATATAAAAGTTAGTAGGAATTAGAATGTTCAGGTAGCGAAGAATGTTCTAGGTAGAGAACAACATGAAAAAAAGAACACATTTCTCTGACTGATTTACTTAGCTTAGCATAATACTCTCCATGCCCATCCATGCTGTCTCAAAGGGTAAGAGATCCTCCTGTTTTACAGTTTCATATATCACATGATCTCACATACTAGTATATATGGAATCTAAGGAACAAAATGAAATGATGAGCAAATAGGACCACAGACATGAAAGTATGAAACAGACTGACAGATCTCAGAAGGTAGATGGGAAGGAGAGCAGGAAGAGATTAACTGAAGAATTTATAGGCGTATATGCTAGTCCATGGGCACAGACAATAGACAGTTGAAATGAGGAAAATGGGGGGCATCTGTAATACTCTCAACAATAAAATAAATAAAAAATGACATATTTGTGTTTTAGAAGAATTACGGTTTCTGAGCAAATAAAAGAAGTGGCTAAAAGTCGGTTGGCTAGGTATACAATTCATACTAATCTTTTATTTCATGTTAAACAATTTTAAATTTGTTCTAAATACAAAGGAAACTATTCAAAGATTTTACTCGAGGGAACAATATGACTCATGTCACATAAGTAGATATGGATTTGGGAAAGGTCAGTCTGAGTAGACTGTATAATTGAGGGGATTAGATAGGAGGATGTTTCAAAAATTTAGAGTTATTGGCAATCACTGAATTAGTGACATTAAAAAAAGTGAGGAAGAGTAGGGAACATATATGAGAAGAATTTGAAACATAGAAAAGCTAGGATATACATTTGATTGAGTGGGCAAGGGAAAGAATGGATTCGGTGATACCATTTGGTATTAGGCTTACACACCTTGTGGATATATACATTCATTATTATTATTGTTTTAAAATATATTTTATTAATTTCAGAAAGGAAGGAAGAAGGAGAGAGAGAGATAGAAATATCAGTGATGAGAGAGAGTCATTGATTGGCTTCCTCTTGCATGCAACCCTATTGCGGGTGGAACCCACAACCTGAGAGCATGTGACCTGACTGGGAATCCAACCATAACCTCCTGGTTCATAGGTTGATGCTCAACCACTGAGCACCACCAGATAGGCTTGGTGAATATATTTCATGTTATCAGAATAAAAGAACATTAAACTGCATTTTGTTTTTTGTGTCACTAATGGTAAGGATTGAGGTGCTTTTGGCACGGCAGTGGAGATGACTAGAAAGAGGCAGATTGATCTGTGTCTCCAGAGTGAGCTTTTGGAAGTAAACTTGGACCATCAGCATGCATATGATAGCATTAAATGTCTGGGGATCAAAAGAGATGCCTAGATTAGAGACATGAATTGTGGATTCATGAATTGATATAACAAGTATTTGAAAGTTTGGAGGTGGGAAGCAGAAGTTAGACCATGGAAAGCCTTTAAAACTGGGAGAGCACGTTAAGTTAGGGAAGAAGAGGTCAGAAACATGATACGTAGGATAAATCAAAACTTAAAAGGCGTAAGACAAGTAAACAGTGAAAAATTGTTTCTTTGGGACTCCAAAACATGGAGAATCGGCCAAAGATAGTCAGTTGTTCCAAATAGCACAGGAAGATCAAGTATGATAATGGCCAAGAGTATTCTTTTTAAATTTGGCAACTGAGAGGCCACTAATGATATTTTCTAGAGTAGATTCAGAAGAATAGTGGGTGTGATTAAAGCCAGACTGCAATGATTAAAACTTATTTGAAGGCTAGGAAGCAGATTCAGTAAATATAGAAAGTTGTTTTTAATATCGTAAGTAAGCAAAAATTTTTACCAAGCTCAAAAGTATGTAGATGCACATGTACTCACTCATTGTTAACAGGAGTATAAACTGATGCAACCACTTTGTAAAAAAGTTTGGTATTATCTTCAGAAGCTGAACATGATTCAGTAATTCTAATCCTAAGTGTATATTCGACAGAATACTTGCACAGGTAGAGCAATACACATCTACAGGAATGTTCATTGAAGTGCTATTCACAATATCAAACATCTCAAAACTACTCAAATTACTATTTCTGGGAGAATAAGTGATATCTCTGTGATTTATTCACGAATAGAATTTATGTAACGGTCAAAACAAACTAAAATGTTATCCCACAGTGTGTATGGGTCTTAGCAAGAAGATATAAACTGAAAAAGAGTGCATACAAACATTTTTGTGTACCATGATACCACTTTAAGGTTAAAAAATTAAAAACAAATAAAATAGAAGGTATGACTTTAGGAAATACATAAAAAGGCAATAAAGCTATATGTAAAATGTATCTAGAGAGCAATTATGATGATATTCAGTCACACTGTTTGAGAGAGGTAGGAGGATGGGGTAGAGTGAAATAAAAAAAATAGGTAAATATAATGATTGAGGTCCTAGCTATAGTTTCGGATAACTAACAAATTGACTAATGAAAGACAGAATGAGAAAAAGTCCTTGAGCAATGATGAAGGTGTCTCATGAATAATATTATCCTGGCACCCAGGGTCTAGAATTAAGAAGAAACAACTCTGTTATAAAGGGTATGAAAAAGAAAAGATAGGAATTTTTGTGGAAAAGGTGACTTGGATCGACCATATGCAAGAGAAAAGAAACATTAGAGGGAAAATGTTGAAGATTCAAGAAATAAATAGAACAGTCGGAGACCATGATTACTAAAGATGCAATAGGGGATAAAATCAAGACTAGGGGTGAGAGTTTCAGATATATAAAAATTACTTTTTATTGATTTTTAGAAATAGAGAAAGGGAGAGGAAATAGAAATATCAATGAGAGAGAAATATCCATCTGCTGCCTCCTGCATGTTTTCTACTGGGGAGCAAGCCAGAAATCCAGGCCTTTGCCCTGAGCAGGAATCAAACCTCTTGGTGCATGGGTCCATCTGCAACCACTGAGCCACATTGGCTAGGGAAGTTTCAGATTTGTTCAGTGGTCAGAGAGTGACTGATGGATATCTGTATTTAAAGGAGACACAGGAAGGCGAGGGTAAGTATGCCTGATAGTGACTACTTCTATGTGAAGTAGCAGATGAGGCCATCTGAAGGGGAGAGTCAACCAGTGTATTAGATCATGTAGGACAAGTTTAAGTGTGTGAAATAGCTGTTGAATTGGAAAAATGGTGTGACTCAATAACTATACTGTGTAATATTGAGGGGTGAGAGAGTGATGAAAACTAAATGTTCATGAGCATTGATCTGTATCAGCACCATTTTGTTCGTTGTCATCTGACTTTCAGAAGCTTGTGTGAAGGAGATGAGGTGGTAAGTGAAGGAGTGCTTTGGAATTGGCTATTTTTAGATGTGAATAAAGACTATGTTGCAAGATTGTTGGAGGGATTGTCAAAATTGGTTCCTTATTGTTTGGCCTTGGATAGAAAAAAACAAAAAAAGGAGCCTAACCGGTTTGGCTCAGCGGATAGAGCATTGGCCTGCAGACTCAAGGGTCCCAGGTTCGATTCCGGTCAAGGGCATGTACCTTGGTTGTGGGCACATCCCCAGTGGGGAGTGTGCAAAAGGCAGCTGATCAATGTTTCTCTTTCATCGATGTTTCTAACTCTCTATCCTCTCCCTTCCTCTCTGTACAAATCAATAAAATATAGATATGAAAAAAGGAGAAGGAAATTGATTAATCACAAGAAATGATAGTTTTTAGGAACTGGAGGTGTTAATGTGTTGTTTAAATTTCAGGTCCATTATATAAATTTTGGAATGGAATACTGAATTGGAGCAAAAGTTATATTTGTCATAACTGAGAACATTCAGAGACTGTGCCATTGATGCAGTTAGGTTTTTACAAGTAGCCATTGAATTTGACTGAATGATGGTGGGTAGTAGCAGAATTGGAAATAAAGATTCTCAGGTGTGAAACAAATCCTCAATGGACTTTAAAAAATTGTGTACACACTTAAAGAGCCATTTACTTTATGTTTTTACATTTAAAAAGTTTATCTTTATTGTTGAAAGCATTACAGAGGTCCCCTTTCTTCCCGTCCTCCGCTTTGACCCATTCTAGCTCACACCCACTCCCTACCTCAGGCCTTTACCACCTATTGTCTGTGTCCATTGCTTATTCGTATATGCATACACATTTTTACATTTTTTATTCATGAGTTGTGGAAAGATATTGCTACTTCTGACTGAAATTTTTAATTTTTGTTTTGCACATTAAAAGAAGCCCTCTGAGCTCTTTCCCCAAGTATATTCAACAAATTCATTATAAACTTACACTAAACCCCTAGTTCTAAATGCAAAAAATGCTAAGCAAAACAGTCAATTTCATGAGCTTTGAAATATTTCTTTGAAGAATAGATGGCATAGCAATTAGTTAATATTTTATTTCCAGTTTATATTTTCTATTTTCTAAATGTTGATTACTGTTTTATATACTTGAAAAAGTAATATGTAGAAGGTTATAGTTTCATTTAAAAATCCATTTTATGTCTGATACCTCAACACATTTAACCTTTCATTTTCCCCCGATTGCACTTCTGTTTTGTCAGCATCATTCACTTTGTCATTTAGAATTAGAGTAAGTTATCATAATAAAGTGATCTGTTAAAGCCATTCATCACCTTTATTTTATAGTATGGATTAAAGATTTTCAGATCTCTTCTGTGAACAAAACTCAAACTATGACAGACACACCAGAAGTTGAAGATCACCCGTCTCACCCTGCTTCACCGCCTCTTGCTGGTATGTACTGAATACTTAAACTGATAGCTCACAGATGTTTCCTCCCCCCATGGAATTATCCCCCTTTGTCCCATTTTAATAGGTAACTTAAAACTTTATATGGTACTTTTCAGAATCTTTAATTTTGCTCACCTTTCCTCATCAAATTAATTTTCATTATTATAGCTAATTGAGAGCTTGACTTTCACGAACAAGAAGTCCTTTTTATAGTATCGTATTGATTTGATAATTTCAGTATTTTATCCTTATGGATAAATGTTACCTAATATAGATCCCTTGGAATTAATACCATTCCCATACACCCACTTTGAAGAGTTATTTCCTTCATGGAGAACTGCCCCATATTGCTGCAGTTTCTTTGTACCTGAGAAATCCAGATTCCTCAGTGCAGTCTTAGTAGTGGTCTTGGTTCTGTCAGAGAGTATCTGGCTCCACACTATTATCTACAGAATTTGGCAGAAGAGCTATTCTCAACACTCCAACTTTTGGGATACAGGGAAATCACTTATTTTCTGAATTAAACCATAAAATACATAAAAATTACAGTCTCCAGATGCTCTTGTGGATGATGGTGGTTTTTGTTTTCAAGATAAAGATTATAACACATGTCAAGAAAAGTGGTCCTGCTGTGGAGAGAACTGTTATCATTTTTCAAAAGACGAGGGAACTTGGACTGAGAGTAAGAAGTCATGCCAAGACCTTGGTTCTAGTCTCATTAAGATTAAAAGCAAAGAGGAGCAGGTATGTTCCCATTATTAAAACTGAGTAAGTGCTTCCTGAGAAGCTCATATGTACTGAGTTAGGGCCATTGGTTGGTTAAGCTTTCCTCCAATATTACGTGGTCAAAGTGGTTTGAAGCCCTTGTACATAGTGAAGATTTACCTCCAGAGGAGGGGACACAGGTGTAACGGAGACTCGAGAGAGCCACTGTTTCAAACCAAGAGAAATAGCTTTGCTGCAGGTGCCATAGAATAATTTTCAGTCTTTTTATTCTATCTGTTTTATCTTCACATGTCAGTATATATCAGACTGTTTAGGATTTAGCCTCTTGGGACTAATACATGGGAAGGAAAAACTGCCTTCAATGATATGAGGAGTCTAAAAGACTACTTCTCATTGTACTGAGCTTTCTTCTTCCACCATCAATAGTTGGGAGGGATCATTCTTCTCAGGGAAGACGAGTCACTCTCATGGGCATGGGAAATATAGAATGAAAAATTAAGGGAATGAATATGCCTGAAAATGAATTTCACTTATCATTCATAATCCAGAATGATAGAAGAAGCTTCTGTTTCCCAGAAGAGAAAATCTAGGTCACATTTGCAATCATTAATAACATTTGGGAATATGAAGCCAATCTGACAGATTCTGTAATTTCCTTTGAATGATTCAATTTAGGCACTGGATTCCATTCATGGTATTTAGTCCTGTTAATGTTATTATTCCTACTAATATTTTATAAAGTATGAGCCAAAACCCCCATGTTTTCTTATTTATAAAATTATTCTATTATTAAAATGACAGTACGAATTAATTTTTCTTTACAAAAAAATGGATGTACTAAGTAATAGAATATGATGTCAAAAATAATCCAGGCATATTTTACAAATACCTTGATCTAAAACCTCATTTTTTAAAATCAATCAATTCCTAAATGATAGGTTTTGTTCTACTCTCAGGAAATTAACTTTATTTATAATCCATATTTTTCTTGTAATTTCTAATCCATTCTCCTCAGTTTTATTTCTGGACTATAGAGTTTTAATGAAACTGCTTATGTCTGTCATCCCTGTATTTCCATGAACTATTGTAGCTCATTGAAATTTCTTGAAACTTTGGCTGTTGGTAAGAGCAAATGGGAGGCTTCATATTATTATCTCACTTGATAATGACCTTGTGTCAACATCTCAAACTGGAATACTGACAGATTATATAAATTCTGTGACACATTTTGTTACAGAGCACATTCTTCTCACACTACTGCTTTAGAATTTTCAGTGTGTGATTAAAGAGTGTAATAAAAGCCTAAGAGTGAATTAAATCCACTGATATTTGAAATCAGAGATTGGCTTTATACATTTTGTATACCACTAGCATCTAGCAAAAAGAAATGTGAATGAAATAATGAATGAACATTTAATTTTAGTACTTCTTCAGAGCCCTAGGAATTATAAAGTATATTTTTGACATGCTGTATTATACCCTTATGTTTTCCTAGGCATTTAAAGATAAACTATGTCAATTTTCCTCTATACAATTTAGTCATAATGAAAAATGTTGGGTGGGATGTGGAAGGAGAGAGAGAGAGAGAGAGAGAGAGAGAGAGAGAGAGAGAGAGAGAGAGAGAGAGAGAGAGAGAGAGAGAATAAATGCATTGTTATTGCATTTAGGAAAATAAATTAATTTATAGCAAAATTAGTGCCTGGTCAGTTTATTCTAGGGGTGCTTGAAGATAAACGTGCCCAGTATTTTATGAGAGACCTTTATAGGTACAGTGTTATAATTGATAATATGAATAATAGTAGTAGTTTTAATTTTCTTGCAGACCTTTCTTCAATCAAAGATCAAATACAGAGGTTGGATTGGATTACATAGAAAAGGAGCTAATCACCCTTGGGTGTGGCTGGATAACTCAACACCATCTCAGAAACTGTAAGTTTTTATTTCATAGTCTTCCCCTCCATTTCTTTCTCAGTAACTGATTCATAGATTATAAACCATGAACAAGAAAATATTCGTAGGAATTAGGTCACATCTCTAATTCCATTTGACCTCATTTCTCAGACAGGCAAACAAGTGCAAATCTCAGTCCCAAAGAGCATTATTTCTTCCCATGTTTATAATTATATATATTTATACATATTATATATTATATATAATTATTAATATTATATATTAAATATAATTATTATATTTAATATATAAATTACATATTAAATATAATTATTTATTATATATTAAACATATATTAAATAGTCTCTCTCTCTCTCTCTCTCTCTCTATATATAGAGAGAGAGAGAGAGAGAGAGATATTGATTTCAGACAGGAAGGGAGAGGGAGAGAGAGTATAGAAACATCAATGATGAGAGAGAATCATTAACTGCTGCCAGTTGCATGCACCCCACTAGGGATGAAGTCTGCAACCCAGGCATGTGCCTTGACTGGGAATCCAACCATGGCTTCCTGCTTCACAGGTTGATGCTCAAGCACTAAGCCATGCTGACCAGGCTCCTCCCATGTTTTTTTAATGAAGTGTTCAGACCCAGTAAAGCAACATTTTGTTTTGTATCATTCTCCGGTGTACTCTGTGATACTAGCTCAGACTATTCCAAAAAATTCAAGAGGAAGGAACACTTGCAAGCTCATTTTATGAAGCCAGCATCACCCTAATACCAAAACCAGGTAAAGACAACACAATGAAAGAGAATTACGGGCCAATATCCCTCATGAACATAGATGCCAAAATCCTCAAGAAAATCTTAGCAAATCAGATCCAGCAGTACATCAGAAAGATCATACACCACGACCAAGTAGGATTTATCCCGGGGATGCAAGGATGGTACAATATCCACAAATCAATAAACGTGATACATCACATAAATAAACCAAGAGAAAAAACCCCACATAATCATATCAATTGATGCAGAAAAAGCATTTGACAAAACCCAACACCCTTTCTTGATAAAAACTCTCAGCAAGGTGGGAATAGAAGGATCATACCTCAACATAATAAAAGCCATATATGACAGGCCCACAGCCAACATCATACTCAATGGACAAAAACTAACACCATTTCCCCTAAGAACAGGAACAAGATAGGGATGCCCACTCTCACCACTCCTGTTCGACATAGTACTGGAAGTATTAGCCATTGCGATTAGACAAGAAGAAGTAATAAAAGGCATCCAAATTGGAAAAGAAGAAATAAAACTGTCCTTATTCACAGATGACATGATATTGTACATAAAAAATTCCAAATACTCCATCAAAAAACTATTAGACTTAATAAATGAATTCGGCAATGTAGCAGGATACAAAATTAACACCAAGAAATCTATGGCATTTCTATACACCAATAGTGAACTTACAGAAAGAGAGACTAAAAAAGCAATCCCATTTACCATCACACCAAAAAAATTAAGATACCTAGGAATAAACTTAACTAAAGAGGTAAAAGACCTCTACTCAGAAAACTACAGGACACTGACAAAAGAGATAGAGGAAGACATAAACAGATGGAAGAACATACCGTGTTCATGGATTGGTAGAATCAACATCATTAAAATGTCCATACTACCCAAAGCAATCTATAAATTCAACGCACTTCCCATTAAAATACCAACAGCATATTTCACAGACCTAGAACGAACTCTCCAAAAATTCATCTGGAATTAAAAAAAAGACCCCGAATAGCCGCAGCGATCCCGAGAAAGAAGAACAAAGTAGGTGGGATCTCAATACCAGATATCAAGCTGTATTACAAAGCCACTGTTCTCAAAACTGCCTGGTACTGGCACAAGAACAGACATATAGATCAATGGAATAGAATAGAGAACCCAGAAATCTACCCGAACCAATATGCTCAATTAATATTTGACAAAGGAGGCAAGAACATACTATGGAGTCAAGACAGTCTCTTCAATAAATGGTGTTGGGAAAATTGGACAGATACATGCAAAAGGATGAAACTAGGCAGGGGTGGGCAAACGTTTTGACTCGAGGGCCACAATGGGTTCTTAAACTGGACCGGAGGCCGGAACAAAAGCATGGATGGAGTGTTTGTGTGAACTAATATAAATTCAAAGGAAACATCATTACATAAAAGGGCACAGTCTTTTTTTTTTTTTAGTTTTATTCATTTCAAATGGGCCCGATCCGGCCCGCGGGCCGTAGTTTGCCCACGGCTGAACTAGACCACCAACTTACACCATACACAAAAATAAACTCAAAATGGATAAAGGACTTAAATGTAAGACGGGAAACCATAAAAATACTAGAGGAATCCAAAGGCAACAGAATCTCAGACATATGCCGAAGCAATTTCTTCACCGATACAGCTTCTAGGGTAATGGAAACTAAAGAGAAAATAAACAAATGGGACTACATCAAAATAAAAAGCTTCTGCCCAGCAAAAGAAGCCATCAACAAAACAACAAGAAAGCATGGGACAACATATTTGCCAATGTTATCACCGATAAGGGTTTAATCTCCAACATTTACAGGGAACTCATACAACTTAACAAAAGGAAGATAAACAATCCAATTAAAAGATGGGCAAAGGACCTAACTAGACTCTTTTCAAAAGAGGACATTCAGAAAGCCAAGAGACCTATGAAAACATGCTCAAAGTCACTAATCATCTGAGAGATGCAAATCAATACAACAATGAGGTACCATCTCACACCTGTCAGAATGGCTATCATCAACAAATCAACAAACGACAAGTGCTGGAGAGGATGTGGAGAAAAAGGAACACTCATGCGCTCCTGGTGGGAATGCAGACTGGTGCAGCCACTGTGGAGAACAGTATGGAGTTTCCTCAAAAAGTTAAAAATGGAACTCGCATTTGACCCAGTGATCCCACTTCTAGGAATATATCCCAAGAAACCAGAAACACCAATCAGAAAGGATACATGCATCCCTATGTTCATAGCAGCACAATTCACCATAGCTAAGATTTGGAAACAGCCTAAGTGCCCATCAGCAGATGAATGGATTAGAAAACTGTGGAACATCTACATGATGGAATACTATGCTGCTGTAAAAAAAAAAAAGGAATTCTTACCATTTACAATAGCATGGATAGAACTGGAGAGCATTATGCTAAGTGAAATAAACCAGTCAATGAAAGAAAAATACCACATGATCTCACTCATTTATGGATAATAAAGGCCATTATAAAGTGATGAACAAAAATAGATACAGAGGCAGAGCAGCATCAAACAGACTGTCAAACTACAGTGGGAAGGCTGGGGAGGGTTGTGTGTGTGGTGGGGTAAGAGATCAACCGAAGGACTTGTATGCATGCATATAAGCATAACCAATGGACACAAGTAACTGGGGGGTAGAGTAGGCCGGGGGAAGGTCAAGGGAAACAAAAAAGAAGACATATGTAATACTCTTTGTAATACTTTAAGCAATAAAACAAACAAACAAAAAAAGGTGTGGTTGGAGGAAAGGGTCAATATCTAACAATGAAAGAAAGTTGTATTGAAACCCAGCCCTCGTAAGTAAAATTTGTAGCCATTTACTTGATATCATTTAAGAATTAAAAAAAATCTATTTGAAATAATCATTTAGCAATCTTGAATCTCTACTATGGTATCATTCTTGACATTATTTTGCACAAATCTACATAATTCCTCGTAGTCCTCTCTCATTAGTAATTGAACATAGATTGGTTAGTTGCAGCCTTGCCCCATCATTTAAAACACATGATTTCTATTCTTATTGTTCAGTTTCACAAAGTTTTAATGCTTTGTTTGTTGTGGAAGATATTAAGCTCTGTGGGAAAGATATGCACTCTTGTTTACATGTAAATAAGCACCTTCTATATTCAAAGTAAGGCTAACAAAAGAGACCCATGCTCTATGCACATTAATCTGAATCTTAGGAAACTAGAAATATTCTTCTATCTAGTTACAGTGTGTCAGGCAATACACATAAGTTAAATTGTAGACGTTTCAGAAGTCTCAGAAAAAATTAGAATGTACATGTCCAATCCATGTATATATCCCACTCTATACTTCCATTTCTACTCCTTGCCTATTTTAACTGTCAATGGCATTATTTCCATTAGTTTTAGATAGAATTATACTTTTTTATTTTATAGATATTTATCTGTCACAAAATGTTTATGTTCATCAAAATAATTATACACATATATTTTGTGAAAATTAGATTTTGC
The DNA here is from genome assembly GCF_014108235.1 of Myotis myotis. Classification (NCBI taxonomy): domain Eukaryota; kingdom Metazoa; phylum Chordata; class Mammalia; order Chiroptera; family Vespertilionidae; genus Myotis; species Myotis myotis. The sequence goes on from NW_023416335.1 coordinate 189,992,246, forward strand.
CTACGGAATGACTTTCTGAAATAAATATATTCTCTAATGCAGGAATTTTAAAGATACTGGACCAAATGCACACTGTGGATTCCTCAAGCCAACAAATATTGCTACTGCTGTTTGTACTAAACGTTCTCCTTTCATTTGTAAAAAGAAGATTTCCTGCCTTAATAATTAGCAAAACTATAAATAAAAATCTTAATATTTACAGTCTTTAATAACTATTAGGGAAATCCTGGGTATTCACTCAAATTAGTCAACTATCCCTGATTTATAAAGGGTTATGATCTTTTCAAACATCCTTGAGCAAGGATAAAATAAGAAGTTTTATAAATAGTAATATTAAATAAATAGAAAAATAAGTTTGTTTGAGATTTCCAGAACTAATAAAGTTGAGAACATGAAACAAATTTTTTTCATTTATTTTACATTTATATTACATCTATTTTTTAAATCATTGAATGAAATTTATTTCATCAGTTAATTAATATAATTCATCCTGTTTAAAATCTAGGATGCACAAAATGATGAACAAATTCTTTTTTCCCATCTTGTCCCCTAGTAACTAGTTCTCTTCTTAGAGTCAAATATGTACCTAGTTTCATATATATTATCCCAGAGATATTCTAGGAAAGTACAACTTTATACATGCTATCTGCTAGACCAAATGTTATGTAACTATAAACCTTAGTCCTGCTTATTATTATTATTATTATTATTATTTTTATTTAGAAAATATAGCCTTCAGGTCATTCATTGTAAGCAGCCACAAGTATTACACTAAATGGATGTATAAAAATTTGTTTAACCAGTGTTATTGCAATAGATATGTAGGTTTGTCCCAGAATTTTGCAATTACAGAAAAATGTTCAATCAACAGCCCTTAATACAGTACCATTTGCTAGAGAGCATATCTACAGGGTACATCTGTAGCAGTGTGATTTCTGTATCTAAAGGTATGTACATTACATTTTAATAGATATTTAATGTCTAAGTAGAGGTTGTACACCTGTTCTCCAAGCAACAGTATTCAACAGTGCCTGCTTCCACCATAGACTGTTACCAATCTTTTTGGTTTTGCCAATAAAATCTTTCCCATATGTATGTGCACATTACTTTCTGAAAACTGAACTGGAGGAATCTGGAATACTGAGACAGAGCCAGACCGAGTGTCCAGGTCAAGGTTCACTCCAAGGAGAGGCACCTACACCACCTGGTGGCTGGAGAAGACAAGACATAAAGACCAACTGCAGTCACTTTTCAAATTGCAGCCACAGAATGAATTCCTATGGGAGGGGTGGAAGGTCCCTCCATGCTGCTATGTGCAGAGGCCCCGGAACCACTCTGACATCCCCACAGGCTGGGGGACCCGCTGTCCCAGAGGCCTATTGCACCTCTTGTTCATGTGAGGGCACCACAATTCAAAGGCACTGGGCACCAGGAACCAAACTAAGGTGTTTGCAGAAACCTGGTCCCAGGAGCTGGCTCTTTGGGGAGCAAGGCATATGCCTAATTAAAAGCCATAACCTACACGTATGCACATTTCTCTTGTGAATGCTGAGCTGGGAGAAGCCAGACTGTCTTGCCAGGGCAGAGCCTGATAGCCCAGCCAAATTTCCCCCCATGACAGCGGGCCATCTTGATGACTAGAAAGTCGGGGACCACAGCTGGCTGAGAGTCCAGGTGGGGACTGACTGAAGTGGGGCTGCTATAAAGCTGCAGCCTCACAACGATGATTTTTGGGAGAAGTGAGGGCTTCTGTTAAGGTGGGGACTCTGTGGGGGGTTGGGAGCTCCCCCAAAGAGCCCTCAGTTCTGAAAAGACCTTGCCTGCACCAGGTGCATATTGCACATGACTGGCAATGCAGGTCAGGGGCACTGGGACCAGGAAGCAGGCAGTTTGAGAAATGCCTGGACCGAGAAGTTGGTTCTTGGAGGGACAAGGCATAAACCTAATTAAAACACTAACCTACACATATGGGCATTTACCCAGTGAAGGCTGAGCTGGGAGGATCTGCACTGCCTTGCCAGGATGAAGCAGGGCAAACTGGCCAAGGTTCTATCCATCCAATGAGAGAAACCTGGACATATTGGTGACACAGAGTGGTTAAGTACTTTGCCCAGAGTCACACAGCTGGTAAATAGCAGAGCCAAGATTCAAACTCCAGCATTCTGGACAGCTCCTGGAGTCCCACAGGTGGTTGTGGGGAGCATGTCACATGCAGACAGACTGGGACCCCCCCCCCCCCCCACCCCACGGCTCCTCACCCCCTCCTCCCCCGGCCACAGCTCAGTGTGGTGAGGGGAGGAAGTCAGGGAAAGCCTCACTGAGAAGGTGACATTAGAACAAAGACCCGAAGGAAGTGAGGGAGTCATGTGGACATTGGGAAGAGCATTGTAGAAGGAGGGACCAGCAAGAGTGAGGGAAGAAATTGCCCTGATAAGTAGAAGACAGGGGGCAGTTTGCTGGAGTGGGGTGCGCAAGAGAGAGAGAGAGTGGTGGCAGAAAATGAGATCGGCCTTGTCATCAGGCCTGGTAAGGCCTGGCTTTGCCTCAAGAGTGTCCATGAGGGTGTGGAGCAGAGGAGAGCTGGGGCCAGATGTTTTCTGAGAGGGATCCCTCTGGTTGTGTGGGGAGGGCAGACTGTGTGGGAGCACAGCCCGAAGAGGGAGGACTCCTGGTGGGTGGTGTGGCCCAGGTGGAGGCTGTGGCATGATGGGAAGTGGATGGGTCCTGGGAAATTCTAAAGATGGAGCCACTGGAATTGTACTTTCCTCCCTCCTCCCACCCCCTGCACAGGTGAGAAAACTGAGGCTTCATGAGGTGGAGCCATTAGTCCAGGTCACACAGCTATAAGCAGTGACAGAACCAAGATTCTGACTCAAGCTCTCTGACTACAAAGTGAGCCCAGGATAAAGGTTAGGTGGGAAAGTACAGGATTTGGTTCTGAGTCAATGGGCAGAATATGACTTGTGAAGGCAGTGTAGATTAGTAGGTAAGGTCACACGCTTTGCTGTTAAACTTGGGAGTCCACTAAGTACCAGCTCCTCCACTTGACTGCTGTGTAAACTTGGGCAAGTCACTTAACCTCTCTGAGCTGCATTTTCCTTATCCACAAAATGGGGAAGATAAATCTAAGAGAGCCTTCAATATGTGCATGCCTGTGCTGCCCTAAGGACAGACTGTATACATGAGGCTGCTGGTCTTGGTGGCACCAGGAGAGCGGAAATGGAGCAGGGAAGGACAGGAAGAGATCTGCAGGCACGGAAGAGACTGATCTTGGTCTTTACACATCTCTGTACTCTTTGCTTCCTTCCAAAGAGCATGCATTCTTTTGCTATTAAAACAAAAAAGCCCCAGAAAGTGAAAGTTAAATGAAATAAAGGTCCTACCTTCCTCCGACAGTGTGGTGAGCATTAAATAAGTTAGAACAAAAAAGTGAATAGAATAGGACCTGGTATGTAGTAAGTGTTGAGTAAATGTTAGTTGTTATAATAATAATAATTATATTATCATGACTATCATTATTACTTTTCAAGTAGCTCTGCAAAATCATTATGGTCTGTCACATAACTACAAAAGTAATGGGAATTCCCTTTAATACTGGGGGTATAGGGTGCCAGGTCTCTATCAGGCTGTGAAATTCCCTGTCTCTTAGAGGAGCCCCCAGCCCCCAATCTATATATAGGCTCCCCAGATCCACTGTATTATTTTGGCTTATGGTATAGCCTTTGGCGTGCCTGTTTGGAAAGAGTCTCTTATGCTGAGCTCATTTGAGACAGTTAATTAAGCCATGCCCAATGGAAGGTTGGGGTGGGGACAGGATGCTCTGTCCGCAATGGACAAATGAAGGTCCAGCCTTCTGTCATGAGCAGGGGCTCCGTGTCCCCCTCTGTCATCCAGGTGTTCTGTGGGCCAGGGGCAGAGGCTATTAAAGTCCACATAATGCAGTGACATCACGGGTCTGGGTATTTGTGGGAACCAAAGGCATACGTACCACTTTTCGCTTCAAGTCTGTTATGTCTGATAAATTATAGCTGTCCTCACTCTCTTTTGGTATCCACACGCATGTAGTATCTTTTTCCATTTCTTCAGATTGAGCCTATGTCTCTCCTTAAAGCTGATGTGAACCTCCTGTAGGCAACATATAGCTGGATCTGTTTTTTTTAACTTATTTTTATTTATTTATTTTTTATACACCCAGCCTCTTTGTGTCTTTGGATTGGAAAATTTAATCCAGTTATATTTAGAGTAATTATTGATATTTAAGGACCTACTAATGTCCTAATGCTGTGCTATGGGTTATTTTCTGTTTTGTAATTCTCCTTTTTTCTTCTTCTTTTCTTTCTCTTGCTGTGGTGCTTTGTGAATTGATGATTTTCCATGGTGGTATGTCCTGATTTTCTTTGTTTTATCTTTTGTGAATCTACTATGTGTTTTTGCATCTTAATTTCCATGAGTTTTACATAAAACATTTTACACATATCAGACTATTGTATGAAACAACTTAACTTTGATCCCACATAAAAACTATGCTTTTCCTCACATGCCTTATATTTTAAACAGCATAATTTACTTCTTTTTATATTGTCTACTCATTAAAAATTATACTTGCTATAGTTATTTTTGATACTCTTGTCCTTAATGTTTACATTATAGTTAAGTGGTTAACATAGCATCATATTATATAACTAGAGTTTCCTAAATCTGACTATATGTTTACCTTTATCAGTGTGCTGTATATTTTCATATTACTAATATTTTCATTTCTGCTTGAAGAACTCCTCTTCAACACTTACTGCAAATCAGGTCTACTGGTGGTGATCTCCCTTAGTTTTTGTTTATATGAAAAATACTTTATTTTCCTTTGTTTCTGAAGGATAACTTTGTCAGATAGATTATTCTTAGTTGGCATTTTTTTCTTTCATCACTTTGAATATATATATTATCCAAATCCCTTCTGTCTTTTAAGGTTTTTTGCTGAAAAATACACCAAGAACCTAAGCAGAGTTCCTTTGTACGTTTCCTCCCTTTATCTTTTGCTGCCTTTAGAATTTCCCCTTTGTTTTGATTTTAGACGGTTTTACTATAATGAATCTTAAATAAGATTTTTTGGATTAAAATAATAGGGTGATTTATTTGCTTTACCCACTTAGATTTCTAAATCTTTCCCAGGTTTTCAAAGTTCTCTGTCATTGTTTTTTCCCCCAGTAATATTTCTGTCCCCTCTATTCCTCTTCTCCTTCTGGAACTCCAATGGTTCTGATATGGTTTCCTTAAAATGCATCTCATAGATCGTTTAGGCTTTCTCCCTTTTTCATTCTTGTTTTTGTTGTTGTAGTTGTTGTTTTCTTAGTGTGATATTTCAAAATTTCTGTCTAAACTTCACTATTACTTTAATCTGTTTGGCCTATTTTTATTTTGATGCTGTCTACTGCACTTTTATATACTTCCTCGAATTCTTCAGCCCTAGAGTCTGTGTTGGTTTTCTTTTGTTTCTTTTTTATGATTTCTATCTCTTTGTTAATTTTCTCATTTTGATCATGCATTGTTTTGTCATACTGTTTTCCTGATTGAATTGTCCTTTTGTCTTTTCTTGTAATACATCGAGTCTTCTTATATAGCCAATTTGAAAACTGTTGGGGATAAAATAATAGATTTTATGACTTTGTGTTTGGTAGTAAAAGGCTATTATAAATTTTGGTGATGGCATGTTTCTTTGATTTTTCATGTTCTTTGGCCTTTGTGTTGCTGTTCTTGCATTTGCAGAAGCAGTTACCTCCTCCAATCTTTACTGGCTTCAGGGGAGAAATACCTTTTGTCACTCCTGCTATAGATTCTGAGACTTACCACGACCTTCATTATTGCACCTACACCATGTTTCTTGTGGCAGAATTGTTTCTTTCTTTTTTTGGCTTAAACAATAGAAATGTATTTTCTCACAGTTCTGGAGGCTGGATTCCAAAATCATGATGTACGCAGGGTTAATTTTTTTCTGAGGCCTCTCTTGACTAGCAGATGACTCCCTGCTCCCTTTGTACATACATGGTCGTTTCTCTATGGTACACCCCTGATATCTCTTTTTTCACTTTATTTTATTTTAGTTTTATCCATCACCTGTTATCATCTTTAAATACTCTTCCACCTCTGCCCACCAACCTTCCTGTGGCAGAATTCTAAAGCTTGTATGTCTTCTGTCATACAACACATCAGGTAGGCTGCTGATAGCTCTTTTGTTTTCTTGACTGTGGTATTACAATTCAAGTTTATGGTTTCTCCCTTGCCCGCAGACTCTCATGTGGGTTTTGCATGTGCTCCCTGTCTTCCAGAGCTCCCATTTGCTTCTGTCCTTAGAATGCACACACAGAGCCATGGTAGCGTGGGGAAGAGGAATATGTGGCACATGGAACATTTTGAGGGTGAGCATGATTCCACTGGGTGTTCCGAAAATGTGGTTTTTCACGTGGTTCATGAGAGGGCTTCCAAAATGTTGTAGGCAGGAACAAGATCTCTATAAAGATCTCTGAGAATCTTTCTGCCTTATCCTTATCTCTTCCCTCCCTCAGTCATGAAGCTACTTGATTTAATACTTTGGAAACTGCGGAGAGAATTGAGTCTCTGGCAGAGCCCCTACAGCAGCGGAAACCAGGTGTTCACTTGACTCCCTCCCTTTCCATCACAAGAGAAATCACAGACAAAGAAGATCTCATTTTCACTAAGTTGTGCTGTCTTAGGGGAGGGTGATTCTGGCAAAGTGAAGTTATTCTCCTTACCTTCTCCAATGCGTCTAAACTAGATCCCCCCCCCCTCCCAGAGTACTAGGACTTTTCCTCAGGAATCTGGACTTCCACAAAGGCTCTCTCATCCATAGGTGACTTCTCAAGTCCATGTTCTCCAGCTGCTTACCAATTGTGGCCGAGAGGGGCTAAAACTGGTCCACATAGTCCCTCAGGTTCCACATCCAGTAACAGCATCTGTCTGTCTATTACTCAATGTACGGGTTGGCAAGACTCCTCTTGACTAACTTGGCATATGGTGCTGGATCCCACAATTCCTACTGTGGCACTTTTGTTTGTTAATGGATGGTGAATTTTTGATGTTGTTGGAGGACAAAATGTAGGACATCTTATGTCCCCATGATGCTGACAGCACTTCTTACATGACATTTTTTTTCCCAAATGTCAAAATTATAGAAGTGCAAAAGAGATTAGTGGTTGCCTGGGGTTAGGGAGAGGGTGAAAGGTAGCATCATAGAATCCCATGCTATGACAAAATAGCTCCCTTTTGATTATGGTGGTAGTTACATAAATACATGCGTATAGTAAAATTGAATGAAAGCATACACACACACATGCACACACAAAAGTGAATGTATGTAAAAATTAATAACGAAATGAGGTCAGCAATATGGCTGAGTAGAAAATCCCAGACCCTCATTTTCCCATATATAGCAACATAACAATCAAAATGGCTTTATAGGAACTTAGTAATAGCAGATAAAGCAAATTTTACATAAAATATTATATAAGAGAAAACGAAGGACCTTATACAATAATAAAAGCAATAATTCATAGAGAGAATATAACAATTATAAATATATTAGAGCTCCTAATGTATGAAGCAAACATTAACAAAATTAATGGGAAAAATAAACAGATCCACAGTAATTGTAAGAGACTATTTCCTTATCCATTGTTGAAAGTAGGGAATGAAGTCTTTTCACAGGTACAATATTTATCATAGTTATGGGGTGGTACTGGCATAAAGACAGATATGTAGGCCAATGGAATGTAGTATAGAGCCCAGAAATAAACCTTTGCATGTATGGTTGACTGATTTTTCAACAAATGTGCCAAGACAATTCAGTGGGGTAAATAACACTGAACAATAACAGCCTCTTCAACAACTGGTGTTGGACATTCACAAACAAATGAATGAATACTAACCCTAACATTATGCCATACACAAAAATTAACTCAAAAGAGATGAGACCTAAAAGTACGATATATTATAAAACCTTAGAACAAAAAAATCTTCATGACATTGGTTTTGGCAATCATTTCTTAGATATGACAACGAAGCATAGACAACAAAAGTGATAACAAAATGAAGAAATACAAAAGTAAGAGCAGAAGATAGTGAAATTGGAAATAAAAAGATAAAGAAAATAAATGCAACAAGGAGTGAGGATTTTTGCAGGGGGGTTAGTGAGGGACAACAAAACAATGAAACAGCAGGCTGTGTGTGGCAAACAGGCCAGCAGGGGGGTTAGTGAGGGACGACCAAATGACTGAGCAGCAGGCTCAGTAGGGCGACCAGGCTGTCAGCGGGCGGGCAGTGAGGGGAGATCAGGCCAGCAGGGGGTACAGTTGGAAGCAACCCGGAGGGCAGGAGGGCAGGAGGGCAGTTGGGGGCAACAAGGCAGGCAGAGGGGGGCAGTGTGGGGTGACCAGGCTAGCAGGGGGCAGTTGGGGGTGACCAGGTTGGTGGGGGGGGCAGTAGGGGCAACCATATCTGTAGGAGGGGCAGTAAGGGGTGACCATGCTGGCAAGGGGGGCAGTTAGAGGCAGCCAGGCCAGCAGAGGGGGGCTATAGGTGGAGACCGAGTTGGCAGGCAGAGGCAGTTAGAGGTAATCAGGCTGGCAGGGGAGCTAGTAGGGGCAATCAGGCAGGCAGGCAGGTGAGCAGTTAGGAGCCAGCGATCCCGGATTGTGAGAGGCCCGATCCAGGATATTCTGAAATGAGGATATGCTAGAACTTCCAAGGTTCTGAGTTTTTATAAGGAAAAATAATTTTACTTGTCTTCTGTTGTTGTGTTTTCATTGTTAGGTAGCAAGACAGGCAATATGCTTCTCACAAACATAGTGAAAATATCGGGAACAGTCAGACGTAACCATCTTCCTTGTTGCTATCATTGCACAGTTTCCATTCTTTGACTCTTGCCAATTGGTTATCCTAGAATAAAAGCATATAGATGATGTAACATATTCATTTCCTATGGCAGACAAAATATTGGTCCAAAGATAAGATGGTAGGTTTTCCTACTTTATAGAAACTACCTTTTGATGCCCTAGGCTCTCCTACAGAATACCTTATGAGGAATATAGGCATGAAGTTGAAAAAAGTTGACTCCCTTTCTCTATGTACTCACTTACTGAACTCAAGTCCTTTTGATGTGTGTATGTGTGCATATGCTTATATATGTATGTGTGCATTTTTCCCATAAATTTTCAACAATGTAAATCAGAATCTATGATTATAGAACGTCTTAGTGTGTTTCCATCCAGAGACTTACATTTTGGGATTAGGTCTGGAGCCATCTTCCCATTTCCAGGATGTGCTGGTTCCTTCACGTGACAATCCAATCCAGGAGAAATAGGATAGTTGGCCTTGAATGAATTTCTGTCATAAAAAGAAACATAGTCTATGAGCAAATTTTTTATGTTTCTGAAATAATGTAATAATTTTGTAAGTATTTTCATTGTTGTGAATAACAGAAAGCATAGAGATCAATGTCATCTGATTCTAATCAAGTAATAAAATAGTAGAATCTCAGTTTTTTATATTTTATGAAATTCAGGGGCATTGTGGCGACAACAACCACTCTCACGGTCTCTTTCTTTGTTTAGACTTGGGACTTAAATCTCTTCATTTCCTTTGAAAAGTTATGCCTGCAGCTCAAAGGTGAGTTCTGAGCAAACTCTGATTTCTCCTTTGTGCTCCATGTGTGAAATCAATGAAATTTCTACTAATGTAGTTTTCTATTCTTGCTCCACAGGTACTGTGGATATTTCTTGCAAAATAAGTATCTTGGGGAAGCAATCCTTATCCCATCAGATGTGCAGTTTATATGGCTGGTTGGACGTTCTTTGATAGGTTAAAAAAATAACTGATATTTATCTTGCATTTTAATTTTTACAGAGCACATAGCCATATATTATCTCAATTGATCTTCCTAAATATGCTGAACAGATATATCAAGTTTTTCTTTTTTTCTTAAACAAACTTTTAAAATTTTGTGTAAGAAATGCATAAAATTTAGCATCCAATTTCAGGGTTTTTGCAGGTGATTTTATATCTCATTTAAGGTACCCTGTAGGAACATTAGGACTTCTGGACAGTGAAATTCATTGCTGGACCCTCTGTGTTAATATTTTTCATGTCAAAAAAATCAATAAGGGAATTATAGATTATAGCATCTTTAATAATGTTTTTCTGAAGTTCTAGAAAAAGGCTGAGGGAAAACTAACTAAGTTAAGGTATAGACTCTCATAGGAAAAGTCAAAGCTCCATGAATTAATACTTTTCACATCTTTTCTAATATTCATGAAAGAAGTCAGGGTGGTATGAGTATAGTTATATAAATATTTCTGAAAATCTGGTCAATATTCATTAATTTCCTATAGTTCTTATCTAAAAATACTGTGAGTGATATTTTCCACTAAAATCTCATTATTAATTTATGTTAAAAAGAGATAGATATTTAGATATCATATTTGCTGCCTTACCTAGCAACTTTTCAACATATTATATTTTCATATAAACTCTTTACCTTGTCTATAAACAAAGTGGACTTTTAAAAATTTATTCTATCATCAACAAATGCAATTTTATTTTTTAATTTTGAGATAGAATTGACATATGAAATCCTATTATGCAATATAATTATATGCTATTTGAACATATGTCAAAGGATCCCAACACTAAGTCTAGTTACCCTCCATTACCACAAATACAGTTTTCTGTTGGGGTAAACATGAGATTAATACAGACTGCAAGAGTTTTCTTTCTGGATTCAAATTTTTCTTTGTCTTCTTGATGAAAGAAAGTTTATACTTTTTAAATAGTGACTTTTGAGTTGTAGAAAGCCAAGAGTATGGTAATTGGAATAGTACAGAAAATGAAGTGATGTTTAGTGTCTATTGATCTAGCTTTGAAAGAATATTAAAAGATTATGCTTAACTTGGAATGTTAGGATATATTATGTTTTTTGCAGAAATAATGGTGAATATTTTTCTCTATTCAAAGAAAGAAATAATAAGAAAGATTATGAAATATTCAGTTTGGTTTTCTTTGGCAACTAATATGAGTTAAACTTTAATATGATTTATAAATAATTGACATTCAACTTCAAATTCATATATTTTTATTTTTATCTCAACCTTAGTGGTAATGCTGTATTTTTCTCTTTTTTTAGAGGTATAATAATTTTTTTTCAGAGAGGCTGAAGCTAAATTTCTATAAAATTATCAGTGTAAAGATATCCTTGACAAAATAATATACTTTAAGAATAAATTTTTCAGAATGGCTTTATTTTTGACTTCACATTTGCTATCCTGTGAAAATTTTAATTATGGATGAATTAGATGAATTACAGAAAATGCCAATTTAATTTTCATTTGCATGTATGGCTTTAGCATGAGCACTGTCTGCATCTGGGTCACTTTACAACTGTAAACAGTGCTAAGACACTCACATACTGTTAAGCATTAAGATTTTGCCAGTAGGTAATGCCCAGATAAACATGTACGGTGTGTGATGAAAAACAAAAATACTTCACCAATTCCTTTTCATCGTCTGTCTTAAGTAGTGTGGAGTCCATTTTCTTGCAGGATTTCTTACTCTCTTCAAAGTTTTTCTCTTCATTTGAAAAATAATAGCATTTCTCTCCACAACATGACCATTTACCTTCACATGTGCCATATTTATTTCCTTTAAAACAAAAGATATAACCCAGATTACTCAGTGTGCATCCTGTAGAGAATGTGTGAAATGAGATACTGAGAAATCTGTCCTAGTCCTTCTAAAACATTCATTTGATGAGACTGATAGGCTTCATTTCAGCTTTCTAAATAAAGCCCTGGCCTGGAAAGACTGTTAAAGTACTTATATTCCTCCAAGTTTTTGCACAAGATAACAAAATTTTTCTAAGAAATATTTCTAAGTAGATTGTTATTTTCCCTTATAATTTAAACTTAAAGGACTTCACAATATAAAGCAGTTCCTTTGTATTCTCTAGGTCAGCAAATTTCAACACTTGTGTGCCCAAGGAATTTTTGAAATGTGCAGTACCCAGCTGTTTCATCTGGGATACTGACCTTTCTTCTCTTAGATTTTACACAAAGAAACAAAAAAACATGACAATAACTAACACAACAATAGCTGTCCAGTGGGAATGAATAATAAATTAAAATTACCCCCATTTTTGTCAGATCAGCAAAAAATATATATTATTTTTGGTGTGCTGCAGAATTTTAGTCATTAGTTCACGTGTGCCATGAGATGTAAAAGGCTGGAAGTCACTGCTCTAGACTGAGTAAAAGGTACGTGGACAGAGGCAATTTGTACTTAGTACCTGATGTGTATACATCTTATTAAGAAGTTTAATAATGATTAGAGAATCTGTTAATACAGACCTAGGTTTATGTTTGGTTGTATGATCTTCTGGAGAAAAAGTATTAGGTTGAGAACTGGTTACTAGCTTTAAAAAATATTATGTCATGCAGACAGAAAAATCTATCCTCTGGGAAAGGCCAATTTTTGGTTCAACTAAAAAGAACCCTCATTTTCCCCTGAACAATTTGTTATTCTATAAGAAAATCTAATTTGAGTAGAATATTAAGTGACTGAGAACAACAGAGAAGAAACTTGTTGGCCACAGTCTTCAATCCATTTATCTGAATACCTGTGCTAGGTCGGTCCTCTTTGAAAGTTCTGTTTTTAAATGCGGAATTGTCTTCTTGTATTACTTTGTCCAATGGTGGTTTCTGTGATTGGCAGTTCTGATGACACTGTAAAACTTTACTTAACAGCATTAGCTCAAGGAGAACATAACATGGGACCAAATAAAAAGCACAATTTTACTTTTAACATGTTAGTTAATGGTCAGGAGTATTAATCATTTTATTTCTGTCTACTTCAGGCATCTCTTCTCTACATGTAATTTACACTCATATCTCATTTGTTGAAAATACATTAATTAATGGCAACACATTTTGGTGGACTTTGATGATGCATCAGTGAAAAATGCAAAGGTTCTGTTAGGTATTTGTTTGGGAAGAGTCTGAGTTCAGAGCACTGTAGGATGGGTGACACAAAGGTAATTGAGAGTTGCTGCTAAAACTCAGCAGAGAGGTGGCTGACGAAGTGTAAGTCCTAGAATAGTGTGAAGCCTTAGCAAGACTTTACATGGCAGTGTCCATCTTAAATTCGTTTTTGTATAAGGATGACAAAGAGGAAGGAAAATGACAAAGATAGACAATAAATTTCTACATTGCTGCAATCAGTTTTCCAGACTAAAGAAATGGATTAAACAAGACATACTAAGGTAATCCAAAGTTAATCAGAACACCAGGAAGATAGGCTGCACATAAGGAATTTTAGGGATATAAGGCTGGAAAGACAAAATCATGTCATAAAAATGCCTATATAAAATACACATAGAGTAGTGTCCCTTCCAGATTGGTGGCATGATCAGTTTAGCAAAACAGCTCTTATGAAAACAATAATTAAGAAAAAAATCCATCATATGTAGAAGCTTTGACACTTGTCTTAAGGGTATATTTTAAAATTTTTAAATCTATTAAATATTGATAAGAACAGTGACAGTCTGTAAAACTTGAGTCATGACATGTTCCCTCTCCCCACCTGAGGTCAGCATCATGGATTATCCACTATAACCGGGTATCGCCAGGAGGAGTAAGCTCCTTCTCTCCCCAGGTCCATGTCTATGGTTACTCTACACAGATATCACAGGCTAAGGCTATGGAATCTCTCCAGGAGGAGTAGGCACCATTTTAGCTTTATAAGTACAACTTAAGTTCCAAGCAATTGTGGATATAAGATTGGTTCTCCTTTCTCCACCCAGCCCATACTCATGGAATAGTGGCACTCCCCCGTAGGAGTAAGCAAAGAATATTGGAGCATTGATTGCTCCCATCTTAGCTCACAAACCAAGCATTACTATCTCCTCTTCCATGGGAGCTGGGGTGAGGGTGGGGCATGGGGCATTGGGAAGGTTTGGTAAACTATTAAGAAAGGGTTTGTAGTTCCATGAAACCAATACTTTTGAACAGGTGGTCAGTTTACCAGAGAGAACCAAATAAAGACATAGCCAAGAAAGCCTTCTTGAGGTTAATACAAATGTCAAAGATTGACTACAAAAACTACTCCAGAAAAGGTTTCACATCAATTTGCATGACTATGGATGAGCTTGTTTTAAGCGCATTGTCAAAAACAAAAGCAGTTATATGTAATACCTTAAACAATGAAGAAAAAGCAAACAAATAAACAAACAAACAAAGAAAATAAGGGCCTCCAGTAAGCAATTAGTAGAATCTAAGAGATGGGTGTGTCATCATCAGAAGCATCTTAAGCATCTTAAGTGAAATCAGAGAAGGAGAGAGCCAAAGAAAACTCCGCAAAAGCATTGTCATGTCTGGGCGATTGTGCACATGCCCAAGGCCACATCTTCTGGTAAAAGACTGAAGGATTTCCCCCTAAGATCAGAAACAAGGTGATGATGTGCACTCTTACCACTTCAATTCAACAGTGTATTTGAAGGACTAGTTAAATTATCCAAGATCTGACATAAAACTATCCAGATATTTTATGTAGAAAACCTGTATGAATCCACTGAAAACCTCTTAGAACTCATGTGGCATGGTATAAGAGCAATATATAAAAATCAACTGTATTTCTCTACACTTAGAAAAAACAATGTGAAAATAAAATTTAAGAAGTTCTGTTTATAACAGCACCATAAGGAATAAAATACTCAGGAGTAAATTTAACAAAAGTAGTGTAAAATATATGCTCTAAAATCTAAAAAATATTGTGGAAAATTAAAGACCCAAATAAATGAGTAGATATCTCATATCACTCTAAATCACTTACAAAAGTTAACTCCAAAAGCATCAAACCCAGAAATGTTAGGGCTAAAACTATGAAATCCTTAAAAGATTATATAGGTGTAAACTCTTGTGATCCTTAATTAGGCAATGGTTTCTTAGATATTGCACCCAAAGTATAAGCAAACAACTTGAAAAACAGACAAGATGGACTTCATTAAAATTAAAAACTCATTTGAATCAAAGATTACTATCGAGAGAGTGTTAAGTTAATAAAAAGAATGTTTGAATATATTAGCAAACCATATATCTGATAAGAGATTAATATACAAATTAATTATATCTATGCAATGAGATTTTTTTTAGCAATTTAAAGAAATACTGTATTGATACGTTCCATTATGAATGAATCATGGAAACCTTATATTAAATGAAAGAAGCCAGTCTCAAAAGACAATCATTTTATGATTCCATTTTTGTAAAATGTGCAGAATAGGAAAATGTATAGAGACAGAAAGTATATTAGTGATTGTTTCAGGCTGGCTAACTTGGAGGGAAATGGAAAGCAACTCCTAAAGGGCATAGGGTTTTTTGAGGGGGTGATGAAGATGTTCTAGTATTGATTATAGTTATGGTTGTACAACTCTGACTATATTAGAAGCCACGGAATTTTACACTGTAAATTAGTGAATTCTATAGTAGGCTAGTTGTACTAATGTCAATAGGGTAAACACACACACACACACACACACACAAGAGCTTGGTTTTGCAAACCAGGAAGCCAAGAGCCAAAGTCATTAAACACAATTGTGTTCTTTAATAACATACACATAGAACAATAAACACTCAACTGACTGTAACTTCCTTTAAATGCAAAACTTACTCATTACTTATTCCTGAAATAGAAATAGTGCCTAACATGAAAGGAAAATCATCTAGAGCAATGGTTCTCAACTGGGGGTGATTTTACCCTACAGAGGGGCCTGGGCACTCTCTGGAGATATTTGGAATGTAACTGCTATCATCTAGCGAGAAGAGGACAGGATGCTGCTAAATATCCTATACTGCACAAAACAGCATCCATCACTAACAAAGAATTACCTCACCAGAATATCAATGCTGAGGTTTAGAACCCCTAATCATGGGGGAAATTGCAAGGTGAAAATAATAAAGGGTGATAAAATGGGTTTTAAGGAAGAGAGAACTAACATCTGGTTAGGGAATTAGAAAACACATCATGGAGGATTTAGAAAAGTCATCTGAATTTTATAAAATGGGTCCTGAGGAATGGGTATGATTTCCATAAGCAGAGATAAGCTACAGGTGGAAAGCTGCCTGAGTGAAGGGAACAGCATAAACCAATGTACAAGGGACAGAGAAAACTGGAGAACATGACAAAAATAACTAATGATCTCAAATTATCTGAAACCAATTTGGACATAGGGAGTAAAACTTAAAAATTATTTGATTGAAATAAGATTAAGATTATGAAAGCAAATATAAATAGGGTAGTTTTAATTCAGTAGAGAATAAGAAATCAATAATGATTTCTTGGCATTTTGATGACATGATCAGAAATATATTTAGAGAAATTTATTTGGCAATTTCAATAAGATTTTGAAGCCTGTTGACTTTATGATAAATTAGGAGGCGATTTCAATAGTATGGGAGAAGAATATTGTTGAGTTGTATTAGGCATTTATAAGAATAAACATTTTAAAAAATAAATTTGAGCTACCGAATGAAGATTCAAAGGTAGAACCTCGAGGACTTGGTAGTGTATTGAAAGAAGGTGTCAGAGAGGAGAGAGAAAATTCACGTGCACAGAGCACCCACCATCAACAAAAACTCAATATAACTCCTGGCAATATACGGGAAAATAATCAAGGCTTTATAAGTAAAGGAGATGTCAGAAGGTTTTAAAGAACTTTGAAATGTCCAAGTGATTATATTAGTAGTGAAGGTGGAAGGGTTCCTGGGTAGAAGTGAAGATCATAGCTATGGAACTAGTAGAAAAGAAATTCTAGTAAAAATAGTATTTCCTAGGGATGGAAATATTGGTTCAGAGCATGGGTCTTGTTTAACTTACCCTTGTGTCCCAAGATTCCAGTGGTCAAAAGGAGAAACAAACACAAGATTCCAAGAATCACTACAGTGAGACGCCAGGTAAATGGAACTGAAGACACTGCCCAGAGAGAAAAGGAGAGACTGAGTAGCTCAGCAAAGAAATTATTAATTAAAAGGGATACTGATTAGTCCTATATATAGGCCTAACCAAAGAACACAAACAACAGGGGGGTGAGGGCATGAGTGGGGGGATGGGGGTAACGTGGGGATAGGGACACATATGTAATAACTTAATCAATAAAAATATAAAAAATGAAAAACCAAACAAAAATAAAATAAAATAAAATAAAATAGAAGGGATACTGATCAATATGAACTGACAATGGACTGAGAGCTAGATGCCTGGGTTCTGCTCCTATTCTGTTTCTGTGTTTCTCCTGGAGAAGTCACTTGTGCCAACTTTACAGGAATAACCTCCTGATTCTTCTCAATGATTTTGGAATACAAAGTGGAATATGAGATATATGGACTTGGTTTTAAAAATGTATATACACTTCTAAATTATATCAGTATAAATCTCTTTTATTGATCCACAATCATAAGATATTTATTATTTTTGGGAATATCGCATCATTGCAGACATACAACATTTTCTCATTGGAGCCTGATTACTGCTCTTCAACATTAGGCTTAACCACAGCTGTTTCACAGAGAAATTATAAACACACACGCTTAAATAATGTTCATCGAATATTGTTGCTGGAAAGTTTGTGGAATGAGTGATTGTGACATCAGGAGATTCACATTAGTTTCCAAACAAGTTGAAAACAAATACTTTTGCTACTCGAGTTGCTCAGTTATGCACATGTTAAAGAGCACCGGAATTACATTAATTTTTCAGAATAAAGTGAACCTGGGTATTTAATTTTCAATACGGCTTTCTCTGAAAGAGTTGAGATTATTAAATATGGTTTAAAAAACCTCATGAAGCTGGGCACACTAACTCAGTCATTCGGATCAGTGGTGTCTATCTCTTGCTGCTTGGATTACACACACACAGGCTACGTAATTGGAGCACACCTAAGCTAAGTCCCCTGCATAAACTTTACCTTTTCCTCTAGGTGATTTAGGTCTTGTTATCGTTGTCTGATTGGAATTTGACGTAGATGTTTTCACTTCTGAGTAAATTACCTGTTCTTTTATTTTTGAAGATCAAAACAGAGATGTGGTTACTTCTACATATCCACACTATTTCTCACAGAGCATGTAGACTCTTTTTAAAAAGATATATATTTTATTGATTTTTTTTCAGAGAGGAAGAGAGAGGGATAGAGAGTTAGAAACATCAATGAGAGAGAAACATTGATCAGCTGCCTCCTGCACACGTCCTACTGGGGATGAGCCCACAACCAAGGTACATGCCCTTGACTGGAGTCAAACCCGTGATCCTTCAGGCAGACGCTCCATCCACTGAGCTAAACAGGTCAGCGCAAAGCATGTAGACTCTTAATGTGTGTGAAGAGAGTTAACAGAGCAAAATTTCTTTCCAAAGGAAAGAGATCTATGCAATTGTTTTCTTCTTACTAGGTTAAGTCTATCAGGTAAATATTTTAAATGACAAAATCTTAAAAATAAGTTAGACATAATTTATCATGCTAAATTACAGTGAGAACCTTTAGAGATATTATTCAACAAGGAAAATAAAATCAGACTTCAGAAGGAATTGGGAAAAAATACTCACTTCCTTTTCCCATCTGCTTCTTGGAAGGAAGATGTTTCAATTCTGCATATGTTGTATTTTTTGTATTCATCTCTGAAGTATTTTGTTTCAAATTCTAAAAGACACAAATGGACAATCCTTTCTTTTTTAAAAAAAAACCACACACACACAAAATTTTCAGGTTCAATTTTCCCTTTTAGATTCTTCATATATAATTAAATCAGTCTCTCATGCCACTTAACTGCTGATGAATGATTTTATTTTTGCATTGCTTTTCCAAAAAAGATTTTTGCCTTAGAATATTTTCTTTCCCTCCATACAGTTAACATTTACCATCTCCCTTTAAATACTTGAGAACTGTCATTTGATGTATTATACCTGAACTTCTCCAAACCTGGTATTTCATTTTAAATTATAAAAAATGCTATGATCTACAAAATATTTATACTACACTAGAAATTGCCCCTATCCAGAAAAATGCCCAGAAAAATTTAGGAGTCACTTGAATTGTAAAGGTATATCATGTCACATAATGGGTTATTATAAAATTTCTCCTTCATGATCTCTCCTGATATTTTTTCTATTTATCTTCATTTTTAATGACTTTAAAACAGTTTGTTTGCTGTAATCTCCTAAAAAAATATCTCTATCTCTTCCAACAATGTATTAAAAAGGAATGCCCTATAATTAGTATGTAAGTTGGTTAGTTTGTACTCGTAGGGAGTAAGTTGTGTTATGCCCATAATATTTGAAGGCATAGACTAAAAGTAACTAATTCTCCTTGAAATATTAATTTTACTTGCAAAGTTTAAAAAATTTGATTAACTTGTTTCAGTATTTTAAATATAATTCAAATAATCAAAGATATTTGTATGGAGTAGAATTCCTATAACAAAAAAATTAAAAATTCTTATGCCCACTAGTTTCCAGGTGAACCTTCAACTTAAACACTATTTATGCATATATTTATTTCCTCAGTGTGTTGCTCCATTACCTTTTATAATATGATTAAACATATATAGGCCTCTGTGTGCTCATAACACTGACTCAGGACATTTAATTATTTCCCAAAAAATAACGTGTTACCAGAAAACATGATTCTACAGAAATACTTTATAATGCCTTAAAAATGTTTTACCAAGTGTGGAATATATCAGAAAAGTGGACCTATATCACAAAAATCAGCAAGTCTACAGGTGGATGTGAAATAGAGAAACATATTACTATATGTACAATAAAAATTAATAATTAACTAAATCATTACATAATCACTCATATCCTGTCCTCATTAATATGATATTTTGCTCTATTAAGGCATTTAGTTAATCTGACATATTGAAATACAGTATTTGCTTACAAAACTATCAATTACAATCAATATAAAACCAAGACAACTTTATTAGGAGGTAATTCACTTGCAAATTTTTAAACCTGTGTCGGTCAGCTCATTTGGCTTAATTATTGAAAGTACAGGACTTTTTAAAAACAATCTATTCATTATACTCTGTATATGCAACCAAGTGGCACTAATAACAACCAGATGTTCTGAGCGCCAAGGCTATAGATAGAGTTGGTGATACCTGTGTCGGTGAGGCAGAGGAGTCTGCTGGCAGTGGAGTCTGGTCCAAACAAGAGAGGGAAGCCCCAGCAGGCGCGTGGACCAGATGTGCATGAGCTGGAGCACAAGGCGATTTCTTCTGGGCTCTCTGTTATCTGCCCTTGTTACCCAGGATCCCTCAGTACTGCTCAGCCTTCAGTAAAGAAGATGTGAGACTACAGTTCATATTCAAGATTCAGGTTTCACCATCTACATCCGTTATGACAAAGATGATTTTTCAACAGAGACGATGAGTGGAAAAAATAATTTAAAGGGCCATGACTATTTTGCTCAGAATATAAAAGGGCAGATTAAAACAAAAGATCACTATCACCACTATGATGACCACCACAAAATAGTAAGATTCTAAATACTATCTATATAACAGTCACTAAGGTTTTGGGCTCTAAATGGAAATTCTACTTAAGGAGAAATTTACGTTCATCTTGTAATCTACTATACTATTAGCCAAGTGAAAATCCATGAACATGAATAGTCTCACATTTATCTAAAGCAGAGTTTGTATAATAAGTTTTTAAGGCCCACTTCTTTAAAAATACCTCTAAATTCAATTGCTTTATTCTTTGAAAAATAGTATATTTTCCATAACAATCTTTTTATAGTTTGTTTTCATTTTTTTCCAGCATAAATAGCATATACTTAGAAAAAACTTCAGGCTTTGATGATTTCGTATCCTCTTTCCCTCTCATCTGTTACTCTAATGATAACAAATAGAAATCTATTGGATTCCTGTTAGTGTTTGATGCAGCATTGCCCATGGTATAATGGCTGAACAATGACCATATGATTGAAACATATGGATCTTATCTCAGTTGAAAATCATTGAAATAGTTTTAACTGTTTTCACCATTCAATAATAATATACACGGTAATGGAATGCAATTCAATTGTGGATTCAATTTATTTAAAAAACATTTGGGAGTGGTTCATTTGCAAAGATGTTTCATTGAGTTTTAGAATGGAGACATGATGACAAGTGAAAACCGAATTTGACACTCTAACAAATCTTTGCAGAAATTACCCAACAGAATGAGTGTAATCAAAGGGTAACCATGGGTAGCCTGTGAAAGGAGAATGTTTTTATATTTGGCTATATGTTCTTTTGGTTTTGTGATAGTCATTTCTCATTTTTGTTCAGTTCTCTCCCACTGCTATACACTTCCTCCAAAACAGCCATCTGGCAACTTCAACATTCATCTAGTATTCAACTGATTGGAATACTAGACCTTGAAATTATTTGCTTAGACCTTAGCTTCTCACATTTGTAAGCCCATCAAATGATTTTCTTTCTTCTTAGTACTACTTTCCCCACTTAATCAAAAAGTCAAGTCTCTGACCCACTTTTTGATCATTTTTTTCTATATTATGCCTTTGTACAGCAATTTATCTTTTTAAACCAATGACATACTGTAATAGTTATTTTCATCATAATACACATCTGCCCACTACTCTAAATATTTCACGAATAATCTGAAATTATTAAATATTAATGTCACTTTTTCATTATTAGGTGACAATGCAACCTCATAGACATTGCTAACTCTTTGTTGGTTTTATCTGCCTTGATTTAAGAATACACACATGCACATAAATATAAAAACATCCAAACTTACAATTCATTGAAGAGTCTGTTATTTCATATAAACCATAGTAAGCATTCATTAGAGCTAAGAATAAAAAAAAATCTTAAAGGACTCAAAATTCAAAATATGATAAAGAGGATAATGCTAAGAAAATGTTAGCATTGGGAACACAATATTTTTTATCTATAAAGTATGCTTGTTTTTAAAAATAATCTTGGTGGTGTTATATTTTTCAAAATATTTTTATGGTATATTTCTCTGACTATAAAAATTAAGAATCAATTTATATTTTCTAATTTCCCTTATATGCTAAATACTAAAAAATACAAGTTTATTTTACTTTCTGTTCCATTTAATATTTTAATAAATTGAATAGGTTACAACTATTAGTTCTTGGTATTTTCTTTTTAATGAAATAATTTTTTTTACTATGTAATCAGTGCCAAAACAAAATTTTAAAATGACATTGATCAATCAATAAAATATTTAAATATTAGGTCTGTTTGACTTTTTGTGAAATTCTTGATAGATTTTATGTCTTCTTTTTTTTTCAAATGACTAACAGGGCTAGGGGTTACGCGCTGTTGCAAAAAGAGTATGTTTTAAAAAATGAATTTTTTATTTCAAAATAATTTTAGATTTAGGAAATTTCACAGATAGTACATAATTTCCTTATAGTCTTCACCTGGGTTCCCTTACTATAATCATCTTATACTATCAGAGTCAAACTCAAATTACTGAATATAGATACATTGCTAATAAGGAAACTACATATTTCATTAGGATTCTAGAGCTTTTCCCTTAAGGTCCTTTTTTTTTAAAAGATTCATTTAAAGAAACAACATGACATTTAGTTGTCCTGTCTCCTTTGTTCTGTGACACCTTTAGTCTTTTTCTGTGGTCAGCTTTTATGTAAAACTAGAGTCCAGATGCACAAAATTCTGTAAGGAGCTCGGCCCTCAGAGGCCTGGCTGCCTTGGCCCTCACAGCCCTGGCTTTGTCTGGAAGGTCATCTGCATGGTCGTTCTGCTGTCTAGTCTAATTAGCATATTAGCTCTTTATTATATAGAATGCCTCTCAATTATTATTCATTCTTAAGTTTTCCTCATATTTAGACTGGAGTTATGCATGGGTTTCTAGACAAATTATTACAAATGTGAAGTATGCTACTCATCAAATCTTATCGGGGGTACATGTTACTCACAAGGCGTCTATGGTGATATTCACCTTATCATTTGGTTAGTGTATGCCAGGCTTCTCCAATGTGAGGTCACCAGTTTCTGCTTTCCATCTCTGTTCTTTGGAAGCAAGACATCAAGGTCAGCCCAGCCTGAAGAAGAAGTATTTGAAAATCTGTAAAAATTTGTCTTTTATCTGTCATTTTAAAAATTATTCAACCATTTATTTATGATAGTATGGGCTCACTAATGTTAATTTAATACCTAGGTTATAATCCAATATGACTTTATTTATTTTGTTGTTTAAATTGTTCTAGTTTGGGCCTGGTCAGTGTGACTCAATGGTTGTGTGCTGACCTATGAACCAGAAGTCAGGGTTCGATTCCCAGTCAGAGCACATGCCCTGGTTATGGGTTTGATCCCCAGTAGGTTGTGTGCAGGAGGCAGCCAATCAATGATTCTCTCTCATCATTTATGTTTCTATCTCTCTCGCCCTCTCCCTTCTTCTCTGAAATCAATACAAAAATATTTTTTTAAAAAGTTAATAAATTGTTTTAGTTTGGGCCATTGGAGGGCTTTCAGGTTAGCTCTTTTTTGTCTTAGAGATGCCCCAATCTCTTTCTTTTTTTGAAAAACATTTTTAATGTTGACACTATTGTAGAGGTTGCCAATGACCAGCTCCTGCGCTTTGCCTCCTGCAACCCACAAGTCCCTGCCCCTCCCTTGGCCTCCACCAAGTTATGGTTCATGTCCATGTCCACGGGGTATGCATATATGTTCTTTAGCTAATCCCTTCACCTTCTTTATCCATTCACTCCCACACCCCTCCTCTCTGGCACCATTCAGTCTGTTCCATTTCTTTTTAACCAGATTTTTTTTCTTTTGTTATTGAGTTATATGAGTTTTTAAATATATATATGTTGGATATTAACCCTTTCTATATGATTTATAAATATCATTTTCCTATTTCATACATTGGTTTTTCAGTTAGTTGATGTTTTATTTTTTGTGCAGTTTTTTATTTTTTGTGACATGTATGTTTTTTATTCAATTAATTAGTCTAGATGAACATGTGTCAATGTCACAAAAGTTTTCAATGCAGTGTTTATCTTGGATATATAGTATTTCATTCTATCAATGGGAAATTAACCAAACTTTCAGTTATGGACATATTTTTTCTAATACTCTGGTCCTCACATATAATACTGCTGTGAGCGTTCTCTATAATGCAGTTTTCCTACAACATGCATATCAATTATATGATTAATCTCTTCCCAACCTTACCTCCCCCATCCCTCTGAGATTCATCATCTGCTACATGCTTACATGTCTCTGGATGTATTTTGTTCATCAGTTTATTTTGTTCATTAGATTCCACATATAAGTGAGACCATGTGATACTTGTCTTTCTCTGACTGGTTTATTTCTCTTATTCGCATAATACTCTCCAGGTCCTTCCATGCTGAATCACTCTCTTTGCTTTTACTTTCCTATCTCTATTAGAACTAAAAAAACCCAAAAAAACACCTGATAAAATGTAATATGAAGCCTAATAATAAAGCAAGGATGACAGTCTCACTTGCCTATGATCACCAGCATAAATAATTTCCCATGCTCAGGTGAATTGAATACACGTGCAAAAAATGTTTTTCTTGTTGTTTTGCATCTTCTCTTTCTCTTGCTCTTGTTCCTTCTCATTTTCCTTCCTTATGGGTTATTATAAGTGTCTACACAATTTTTTTTTCTTTTTACTAAACAAGAAAATGGATGGAACCCTCCTTCCGGTTCCTTTTTAAAAAGGTTTTCGCTTTAAAATCCATAGACATATAATCTTCCATATCACAAGGCTAATCATATCACAAGGCTACACAGTACAGTAAGTTTATTTCAGTGTAATAGAATGGATGAGGCCATGGTTAGGTGCTGTATCTATCCATAAGTTATGTTCAAATATTAATGATTAATACTTTTCTTTTCCTTGCACTTTCCTAATTCTGACCCATTCAATGTAATCAGATTTTTAACTATAGAAACAGAAAGGCAACAACAAAGTAAAAATTATTTATAACACAGGCAGAAAAATCAATGTAGAATTTATTTTTTATTAAACCTCTGCTTTATTTATTTTTGTCTTTACTGAGATCTCTGAGTGAACAATAGTGTTATAATATTTTCTTAGTCAATCAACTTTGTATCTCATTTATTAAAATGTAACATGTGATACATTTTCATGATTGCTTGTAAGACCATTTGTTCTAAATTGGACATAAGAGAATGGAAAACTTATGACAACTATCCATATCTGTGGTATCTTAAGTGATTTCAAGCTGATTGGCTGAAATATACATTAGTTTCTATGAGGTTCTGACCCCAATGAGAAAGAGTCTCTATGTCTATTTTTGTCCATGTACAATATCTATTTCTACCCACTGCAATATTGAGCTATTTTTGTGTGACTCCAAGAAATAGCAAAAAGCCCATCATTGGTGGCTACCCACTTGTATTTCTGTGACTAGAACTTGTTTTTACTTGAAAAAGAGCCATGTGGGGAGATGGTGTTACAAAAAACCCATAAGCCAGCTGTCAATAGCTGAATATACAATTTTTTATGGGATTTTTATCTTCAAATACCATTTCTTAAAGGACATCATTTTAATCCACCTTTGATGAACACGTATCCGTTATTTCCAGGATTATTTCTTTTCTTAATCATCTGGTTATCTAGCCTCTTAGTTTCCATACCCTTTATGTTTTCCCACTAAATTCTCAATTCTTATGAGAATGTTCACTCTAGATTACTCTCTTATAATTATTTAATGACAGTGGCGTTTCCTAATTTGTTTCACAATTAGTACAATCAGAGAGCAGAGGAGAACGATGGTCGGGGGGGGGGGTGTCCTCTGTGCTGCCCTTCCTGTCACCCCCCTGAGAAGATGCTCAGGCCCTGGCACTCCACAGCCAATGGCCTGGAAAGTCCGTGACCTGGGGCTCTGTTGATGGCATGCTCAGGCCCTCTCTGTCCATCATCTTCCCAAATGGTGCTGTGCTCCTTTCACACTGAGGACAAACGAGAACAGATTGGCCTCAGGTTGCAGGAGAGAGATGCCCTCTGTGTGACAGTCCTGGTTAGCCGGCAGGTTGAAATTTTCCAGCCGGGAGGGGAGTCCTGGATTTTAGATGTTCCCTTCCTCTTCCCCAGTTTGGTCACTTCTGTCTCTTTCCCGTCTGGGTTGCTCCCATGGGTCCACAGTGACAAAGCGGGGACAGGGTGAATGCAGGCATTTTCAGAATGTCCCAGAGAGTGGGTGATTGCTAGGTCGAAGGGCTGGCTGTTCTAACACTGACTCCCACTGTGCCCAGTCCTAGCACTATAGTGGTGGGTAGGTGAGCCTGCAGCTACAACTCTGAAAGGCTGGCTGCCAAAAGTTTCCCACCTCAGGTAACTGTTGTGGGTTGAGGAAGTCCCACCATCTCAATCCAAAATTCTGCTGAGCCAATTCCTGTCTGTGTCCTCAGACCCTCTTCTGACCTTAGGCTTCACTTCTGGAAAGTGATGGTGAGAGCTTTGGGTGATGCAGGTGAAGACCGGGCACAGGCCCAGCATTCGGGGGTACGAATGCTGAGTCTCTCTCTGACCGTGGTCCTTTCCTGATGGTCCAAGTCAGTGGGTTCTCAACTCAGAGGCAAGAGTTGGCATCTCAGTTACACAATTTTGAAACCTCCCTTGCACTTGACCCTGAGGTGGACACCCATCATCACGAATCAAAACAGCCGAAGGGTGCCATAAACACTCCCTAAATATGCTGTAAACTCCTACATTCTGGCATTTATCTCTGAATACTGTGATCGTTACCATTTGCCCTATTTTGAAATAACAGAATAAAATACAAGAAATGTACATGTAAGTTCACAAAGAGGAAGTACCAAGAAGCAATGGATGTAAAAATGGTTTTATTTTCCCTCCTGTAAAATAAGATGGTAATCTTATATTTCATTGAGGATGTCCTGAGGATTATAATGCATGTTATATATATAAATGATACTGCAAACAGCTGCATTTCCTGTGCCTTTTCCACTGTGGTCACCAACCGCTCACCCACTACAGAGGGGATGCTGGGACCCGCGTCTGTCTCTGTGCACCAGACAAACGCCAAAGAGACGTCAGTTCTGTCTTTTCCACAGCAGAAGAATACACCCCTCAACCACACCAGTGGGACAGGATCTCACTGGGAGGGAGGTATGGGATCTTAAATAACACAGGCTCTAAGCATAATTATATTTTAAATCCCCTCCGGTCCCTCCCCCAGTCAGCACACATTATCCTGGCCTGACCAGATGCTGCTTACTTCAGAGCTTGTGCTCACACTTGAAAGACACTCCACCCCACGCCTCAAGTCAAACATGGCAGACGGCTCTGCAGGCGAGAGTTTTCCTCCTACCACACAGGGAGTGACTCAAGATCTTTTAGAAATATGTGCTCTTTTGTTTTCCAGTACATTGCAACAATCACAGGACAATTAATATCCTGAGGGAACTTAAAATAAATGAATAAAATCAAAATCTATCAGTACAATGTAGATGGATCTCAAAAACAATGTTGAATGGAAAAAGCAAGTTGCAGAAGAGGTAGAGAGCAATGACATTTATGTAGATCTTAAAAGAACATATGAAAATTCTATGCACTAATACATATATTAGTTAAAACATAAAAAAAATTAACACTCCGGGGGGATCCCGCAGCCCGGCTTGCGCCCATTCACAGTTCAGGACCCCTTGGGGGATGTCCACCTGTTGATTTAGGGCCACTCCCTGAGGGATCAGGTCTAAGCTTGCAGTCAGACATCCTTCTGGCAGCCAGGGAGCCCTCGGGGGATGTCCCACTAAAGGTTTAGGCCCCCAAGGGATCAGGTCTAAACCATTAGTTGGACATTCTTAGTGCTGCCATGGAGGTGGGAGAGGCTCCTGCCACCACCACTGCGCTGGCCAGCCATGAGCCCGCTTCTGACTGAGTAGCACTCCCCATATGGAAGTGCACTGACCACCAGGGGACAGCTCCTGCATTAAGTGTCTGCCCCCTGGTGGCCAGTGCGCATCATATCAACCCGTCATTCTGCTGTTCAGTCAATGTGCCTATTAGCCTTTTATTATTATTATATAAGATGTCCCCATTTCCCCCCTTTTGCCCCCTCTACCCAGCTCTTGCCTCCCACTTCTCTCTGGCCATCACCATACTGTTGTCTGTGTCCATGGGTTGTGCATATATTTTCTTTGGCTAATCCCTTCTTTAAATTCACTTCTTTAAATTTTTATTTTCAGATAAGTGCTTATAACTGCACTATTATTTATTTTCTATTATATCATTTAGAATTAAGATATTTTTCATTGAACCCTTGAAAATATTAGCACAATTTAATAAATTATGCTAGAAGCAATTAGGAGATTTTCCATGTAATGCAGGTACATTTCAATTAATATTTTATTAATTTTTAATTTTTTAATATTTTAATTTGAAATAATCTCATTCATGTAAAAAAAACTATAAAATACTACAGCATATTATATGTACCCTTCACCCAATTTCTTAGGTGTTAATAATTTAAACATAACCATTATACAAATAACAAAATTTGGAATATATTTTTTTTATAATCTCTTTAATGTTACTTAATCCACTTACTTTGTCTCTGTTAATCTTCACCCAAGGATATTTTTCCATTGAATTTTAGAGAGAGTGAAGGGAAAGGGAGAGACACATTGATTGGTTGCCTCCTGCACATGCTTTGTTAGGGACTGGGGATCAAGCCAGCAACTGAAGTACAAGCCCTTGACTGGAATCAAACCTGGGACCCTTCAGTCCACAGGCTAATGCTCTATCCACTGAGCAAAACTGGCTGCAGCTTAATTCATTTACTTTTAATTATATGTGTCTTTATATTTTGTTTTTGATTCACCTTCATAATCTGTCTTTTAATTGGTACTTTTGTGCCACTGACTGTCAGAGTGCTTACTGATAGAGTTACTGCCATCTCAGGCAGCTTCTGGTGCTTCTGGGGCTTCTGTGGCCTGCCTGCCCTGGATGGTGGTGCGCTGGCAGCTCCCGCTGTCCCACCCTCCCCTCAGTATACAAATTAGCTGCCATCTTTGTTGGCAGTTAATGTGCATATCACGCTGATTAGCCAATGGGAGGCATAGTGAAGGTACGGTCAATTACCATGTTTGTCTATTATTAGATAGGAGATATATATATATATATATATATATATATATATATATATATATATATATATATATTTATATATATATATATCTGAGACAGGTATTGATTTCCCAATTTATTGATGAGGAAACAGACACTGATCAGCTCAGCATCAGAGGAGAAGGAGAAAGAAATATCTGTATATGAAGGAAAAGTGAATTTGGGAGGAGAGGATAGATGGGTCCTGCTCATCTTCAACTGCATGTGACTCCACTAACTCTAACCAAGCTGGCCTCCTCAACTTTACTCAGAATACATTAATTCTGTTTCTGCCACAGGGCCTTGACTAGCTCTTCCCTCTGCCTGGAATGCTCCTCCCCTAGATTTCCATCATTCACTTATTGACAGGGGTGTTTATTGCGGCATTATTGCTAGAGAAAAGTTAGAAATACGTAAGATGTATCAGGGCAGAGAAATAGGTAAGTGAGCTGTTACATATGTCATATAATGGGATTCTGAACTGAAGTATGCTGTTAACTCATAATTATGTCATATACAAATCAGTATATAGTAGTCATAAAATATAAAAGTTGTCAATATGTATTCAAATAAAAATTATAAACTAAATACACATAATCTTCAAGAGTTGTAAGTAGGGCGGAAGATAAATGGGCTTGGGAAGGAGTACACTGTTCTTCACTACTATATCTGGATCTAATACAAATAGACAAAATATCACTCATTATGACATCTTCTTAGTTAGTACTGTGTCTTTTATAATGGTCTTATTACTTCAGAAATATTTCTAAAATATAATAAAATACAACCTTGACAAAATTGAAATACAATAGAAACTTGATAGAATTTAAAATAGAAATAGAGAAATTCATAATAGCTGAAGAGTTGAACACTCATTTAGTAATCAATAGAATACATAATCATCAAATCAGTAAGCATATTGAAGTCTGGAACAAATCAATAATCTTAGTTTCTGCCTTGAGGACCTAGAATAAGAAAAAAAACCAAAAACAATCAAGGAAAGACCAAAAAATTAAAAGCAGAAAGTAGTGAAATTGGAAATTAAAAGAACCTTAGACAGTTTTGTTCAGTGTATAGAGCATCAGACTGCAGACTGAAGGGTCCCAGTTTTGATTCTGGTCAAGGGCACATGACTCCCTTGCAGGCTCCAGGCCCTGGTCGGGGCACGCAAGAGGCAACTAATTGATGTGTCTCTCTCACATTGGTGTTTCTCTCCGTCTCTCCCTCTACCTTCCACTCTCTCTAAAAATAAATGGAAAAAGTGTCTTTGGGTGAGGATTAAAAAAAAAGATAAAGATAATAAATGTAACTAAGTTTTTGAGGAGTGAGGATTTCTGCCCCACATCCTGAGGTGGGATTATCTACATAATTTAGAATTTTTCTGCACAGGAGATTTGTCTCATCTCCCTCATTTGTTTATTTATTCAATCATTCTATACTATTATAGATTCATAGGTATTTATCTTACATTTTGAGTTATAATCCAATAATACTTCATTTTATTGCTGAAATTATTTCAGCTTTGGCTACTGGCAATTCTTTTTCCTACCTCCTGTATCCTTGACACTTTTCATTTTACGCACTTTCTTTCTTTCTAGGACTTTGAAATGCCCCAAGCTCATCTTGAATCAGCCATTTCTCCAGCATTCCTGGTTCCATTTACTGGGGAATGGAATTATAATCAAAACATGGCTGCTAAGTGAAATTTTTCTTTAGGTAAAAATGAGTCAAAATAATTTTTGAGAAAGGACAAAATAGAAGAACTCACATTACTTCAAGAATTACTATAAACCATGGTGTACAACTGAAATTAATACAAAATAATATTGAATGTAAACTATAATTGAATAAAATTTAAGAAATTAAAAAGAGACATACTATAAAGTCACAATAATCAAGATATGGTGAAAAACTAGATACTCAAATCAACAAAAAAGGACAAAGACTTGAAATAGATCTACACATAAATGGTCAATTGATTTTTAACAACAGTGCCATGATATTTCAATAGAAGAGTAGTATTTTGGAAATGTGGTACTGAAGTAATTAGTCACTATATGTAAAAATTTTTAAAAAGTGGCTGAACCCATACTTTGCACTATATACAAAAATGAACATGAAATGGAGTATATAATTTGATGCAAACTTAAAGTTCTAGAAGAAATCATAGGAGAAAAATTTGAACCTCAGGTTAATTTAAAATTTCTTAGAACACAAAATGTTTAATTCACGAATAAAAAAATTGCTTATACTTCATCAAATTAATAAATTCTGTTCTTCTAAACTTCTAAAAGTTCTTTTAAAGATAATATTAAGAGAATGAAAGATAAAAATGAAAGACTGGAAGACAATATTTACAAAATGCATGTCTGATAAAATACCAGCATTCAGGATATATAAAGAATTCTCTTAACTCAAAAGTAAAAAAAACAAAACAACAAAAAGCAAACAAACAAACAAAAAAACAACTCAATAAAAAAGGCAAAATATTTTAAACATTATTTTATTATAGAAAATATATAGTTAACAAAAACTTGAAAAGGCGGTTAGCATTATTTATTCATTAAGGAAATATAAATTAAAACCAAATTAAATTATACTACACCCTTATTGAAATGTTTTTAAAAATGACGATATTGAATTTTGGAAATATGCAAGAAAATGGAACTTTCATATACTGCTGATGATATGACCACTTTGAAAAAAAAGTTTGGTAGTTTTACCTACTAATAAGGTAAACAGACTCAGAAGTTTGAATTTATCAGAGAACACATATTAGTTGTGGTGCAGATCTTATAGTCATCTCTAATTCAAGATACTATTCTCTTTCCAGGATATTCTACTGTCTTTCTCTTAAAAAGTCAGGAATCAAATAGAAATGTAGACCCAATTCATATAGAATAATGACTTTAATGACTGTTGACATTAATCCCCAGCCCCAATGTGCATGACAGTGACTGCAGTTTTCAGGATTACTTGCAAAATCTGTGTAAGTTGTAGGAATACAGAACTCTGCTTCCTAATCCCCATCAGAACCACTCATGCTATTTTACTCTACCAACCTGTGCTCATAACCGTTGTAATTTGGCAGTCTTCATGTGAGAGGGGCAGAAGTAGAGGGTCTGATGTACCTTATTATGATGCACCCAATATTCCAGCCTCATCTCAAGCTGAGGCTAGAATACTAGTACAGCCCATAAGAAAGTAAGGGTATTCTGAAATGAGGATATTCTACAACTTCCAAGATTCTGAGTTTTTATAAAGAAAAATAATTATACTTGTCTTCTGTTGTTGTTGTTTTGTTCTCATTACTAGTTAACAAGGCAAGCAATTTACTTCTCACAAATATAGTGTGAGACTTTGGAACACTTAAAAGCAGCCATCTTCATTGCTGCCATCCTTGCACAGTTTCCACTCTTTGACCCTTGCCAATCGTGTAACCTAGAATAAAAACATGTAGATGATGTAACATATTCACTCACTATTGCACACACAATAAGAGATATTGGTCTAAATCCCTTAGTGCCTTATGATTTCCTAATGAATACCTTATGAGGAATAAAGAAATGAAGTAGAAGTTGAAAAGACTCCCTCTCTCCATGTACTCATTTACTGAACTCAAGTCCTTTCTGTGTGTGTGTGTGTGTGTGTGTGTGTGTGTGTGTGTGTGTGTGTACATAGGTATATATTACATATATACTGACGTTTGTAGGCAGGGGAGGGCATTTGGGGGCAATCGGGCCATCAGGGGAACAGTTAGGCTTCAATCAGGCTGGCATGGGAGTGCTTAGGGGGTGATCAGGCAGTCAGGCAGGTGAGTGGTTGGGAACCAGCAGTCCCGGATTGTGAGAGGGATGTCCAACTGCCAGTTTAGGATCAGGCCCAAACCAGCGGTTGGAATCCCCTGAGGGGTCCCAGATTGGAGAGGGTGCAGGCTGGGCTGAGGGATGCCCCCACCCCCCAGTGCACAAATTTTGTAAGAAAATTAGGGTGGTCATAAAAATCTGGCCACTCAATGTATATGTATGTATGTATATATATATGTTAGAGGCCTGATGCACAAAAATTTGTGTGCTGGGCAGGGGGTGCCCTCTCGCAGTCTGGGACCCCTCGGGGGATGTCCACCTGCAGGCTTAGGCCTGCTCCCCGGGGGGAATGGGCCTAAGCTGGCAGTCAGACATCCCTCTGGCAGCCTGGGAGCGCTTGGGGAATGTCCACTTGCCAGCAGGGAGCAGGCCTAAGCTGCAGTTGGACATCCTTAGTCTGCTGAGGAGGTGGGAGAGGCTCCCACCACCACCACTGTGCTGGCAGCCATCAGCCTGGCTTGTGGCTGAGCAGAGCTCCCCCTGTGGGAGCACACTGACCACCAGGGGACAGCTCTAGCATTGAGCATCTGCTCCCTGGTGGTCAGTGTCTGTCATAGTGACCAGTCATTCCCAGTCATTCTGCTGTTAGGGTCAATTTGCATATTACCCTTTTATTATATAGGATAGAGCAGTGGTTGGCAAACTGCGGCTTGCGAGCGACATGCGGCTCTTTGGCCCCTTGAGTGTGGCTCTTCCACAAAATACCGACTTCTGTGCATGGGCCATGAAGTTTCAATTGCCCTGTACACACACGCCCACACGTGGTATTTTGTGGAAGAGCCACACACAAGGGGCCAAAGAGCCGCATGTGGCTCGCAAGCTGCAGTTTGCCGACCACTGGGATAGAGGCGAGGTACATTGGTGGGGGCAGGCAGGTTTGCCCTGAAGGGTGTCCCGAATCAGAGTGGGGGTCCTGCTGGGTTGCTTGACCAGCCTGGGTGAGGGGCTGATGGCCGTTTTCAGGCTGGCCACGCCCCCCCGGTGACCCAAGGTCCCAGCCTCTCCTTTTTTTCCCTGGGATTTATTTATCTTCTATAAATGAAACTTTGTAGCCTTAAGTGGAGCCGAGGGCCGGCCAGGGCAGGCGGAAAACTTGGCTTCCTCTATCACCGGGGGCAACCCAAGCCTCCTGCTCCCTCCAGCTCTGTGGCCACCAGCATCTTAGTTGGGTTAATTTGCATACTTGCTCTTGATTGGCTGGTTGGCGTGGCTTGTGGGCATGGCTTGAGTGTAGTGGAGAGACCATTAATTTGCATGTTTCTCTTTTATTAAATAGGATATGTGTATTTTTTTCTATACACTTTCAGTAATGTAAACTAGAATCTATGATTATAGAACTTCTTATTTATTTCTATTCTACAAACTTACATTTTGTGAAAGGGTTGTGAGGCATCTTCCCATGTCCAGTTCCTGCTGTTTCCTTTACGGGACAATCCAATCCAAAAGAAATAGGAAATTTGGCTTTGAATGAACTTCTGTCATAAAAGAAATATTCTATGAGTAAAAATTTTTTATATTTGTGAAATAAAATAAAATAATAATCTTATTACTATTTTTATTGTTGTAAATAACAAGTATAGAAATCAACCTCATCCCTATTCTATTCAATTTGTAAAATAACAGAATCTCAGTTTTTGGTATTTTGTTAAATACTAGAGGCCTGGTGCACAATATTCATGCACCAAGGTGGGTGCCCTCAGTCTGGCCTGCACCCTCTCGCAATCTGGGACCCCTTGGGGGATGTCCAACTGCTGGTTTAGTCAGTTGGACATCCCTCTCACAATCTGGGACCCCTAGATCCTAACTGCTCTCCTGATCGCCCCTAACCATTCTGCTGCCTGCCTCATCACCCCTAACCACTCGCCTGCCTGCCTGATCACCCCTAACTGCTTGCCTGCCTATCACACCACCCCTAACCACTCTACCTGACTATCTGAGCCTTCCTAATGAATTCTTGCACCAGTGGGGTACCTCAGCCTGGCCTGCAGGATTGGGCCAAAATTGGCTCTCTGACATCCAAGGGGTCCCAGATTGCGAAAGGGACCCCAGGCCAAGGGACCCCACTGGTATCTGATCAGGGCCAGGGAGGGATTTGGGAGGTTGGGCAGCTGGGGAGATACTGCAGAAGGGCTCCAAGGCTTGTCCAGTCCATCTTGCTCAGTCCCGATGGGCTAGACCCCAGAAGCAAGCTAACCCACCAGTTGGACTGTCTGCCCCCTGGTGGTCAGTGCATGTCATAGTGAGCCATTGAGTGGCCTTAGCATATCATTAGCATATTATTCTTTGATTGGTTGAATGGCCAAAGGGACGACCAGACCCTTAGCATATTAGGCCTTTATTATATAGGACTAGAGGCCCAGTGCATGAAATTCGTGCACGGAGGGTGGAGGGTGGTCCCTCAACCCGACCTGTACCCTTTCCAATCCAGGAGCCCTCAGGGAATGTCCTACTGATGGCTTATGCCTGGTCCCTGTGGTACTCTGTACTCTGTGGGATCTGCCTGCTCCACACCATGGTGATGGACAAGCAGGCCCTGCTGGGTGCTGCCTGCGGGCCACGCTTGCCTGCTCCTGAGTCGCTGCAGCGATGGCCAAGCAGGCTCCGCTTAGTGCACTTGGCTTAGAGCGACTCAAAAGTCAGTATAAAAAAAGTATGAACTTGAAAACCATTAAGAAAACAAAGCAAAATTTGAATCCAGAAAAAACTTTTACAATATTTGAATTAACATAATTTTTACTCCAACTAAAAACTAGCCGGCTTGCCTGCTCCCAGGTCGGCGCTGCAATGGCCAAGCAGGCCCTGCTGGGTACTGCCTGAGGGCTGCGCTTGCCTGCTGGGCTCAAGTTGCTGGGGCACCACAGCCAGCGTCTAGCCCCAGCTGCCATATTTGTCACAGAGTGACAGTTAATTTGCATATTACTCTTTTATTAGATAGGATTTTCATAAAGCTCTTTACCTTGTCTATAAACAAAGTGGACTTTTTAAAATTTATTCTATCAACAATAATTGGAATTTTCTTTTTTTAAAAATTGAGATATAACTGACATATAAGGTTATATTAGTTTCATTTGTACAACATAATTATTGGCTATTTGTGAGTATATGCTAAATGATCACATTAAGTATTAGTTAACATCCATTATTATACATGGAGTTTTAATTGGAGTAAAAATTAAGGTTAATTCAGATATTGTAAAAGTTTTTTTCTGGATTCAAATTTTGCTTTGTTTTCTTAATATTTTCAAATTCATACTATTTTTTAAAATATATTTTATTGATTTTTCACAGAGAGGAAGGGAGAGGGATAGAGAGTCAGAAACATCAAGAGAGGGAAACATCAATAAGCTGCCTCCTGAACTCCCCCCCCACCACGACCACTGGGGATGTGCCCGCAACCAAGGTATATGCCCTTGACCGGAATCGAACCCGGGACCCCTTAGTCTGCAGGCCGACGCTCTATCCACTGAGCCAAACCGGTCAGGGCAATACATTTTTTATACTGACTTTTGAGTTGCTCTAAGCCACGTGTAAGGATTATAGGACTGAAATACTAAACAGAGTGATTATTGGTATTTATTATTCTATATTTAAGAGAATATTAAAAGATTATCCTTAACCTGGAATGTCAGGATATATTAATTTTTTCAGGTTTTTAAAAAATATTTTTATTGATTTCAGAGAGGAAGGGACAGGGAGAGAGACAGATAGAAACATCAATGATGAGAGAGAATTATTGATTGGTTGCCTCCTGCACATCCCACAGTGGGGATTGAGCTTGCAACCCAGGCATGTGCCCTGACCAGGAATCAAACCATGACCTCCTGATTCATAGGTTGCCAGAGGCAAAGATCAACAGTAGTTTGCATATTAATGCCAAAAGTCCTACTGGGAGGCCAATGGACTTTGATATTCAGCAGGGACTTGTCCTGCTGTTGGACAGATGGCTCAAGGCCATCCCCTAATCTGATCATCCTTTCACTGTTTACCAAACTTTACCTTTGATATGCCTGTTTGCATTCCTAAAGGGCAAATATGTATTCAAGTGATAAAAAGCAGATGGGAACCAGAAGTCCGAGAGCCTCTCTACTAGAGAGAGTTTTTCTGCCTGGCCCCCATGCTTTCTAAATTCATATTTCTTGTCTAGTGTTTTCATTTGTGCATGGCCCCTTCTTCAGATCCTGAACCCTAGCCGTAAATGGATGTGGCTTCCCAAAAGGTCAATACTCAAACACTGAGCCATGCCATCCAGGCTGCAAGAAAAATGGTCAACTATTTCTGTATTCAAAGTAAGATATAATAATAAAGATTATGAAACATTCAATTCTAACTTCTGTGGAAGCTTGTATGAGTTAAAATTAAATATGATTTAGAAAGAATTGACCTTCACATAGAGTTGTTTTTTTCTCAAGTTCACGTGTAATGCTGTACTTCTTGATTTTGTTAGAGGTATAATTATGTTTTCAGCTTGTTTGAAGCTAAATTTCTATACATTTTTTTATAAAAGATATGCAATTATCTTTGATAAGATAATATACTTCAAGGATAATTTTTACTGAATTTCTTCATGTTTGACTTTACATTTGCTATCTTGTGAAAATTGTAATTATTGATGAATTAGATCAATTAAAAAATGCTAGTTTAATTTCACCTTGTATTTATGAATAACATGAGCACTATCAGGATCTGAGTCACTTTACAACTGTAAACAACGGTAAGACACTCAAATATTGTTAAGTATTATGATTTTGGCAAGAACTAATGGCTAGATAAATATATATGTCTGAGATAGAAAATAGAAAATATACATCACCAGTTCCTTTTCATCATCTATCTTAAGAAGTGTGGAGTCCATTTCCTTACAGGATTTCTTACTATCTTCAAAGTTCTTCAATTCATGTGAAAAATAATAGCATTTCACTCCACAACACGACCATTTTCTTTCACATGTTCTGTCTTTACTTCCTTAAAAACAAAAGATATTCCCCAGACCACTCAGTGTCTATCCTGAAAAGAAAATCTAGGAAAGAGATATTGAGAAATCCTTCTGAATCCCTCTAAAACATTTATTCTATGACTAGAGGCCTGGTGCATGAAATTCATGTATGGGTAGGGTCGTTAGTCCTGGGCAGCGATCAGGGCCGATCTGTGGGGTGACTGGTGGGGTGATTGAGGGGCCTATGCTGGCACCTGCCTTGGCCGGCCTGGCACCGCCTGCTTGTGGGCCCTGTCTCCCACTGCCACT
Organism: Myotis myotis; assembly: GCF_014108235.1. NCBI lineage: Eukaryota > Metazoa > Chordata > Mammalia > Chiroptera > Vespertilionidae > Myotis > Myotis myotis. The sequence continues at coordinate 190,030,595 of NW_023416335.1, forward strand.
GCCGCTGGTCGCCTCCCTCTGCGGAGTGACGGGTGGGGCGATTGCAGGTGGGGGACCCCTTCTGGCATCTGCCTTGGCTGGCCTGGGGTCTGGGGCCTGGGTGCAGCTCCTGTGTTGAGCATCTGCTCCCTGGTGGTCAGTGAACGTCATAGCGACCAATTGTTCCACCAGTTGGTCTAATTGCATATTAGGCTTTTATTATATAGGATATTAAAACCAAGAAAACTTTATAGCAGGTAACTGGCTTGCAAAGTAGTTTTTAAAACTGCATTGGTGCCTCCGTTTTTCTGCAAGATTATTAGTACTGGATATTTTTTAAAACAAAAAACAATATATTTCTTGTGCTCTATATACGCAACTAATTGGCACTAATAACAACCAGATGTGCTGAGCTATATTTGGTGATAATTGTGTTAATGAGGTAGAGGTTTTTCTGGCAGTGGAGTATGGTCCAAATAGGAGAGGGAAGCCCCAGCAAGCGCATGGATTAGATGTGCTTGAGCTGGAACACAAGCGATTCTTCTGGGCTTTCTCTGTTATCTGCCCTTGTTACCCCAGAGCCTTCAGTAGTGGTCAACTACACATGAAGATGTGAGAATACAGTTCAAATACAAGTTTCAATTTTCACCATCTGTATACTTTATAACAGGGATGGTGTTTCAACAGAGAAGATGAGTTGGAAAAATAATTTAAAGGGCCATGCCTATTTTGCACAGAATACAAAGTACATATATTTTTAAAAAAGACTACTATCACCACTATGATGACCACCACCAAGTAGTAAGATTCTAAATATCTACACTAATAAAAGACAAACATGCAAATTGACCATAACTTCGCTATGACTTAAGCCACGCACACCAGCCAAACAGAGCAACATTATGCAAATTAACCCAACCAAGATGGCTGCCACCAGCCACAGACCTGGAGCAAGCTGGAGGCTTGGTTGCCCAAATGATGGAGAAAGCCAAGCTTCCCGCCTGCTGCAGCGGCTCTGAGCTCCACTCAAAGCAACAAAGTTTCAATTATAGAAGCTAAATCAACCCCAGATACCTGTTTTCAGCTGGCCATGGTCACGGAGCTGGAGCGAGCAGGAGGCTTGGTTGCTCCAGTGACGGAGGAAGCCAAGCTTCCCATGGCCAGCTGTAGCCTTCGCAAAAGGCAACAAAGTTTCAATTATAGAAGGTAAATAAATTCCATAATAACAAAAAAAAAAGGAGAGGCTGGGAGTTTCCATTGCAGGGGGGCTTGGCCAGCCTGAAAACGGCCCTCAGCCCTTCACCCAGACTGTCTAGGAACCCCGGTGGGAACCCCCACCCTGAAGGGGGTGTGACCAGCTGAAAACACCCATCAGCTCCTCACCCAGGGTGGCCAAACCTCTATGGGGTGGGGGTCCCCACTCGGGGGGGCGGGCTGGACCAGCCTGAAAACAGCCATCAGTCCCTCACCCAGACTGGTTAGGCACTTTAGTGAGGACCCCCACCCTGAAGGGGGTGTGACCAGCCTGCAAACACCCATCAGCCCCTCACCCAGGCTGGCCAGGCACCCCAGCGGGAACCCCACCTTGATCCGGGACACCCTTCAGGGCAAACCAGTCAGTCCCCACCCGTGCACCAGGCCTCTATCCTATATAATAAAGTGTAATATGTAAATTGACCCTAGCAGAACGACTGGTCACTATGACAGACACTGACCACCAGGGGGCAGATGCTTAATGCAGGAGCTGCCCCCTGGTGGTCAGTGCATTCCCACAGGGGGAACTCTGCTCAGCCACAAGCCAGGCTGATGGCTGCCAGCACAGCAGTGGTGGCGGGAGCCTTTCCCGCCTCCTCAGCAGCACTAAGGATGTCTGACTGCAGCTTAGGTCTGCTCCCTGTTGGTAAGTGGACATCCCCCGATGGCTGCTGGACTGCCAGAGGGATGTCTGACTGCCAGCTTGGGCCTGTTCCCCCAGGAAGTGGGCCTAAGCCAGCAGGTGGACATCCTCAGAGGGGTCTCAGACTGCAAAAGGGCATAGGCTGGGCTGAGGGACCCCCCCTGAGTGCACAAATTTTTGTGCACCAGGCCTCTAGTCCTATATAATAAAAGTCTAATATGTAAATCGACTGAAGGACAGAGCTACCGGTTGCTATGATGTGCACTGACCACCAGGGGGCAGAAGCTCAACACGGGAGCTTCCCCCTAGTGGCCAATGTGCTCTCACAAGAGGAGTGCTGCTCAGCCAGAAGTCGGGCTTATGGCTGGCAATTGCAGCAGTGGTGGTGGAGGCCTCTCCTGCCTCTGCGGCAGAGCTAACAATGTTTGACTGATGGCTTAGGCATGAATGGGCCTAAGCCAATAGTTGGACATCCCCCGAGGGCTCCGGACTATGAGAGAGCACAGGCCAGCCTGAGGGACCCTCCTGAGTGCACAAATTTCATGCACTGGGCCTCTAGTTATATATAAATCTCCTGAGAATATAATATTAGGGAAAAACAATAGCAAGATAATTTAGTCTTTTATTTGTTTCAGACAAAATTTCTAATCACATGTATATGTGTTTATGTATATGTGTATATACGTACAATGAAGGAATTAATGATAAAAAACGGCTTCAATGTGTTATAATAACAATAGGGGCCAAGTGCAAGAATTCAAGCACCTTGAAAGGAACTGTGGGCTGCAAGGCTGTGGTAAGGCACAGGGTGGGTCTCAGCCCATCCTCCATTCCCCCGCCCAGCTCCTCCCGCAGTGTCCCTTGGTCTGCTGTCTGCCTGCAGTCCTGCTCCCACTGCTGCCAAGCAATTGGGGCCAGTACCAGCAGCGGGTGAAGCGGTGGCTGCTGTCCCAATCTCCCCTCAGGAGCAGGGGGAGGTGGAGAAGCCCTCATGGGTAATCAGGGCCAGCAGCTGATGCTTACACCCGCTGATTGTGGCATACAATTGCGACTGGCGCTGGGCACAGGCAGCAGGTGCAAGAGGCAGGTGCTGGCCACAATCTACCCTCAGGAGCAGGGGGAGGTGGAGAAGCCCTGAGGGGCTATTTGGGCCAGTAGCTGCCGATCACACCAACTTACAGCACTGAGTAATAGGGTCCATAGCTGGGTGCCTGCAGTGGGTGTGAGTACCCAACTGTTTCTTCAGGGGTAATGACCTTCTTTCTCTTAGAGTTTAAACAAAAAACAAAATACAAAAATCAAAATAACACAACAATAGCTGTCCAGTGGGAATGAATAAGAAATCAAAATTATCCCCATTTTTGTCAGATCAGCAAAAAATATATATTTTATGGTGTGCTACAGAATTCTAGTCATTAATTAGTTCATGTGTGCTGTGAGATGTAAAAGGCTGGAAGTCACTGCTCTAGACTGAGTAAAATGTACATGCACAGAAGCAATTAGTATTTAGTACCTGATCTGCATACATCATAATAAGAAGTATAATAATGATTAGAGAATCTGTTAATGGAGACCTTGGTTTATGTTTGGTTGTATGATCTTCTGTAGAAAAAGTATTATGTTGAGAACTGGTTACTAACTTTAAAAAATATAACGTCATGGAGACAGAAAAATCTACCCTCTTGGAAAGGCCAGTTTTTTGTCCAACTAAAAAGAACCCTCATTTCCCTCTGCACAATATGTTATTCTATAAGAAAATCTAATTTGAGTAGGATATTAAGTGATTGAGAGATACAGTGAAGAAACTTGTTGGCCACAGTCTTCAATCCATTTATCTGAATACCTGTGCTAGGTCGGTCCTCTTTGAAAGTTCTGTTTTTAAATACGGAATTGTCTTCTTGTATCACTTTGTTCAATGGTGGTTTCTGTGACTGGCGTTTCTGATGACAGCTGAAAACTTTACTCAACATAATTAGCTCAAAGAGAAAATAACATGGGACTGAATAAAAAGCACAATTTTACTTTTAACATGTTAGTTAATGTTCATTTTATTTCTGTCTACTTCAGGCATTTCTACATGTAATTTACACACTTATATCTCCTTTGTTGAAAATACATTAATTAATGGCAACACATTTTAGTGGACTTTGATGATACATCAGTGAAAAATGCAAAGGTTCTGTTAGGTATTTGTTTGGGAAGAGTCTGAGTTCAGAGCACTGTAGGATGGGTGACACAAATGTAATTGAGAGTTGCTGCTAGAACTCAGCAGAGAGGTGGCTATCTAAGTATAAGTCCTAGAATAGTGTGAAGCCTCAGCAAGACTTTACATGGCAGTGTCCATCTTAAATTTGTTTTTGGGTAAGGAAGACAAGGAGGAAGGAAAGTGACAAAGACAGACAATAAATTTCTAGGTTGCTGCAATCAGTTTTCCAGACTAAAGAAATGGATTAAACAAGACATACTAAGGTAATCCAAAGTTAATCAGAACACCCAGAAGATAGGTTGCACATAAGGAATTTTAGGGATATAAGACTGGAAAGACAAACAAAATCATGTCAAAAAATGCCTATATAAAATACACATAGAGTAGTGACCCTTCCAGATTGGTGGCATGATCAGCTTAGCAAAACAGCCCTTATGAAAACAACAATTATAAAAAAATCCACCATATTTAGAAGCTTTGACACTTAAGGGCATATTTTAAAACTTTTAAATCTATTAAATATTGATAAGAACAGTGTCAGTCTATAAAACCTGAGTCATAACATCATGTTCCCTCTCCCCACCTGAGGTCAACATCGTGGACTATTCACTGTAACTGGGTATTGCCAGGAAGAGTAAGCTCCTCTCTCCCCAGGTCCATGTCTATGGTAACTCTACTCAGATATCACAGGCTAAGGCTATGGATTCTCTCCAGGAGCAGTAGGCACCATCCTAGCTCTATATGTATTAGTTAAGTTCCAGGCAACTGCAGCTATAAGATTGGTTCTCCTTTCTCCACCCAGCCCATACTCATGGAAAAGTGGCACTCCCCGGTAGGAGTAAGCAAAGAATATTGGAGCACTGACTGCTCCCATTTTAGCTCACAAACCAAGCATTACTATCTCCTCTTCCATGGGAGCTGAGGTGAGGGTGGGGCATGGGGCATTGGGAAGGTTTGATAAACTGTTAAGAAAGGCTTTGTAGTTCCATGAAACCAATATGTTTAAACATGTGTGGGTCAGTTTATCAGAGAGAACCAAATAAAGACATAGCTAAGAAAGCCTTCTTGGGGTGAGTACAAATGTCAAAGATTGACTACAAAAACTACTCCAGAAAATGGTTCACATCAATTTGCATGACTATGGAGGAGCTTATTTTAAGCGCATTGTCAAAAACAAAAGCACTGATATGTAATACCTTAAACAATAAAAAAAAGCAAACAAACAAACAAACAAACAAAAAAAGGGCCTCCAGTAAGCAATTAGTAGAATCTAAGAGATGGGTGTGTCATCATCAGAAGCATCTTAAGCATCTTAAGTGAAATCAGAGAAGAAGAAAGCCATAGAAAACCCCGCAAAAGCATTGCTGTGTCTGGGTGATTGTGCACATGCCCAAGGCCACATCTTCTGGTAAAAGACTGAATACTTTCCCCCTAAGATCAGAAACAAGGTGATGATGTGCACTCTTACCACTTCAATTCAACACTGTACTTGAAGGACTAGTTAAATTATCCAAGATCTGACATAAAACTATCCAGATATTTTATGTAGAAAACCTGTATGAATCCATTGAAAACCTCCTAGAAATAATGAACTACAAGGTGGCATGGTATAAGAGCAATATACAAAAATCAGCTGTATTTCTCTACACTTAGAACAATGTGAAAATAAAATTTAAGAAATTCTATTTATAATAGCATCATAAAGAACAAAATACTCAGGAGTAAATTTAACAAAAGTAGTGTAAAATATATGCTCTAAAATCTAAAAGACATTGCTGAACAATTAAAGGCCCAAATAAATGGGTAGATATCTCATATCACTCTATATCACTTACAAAAATTAACTCCAAATGGATCAAACACAGAAATGTGAGGGCTAAAACTATGAAATTCTTAGAAGATTACATAGGTGTAAACTCTTGTGATCCTGAATTAGGCAATGGTTTCTTAGATATTGCACCCAAAGTATAAGCAAACAACTTGAAAAAGAGACAAACTGGACTTAATAAAATTACAAACTCTTTTCAGTCCAAGATTAGTATCAAGAGAGTGTTAAGGTAATAAAAAGATTGGTTGAATATATTAGCAAACCATATATCTGATATAATAATACACAAATGAATTATATCTATGCAATGGAAATTTTTGGCAATTTAAAGAAATGCTCTATGGATCATGGAAACAGTACATTAAATGAAAGAAGCCAGTCTCAAAAGACAATCATTTTATGATTCCATTTTTGTAAAATGTACAGAATAGGAAAATCTGTAGAGACAGAAAGTATATTAGTGATTGTTTCAGGCTGACTAACTTGAAGGGAAATGGGAAGCAGCTCCTAAAGGGCATAGGGTTATTTGAGGAGTGATGAAGATGTTCTAGTATTGATTCTAGTTAAGGTTGTACAACTCTGACTATATCAAAAGCCATGAAATTTTACACTGTAAATGGATGAATTCTATTGCAGGCTAGTTATACTGATGTCAATAGGGTAAACACACACACACACACACACACACACACACACACACACACATGAGCTTGGTTTTGCAAACCAGGAAGATTAGAGACCAAGTCATTAAACACAATCGTGTTCTTTAACAACATACACATGGGACAATAAACACTCAACTGACTAACTTCTTTAAATGCAAACCTTGCTCATTGCTTATTTCTGAAAAATTAAGACCAAAATAGAAACAGTGTTTAACAAGAAAGGAAAATCAGCTAGAGCAGTGGTTCTCAACTGGGGGTGATTTTACCCTACAGAGGGCTTGTGCACTCTCTGGAGATATTTGGGATGTAGCTACTATCTATTAAGTAGAGGACAGGATGCTGCTAAATATCCTATACTGCACAAAACAGCATCTATCACTAACAAAGAATTACCTCACTGAAATATCAATAGTGCTGAGGTTTAGAATCCCTAATCATGGGGGAAATTGCAAGGTGAAAATTATAAAGGGTGATAAAATAGGTTTTAAGAAAGAGAGAACTAACATTTGGTTGGGGGATTAGAAAACACATCATGGAGGATTTAGAAAAGTCATCTGAATTTGATAAAATGGGTCCTGAGGAATGGGTATGATTTCCATAAGCAGAGATAAGCTACAGGTAGAAAGCTGCCTGAGTGAAGAAAACAGCATAAACCAATGTAGAGGGACAAAGAAAACTGGAGAACGTGACAAAAATAACTAATGATCTCAAATTATCTGAAACCAATTTGGACATAGGGAGTAAAACTTAAAAATTATTTGATTGACATAATATTAAGATTATGAAAGCAAATATAAGTAGGGTAGGTTTTAATTCAGTAGAGAATGAAAAATCAATAATGATTTCTTGGCATTTTGATAATATGATCAGAGATATTTTTGGAGAAGTTTTTTTTGGCGATTTTAATAGGATTTTGCGTTTGTTGACTTTATGATAAATTAGGAGGTGATTTCAATAGTATAGGAGAAAAACATTGTTGGGTTCTCTTAGGATTTTTTAAGTATAAACACTTAAAAAAATAAATTTGAACTGCTGAATGAAGATTAGAAGGCAGAACCACGGGGACTTGACAGTTTATTGAAAGAAGGTGTCAGAGAGGAGAGAGAAAATTCATGTGCACACAGCATAACCCACCATCAACATAAACTTTATATTACTCCTGGAAACATCTGGAAAATAATCCTGGCTTTATAAGTAAAGGAGATGTCAGAAGCTTTTAAAGAACTTTGAAATGTCCAAGTGATTATATTAGTGGTGAAGGTGGAAGAAATGAAGATCATAGCAATGGAACTAGTAGGAAAGAAATACTAGTAAAAATAGTATTTCCTAAGGATGGAAATATTGGTTCAGACCATGGGTCTTGTTTAACTTACCCTTGTGTCCCAAGATTCCAGTGGTCAAAAGGAGAAAGAAACACAAGATTCCAAGAATCGCTATAGTGAGACGCCAGGTAAGTGGAACTGAAGACACTGCCCAGAGAGAAAAGGAGAGACTGAGTAGCTCAGCAAAGGAAAGACTGAATTAAAGAGCAGAGTTTAGGAGGGAAACCTCCATAAATTCAATGCCCTAACTCTTAAATGTCTTCAACCTTGAAATTATTAATTAAAAAGGACACTGACCAATTTGAAATGACAATGGACTGAGAGCTAGATGCCTGGGTTCTGCTCCTATTATGTTTCTGTGTTTCTCCTGGAGAAGTCACTTGTGCCAACTTTACAGAAATAATCCCCTGATTCTTCTCAATGATTTTGGAATGCAAAGTGGAATATGAGATATATGGATTTGGTTTTAAAAATGTATGTACACTTCTAAATTATATCAGTACTAGAGGCCTGCTGCACGAATGGAACTAGTAGGAACTAGTATTTCTTTCCTACTAGGCCCCTGGTTGAGGGGCCTCGATAGGTTGGCTGTCCAGGCCCCCCCCCCCATTGGGGCCAATCCAGGGGAGGGACCAGTTTGGGGGGAACTGCGGGAGGTTGGCTGGCTGCCCCCCCCCCCCCCATCGGGGCCGATCTGGGTGGCTGGCCTGGGGGAGGGACTACGGGCTGTTGGCAGCCTGGGGGAGAGACTTCAGGAGGTTGGCTGGCCCAGGGGGAGGGACCATGGGAAGTTGGCCAGCCACAGGAGGTTGGCTGTGGAAGCGCACTGACCAACAGGGGGCAGCTCCTTTATTGAGCGTCTGCCCCCTGGTAGTCAGTGTGCATCATAGCAACCCGTCTTTTCGCTTTCGGTTTATTTGCATATTAGGGTTTTATTATATAAGTCTCTTTTATTGATCCACAATCATAAGATATTTATTATTTTGGGAATATCATATGGTTGCAGGCATACAACATTTTCTCATTGGAGCCTGATTACTGCTCTTCAACATTAGGCTTAACCACAGCTGTCTCACAGAAAAATTATAAACACACACGCTTAAATAATGTGCATCGAATATTGTTGCTGGAAACTTTGTGGAATGAGTGAGAGTGACATCAGGAGATTCACATTAGTTTCCAAACAAGTTAAGAACAAATACTTTTGCTACTTGAGCTGCTCAGTTATGCACATGTTAAAGAGCATCGGAATTATTTTAATTTTTCAGAATAAAGTGAACATGGGTATTTAATTTTCAACACGGCTTTTTCTGAAAGAGTTGAGATTATAAAATATGGTTTAAAAAGCCTCATGAAGCTGGGCACACTAACTCAGTCATTCGGATCAGTGGTGTCTATCTCTTGCTGCTTGGATCACACACACACAGGCTACGTAATTGGAGCACACCTAAGCTAAGTCCCTGCATAAACTTTACCTTTTCCTTTAGGTGATTTAGGTCTTGTTATCGTTGTCTGATTGGAATTTGACGTAGATGTTTTCACTCCTGAGTAAATTACCTGTTCTTTTATTTTTGAAGATCAAAACAGAGATGTGGTTACTTCTACATATCCACACTATTTCTCACAGAGCATGTAGACTCTTTTTAAAAAGATATATATTTTATTGATTTTTTTTCAGAGAGGAAGAGAGAGGGATAGAGAGTTAGAAACATCAATGAGAGAGAAACATTGATCAGCTGCCTCCTGCACACGTCCTACTGGGGGTGAGCCCACAACCAAGGTACATGCCCTTGACTGGAGTCAAACCCGGGATCCTTCAGGCAGACGCTCCATCCACTGAGCTAAACAGGTCAGCACAAAGCATGTAGACTCTTAATGTGTGTGAAGAGAGTTAACAGAACAAAATTTCTTTCCAAAGCAAAGAGATCTATGTAATTGTTTTCTTCTTACTAGGTTAAGTCTATCAGGTAAATATTTTAAATGACAAAATCTTGAAAATAAGTTAGACATAATGTGCCTTGCTAAATTATAGTGAAAACCTTTAGTGAAATTAGTCAACAAGGAAAATAAAATCAGACTTCAGAAGGAATTGGGAAAAAATACTCACTTCCTTTTCCCATCTGCTTCTTGGAAGGAAGATGTTGCAATTCTGCATATGCTGTATTTTTTGTATTCATCTCTGAAGTATTTTGTTGCACAATTCTAAAAGACACAAATGGACAATCCTTTCTTTAAAAAAAAAAACCACAAAATTTTCAGGTTCAAGTTTCCCTTTTAGATTCTTCATATATAATTAAAGCAGTCTTTCATGCCACTTAACTGCTGATGAATGATTTTATTTTTGCATTGCTTTTCCAAAAAAGATTTTTGCCTTAGAATATTTTCTTTCCCTTCATACAGTTAACATTTACCATCTCCCTCTAAATACTTGAGAACTGTCATTTGATGTATTATACCTGAACTTCTCCAAATCTGGTATTTCATTTTAAATTATAAAAAATGCTATGATCTACAAAATATTTATACTACACTAGAAATTGCCCCTATCCAGAAAAATGCCCAGAAAAATTTATGAGTCACTTGAATTGTAAAGGTATATCATGTCACATAATGGGTTATTATAAAATTTCTCCTTCATGATCTCTCCTGATATTTTTTCTATTTATCTTCATTTTTAATGACTTTAAAACAGTTTGTTTGCTGTAATCTCCTAAAAAAATATCTCTATCTCTTCCAACAATGTATTAAAAAGGAATGCCCTATAATTAGTATGTAAGTTGGTTAGTTTGTACTCGTAGGGAGTAAGTTGTGTTATGTCCATAATATTTGAAGGCATAGACTAAAAGTAACTAATTCTCCTTGAAATATTAATTTTACTTGCAAAGTTTAAAAAATTTGATTAACTTGTTTCAGTATTTTAAATATCATTCAAATAATCAAAGATATTTGTATGGAGTAGAATTCCTATAACAAAAAAATTAAAAATTCTTATGCCCACCAGTTTCCAGGTGAACCTTCAACTTAAACACTATTTATGATATATTTATTTCCTCAGTGTGTTGCTCCATTACCTTTTATAATATGACTAGAGGCCTGGTGCACAAAAATTTGTGCGCTCGGGGGTGGGGGTGGGGGGGTTCCTCAGCCTGGCCTGTGCCCTCTCGCAGTCTGGGACCCCTCAGGGGATGACCACCTGCTGGCTTAGGCCTGCTCCCTGGGGGAATGGGCCTAAGCTGGCAGTCAGACATCCCTCTGGCAGCCCGGGAGCACTTGGGGGATGTCCACTTGCCAGCAGGGAGCAGGCCTAAGCTGCAGTCGAACAACCTTAGCACTGCTGAGGAGGCAGGAGAGGCTCCCACCACCACCACTGTACTGGCAGCCGTCAGCCTGGCTTGTGGCTGAGCAGACCTCGACCTATGGGAGCACACTGACCACCAGGGGGCAGCTCCTGCATTGAGCATCTGGCCCCTGGTGGTCAGTGTGTGTCATAGTGACCAGTCATTCCCAGTCGTTCTGCTGTTAGGGTCAGTTTGCATATTACCCTTTTATTATATAGGATTGAACATATATAGGCCTGTGTGTGCTCATAACACTGACTCAGGACATTTAATTATTTCCCAAAAGATAACGTGTTACCAGAAAACATGATTCTACAGAAATACTTTATAATGCCTTAAAAATGTTTTACCAAGTGTGGAATATATCAGAAAAGTGGACCTATATCACAAAAATCAGCAAAGTCTACAGGTGGAAGTGAAATAGAGAAACATATTACTATATGTACAATAAAAATTAATAATTAACTAAATCATTACATAATCACTCATATCCTGTCCTCATTAATATGATCTTTTGCTCTATTAAGGCATTTGATTAATCTGATATATTGAAATACAGTATTTGCTTACAAAACTATCAGTTGCAATCAATATAAAACCAAGACAACTTTATTAGGAGGTAATTCACTTGCAAATTTTTAAACCTGTGTCGGTCAGCTCATTTGGCTTAATTATTGAAAGTACAGGACTTTTTAAAACAATCTATTCATTATACTCTGTATATGCAACCAAGTGGCACTAATAACAACCAGATGTTCTGAGCGCCAAGGCTATAGATAGAGTTGGTGATACCTGTGTCGGTGAGGCAGAGGACTCTGCTGGCAGTGGAGTCTGGTCCAAACAGGAGAGGAAAGCCGCAGCAGGCGCTTGGACCAGATGTGCATGAGCTGGAGCACAAGGCGATTCTTCTGGGCTCCCTGTTATCTGCCACTGTTACCCAGGATCCCTCAGTACTGCTCAGCCTTCAGTAAAGAAGATGTGAGACTACAGTTCATATTCAAGATTCAGGTTTCACCATCTACATCCGTTATGACAAAGATGATTTTTCAACAGAGACGATGAGTGGAAAAAATAATTTAAAGGGCCATGACTATTTTGCTCAGAATATAAAAGGGCAGATTAAAACAAAAGATCACTATCACCACTATGATGACCACCACAAAATAGTAAGATTCTAAATACTATCTATATAACAGTCACTAAGGTTTTGGGCTCTAAATGGAAATTCTACTTAAGGAGAAATTTACGTTCATCTTGTAATCTACTATACTATTAGCCAAGTGAAAATCCATGAACATGAATAGTCTCACATTTATCTAAAGCAGAGTTTGTATAATAAGTTTTTAAGGCCCACTTCTTTAAAAATACTTCTAAATTCAATTGCTTTATTCATTGAAACACAGTATATTTTCCATAACAACCTTTTTACAGTTTGTTTTCATTTTTTTTCCAGCATAAATAGCATATACTTAGAAAAAACTTCAGGCTTTGATGATTTCATGTCCTCTTTCCCTCTCATCTGTTACTCTAATGATAACAAATAGAAATCTATTGGATTCCTGTTAGTGTTTGATGCAGCATTGCCCATGGTATAATGGCTGAACAATGACCATATGATTGAAACATATGGATCTTATCTCAGTTGAAAATCATTGAAATAGTTTTAACTGTTTTCACCATTCAATAATAATATACACAGTAATGGAATACAATTCAATTGTGGAGTCAATTTATTTTAAAAACATTTGGGAGTGGTTCATTTGCAAAGATGTTTCATTGAGTTTTAGAATGGAGACATGATGACAAGTGAAAACTGAATTTGATCCACTAACAAATCTTTGCAGAAATTACCCAACAGAATGAGTGTAATGAAAGGATAACCATGGGTCGCCTGTGAAAGGAGAATGTTTTTATATTTGATATGTTCTTTTAGTTTTGTAATAGTCATTTCTCATTTTTGTTCAGTTCTCTCCCACTGCTATACACTTCCTCCAAAACAGCCATCTGGCAACTTCAACATTCATCTAGTATTCAACTGATTGGAATACTAGACCTTGACATTATTTGCTTAGACCTTAGCTTCTCACATTTGTAAGCCCATCAAATGATTTTCTTTCTTCTTAGCACTACTTTCCCCACTTAATCAAAAAGTCAAGTCTCTGACCCACTTTTTGATCATTTTTTTCTATATTATGCCTTTGTACAGCAATTATCTTTTTAAACCAATGAAATACCGTAATAGTTATTTTCATCATAATACAATCTGCCCATTATTCTAAGTATTTCACGCATAATTTGGAATTATTAAATATTAATGTCACTTTTTTATTATTAGGTGACAATGCAACCTCATAGACATTGCTAACTCTTTGTTGGTTTTATCTGTCTTGATTTAAGAATATACACATGCAGATAAATATAAAAACATCCAAACTTACAATTCATTGAAGAGTCTGTTATTTCATATAAAGCGTAGTAAGCATTCATTAGCACTAAGAGTAAAAAAAAATCTTAAAGGACTCAAAATTCAAAATATGGTAAAGAGGATAATGTTAAGAAAATGTTAGCATTGGGAACACAATATATTTTTTTATCTATAAAGTATGCTTGTTTTTAAAAATAATCTTGTGGTGTTATATTTTCCAAAATATTTTTATGGTATATTTCTCTGACTATAAAAATTAAGAATCAATTTACATTTTCTAATTTCCCTTATACACTAAATACTAAAAAAATACAAGTTTATTTTACTTTCTTTCCATTTAATATTTTAATAAATTGAACTAATGGGTTACAACTACTATTTCTCGGTATTTTGCTTTTAATGAACTAATTGTTATTTACTATATAAGCAGTATCAAACAAAATTTTAAAATGACAATGATCAATCAATAAAATGTTTAAATAACGTCCGTTTGATCTTTTGTGAAATTCTTGATAGATTTTATGTCTTCTATTTTTTTTTTCAAATGACTAACAGGGCTAGGTGTTACATGTTGTTGCAAAAACAGTATATTTTAAAAAATGAATTTATTTCAAAATAATTTTAGATTTATAGGAAGTGTCACAGATAGTACATAATTTCCTTATACTCTTCACCTGGGTTCCCTTACTATAACCATCTTATACTACATAGTCAAACTCAAATTACTGAATATAGATAAATTGCTAATAAGGAAACTACATATTTCATTAGGATTCTAGAGCTTTTCCCTTAAGGTCCTTTTTTTTTAAAAGATTCATTTAAAGAAACAACATGACATTTAGTTGTCCTGTCTCCTTTGTTCTGTGACACCTTTAGTCTATTCTTGTTGTCAGGTTTTATGTAAAACTAGAGTTCTGGTGCACAAAATTCTGCAAGGAGCTCAGCCCTCTGAGCCCTGGCTGCCTCGGCCCTCACAGCCCTGGCTTTGTCTGGGAGGTCATCTGCATGGTCGTTTTGCTGTCTAGTCTAATTAGCATATTAGCTCTTTATTATATAGAATGCCTCTCAATTATTATTCATTCTTAAGTTTTCCTCATATTTAGACTGGAGTTATGCATGGGTTTCTAGACAAATTATTACAAATGTGAAGTATGCTACTCATCAAATCTTATCGGGGATACATGTTTCTCACAAGGCGTCAGTGGTGATATTCACCTTATCATTTGGTTAGTGTATGCCAGGCTTCTCCAATGTGAGGTCACCAGTTTCTGCTTTCCATCTCTGTTCTTTGGAAGCAAGACATCAAGGTCAGCCCAGCCTGAAGAAGAAGTATTTGAAAATCTGTAAAAGTTTGTCTTTTATCTGTCATTTTAAAAATTATTCAACCATTTATTTATGATAGTATGGGCTCACTAATGTTAATTTAATACCTAGGTTATAATCCAATACGACTTTATTTATTTTGTTGTTTAAATTGTTCTAGTTTGGGCCTGGCCAGTGTGACTCAGTGGTTGTGTGTTGACCTATGAACCAGAAGTTCAGGGTTCGATTCCCAGTCAGAGCACATTCCCTGGTAATAGGTTTGATCCCCAGTAGGTTGTGTGCAGGAGGCAGCCAATCAATGATTCTCTCTCATCATTGATGTTTCTATCTCTCTCTCCCTCTCCCTTCTTCTCTGAAATCAATACAAAAATATTTTTTTAAAAAGTTAATAAATTGTTTTAGTTTGGGCCATTGGAGGGCTTTCAGGTTAGCTCATTTTTGTCTTTGATATGCCCCAATCTCTTTCTTTTTTTGAAAAACATTTTTAATGTTGAAACTATTGCAGAGGTTGCCAATGTCCAGCTCCTGCGCTTTGCCTCCCTCAACCCACCCGTCCCTCCCCCTCCCTTGGCCTCCACCACATTATGGTCCGTGTACACGGGGTATACATATATGTTCTTTAGCTAATCCCTTCACCTTCTTTATCCATTCACTCCCACACCCCTCCTCTCTGGCACCATTCAGTCAGTTCCATTTCTTTTTAACCAGATTTTTTTCTTTTGCTATTGAGTTGTATGAGTTTTTAAAAATATATATATGTTGGGTATTACCCCTTTGTATATGATTTATAAATATTTTTCCTAATTCATACATTGGTTTTTCAGTTAGTTGATGTTTTATTTTTTTGTGCAGTTTTTATTTTTTGTGACATGTATGTTTTTTATTCAATTAATTAGTCTAGATGAACATGTGTCAATGTCACAAAAATTTTCAATGTAGTGTTTGTCTTGGATATATAGCATTTCATTCTATCAATGGGAAATTAACCAAACTTTCATTTATGGACACATATTTTTTCTAATAATCTGGTCATCAGATATAATACTGCTATAATAAAGTTTTTCTACAACATGCATTTCAATTATATGATTAATCTCTTCCCAACCTTACCTCCCCCATCCCTCTGAGATTCATCAGTTTGCTACATGCTTACATGTGTCTGGATATATTTTGTTCATCCATTTATTTTGTTCATTAGATTCCACATATAAGAGAGAATATGTGATACTTGTCTTTCTCTGACTGGTTTATTTCTCTTATTAGCATAAGACACTCCAGGTCCTTCCATGCTGAATCACTCTCTTTGCTTTTACTTTCCTATCTCTATTAGAACTAAAAAAAAACAAAAAAAACACCTGATAAAATGTAATATGAAGCCTAATAATAAAGCGAGTATGAGAGTCTCACTTGCCTATGATCACCAGCATAAATAATTTCCCATGCTCAGGTAAATTGAATACACGTGCAAAAAAATGTTTTTCTTGTAGTTTTGTATCTTCTCTTTCTCTTGCTCTTGTTCCTTCTCATTTTCCTTCCTTATGGGCTATTATAAGTGTCTACACAATTTTTTTTTTACTAAACAAGAAAATGGATGGAACCTTCCTTCTGGTTCCTTTTTAAAAAGGTTTTCTCTTTAAAATCCATAGACATATAATCTTCCATATCACAAGGCTAATCATATCACAAGGCTACACAGTACAGTAAGTTTATTTCAGTGTAATTGAATGGATGAAGGCATGGTTAGGTACTGTATACACCCATAAGTGATGTTCAAACATTAATGATTAATACTTTTCTTTTCCCTGCACTTTTCTGAATTCTCACCCATTCAATGTAATCAGATTTTTAACTCTAGAAACAGAAAGGCAACAACAAAGAAAAAAATTATTTATACACGGGCAGAAAAATCAATGTAGAATTTATTTTTTTATTAAACCCCTGCTTTTTTTGTCTTTACTGAGATCTCTGAGTGAACAATAGTGTTATAATATTTTCTTAGTCAATCAACTTTGTATCTCATTTATTAAAATGTAACATGTGATACATTTTCATGATTGCTTGTAAGACCATTTGTTCTAAATTGGACATAAGAGAATGGAAAACTTATGACAACTATCCATATCTGTGGTATCTTGTGTGTTTTCAACCAGATTGGCTGAAATATACATTAGTTTCTATGAGGTTCTCACCCCAATGAGAAAGAACCCCTATGTCTATTTTTGTCCATGTACAATATCTATTTCTACCCACTGCAATATTGAGCTATTTTTGTGTGACTCCTATAAATAGCAAAAGGCCCATCATTGGTGGCTACACACTTTGTATTTCTGTGAATAGAACTTGTTTTTACTTGAAAAAGAGCCATGTGGGAAGATGGTGTTACAAAAAATCCCTTAAGCCAACTGTCAATAGCTGAATATACAAATTTTATTATGGGATTTTTATCTTCAAGTATCATTTCTTAAAGGACATCATTTTAATCCACCTTTGATGAACACGTATCCGTTATTTCCAGGATTATTTCTTTTCTTAATCACCTGGTTATCTAGCCTCTTAGTTTCCATACCCTTTATGTTTTCCCTCTAAATTCTCAATTCTTATGAGAATGTTCACTCTAGATTACTCTTATAAATATTTAATGACAGTGGCGTTTCCTAATTTGTTTCACAATTAGTACAATCAGAGAGCAGAGGAGAACGATGGTCGGGGGGGGGGTGTCCTCTGTGCTGCCCTTCCTGTGACCCCCCTGAGAAGATGCTCAGGCCCTGGCACTCCACAGCCAATGGCCTGGAAAGTCCGTGACCTGGGGCTCTGTTGATGGCATGCTCAGGCCCTCTCTGTCCATCATCTTCCCAAATGGTGCTGTGCTCCTTTCACACTGAGGACAAACGAGAACAGATTGGCCTCAGGTTGCAGGAGAGAGATGCCCTCTGTGTGACAGTCCTGGTTAGCCGGCAGGTTGAAATTTTCCAGCCGGGAGGGGAGTCCTGGATTTTAGATGTTCCCTTCCTCTTCCCCAGTTTGGTCACTTCTGTCTCTTTCCCGTCTGGGTTGCTTCCATGGGTCCACAGTGACAAAGTGGGGACAGGGTGAATGCAGGCATTTTCAGAATGTCCCAGAGAGTGGGTGATTGCTTGGTTGAAGGGCTGTTCTAACACTGACTCCAACTGTGCCCAGTCCTAGGACTGTAGTGGTGGGTAGGTGAGCCTGCAGCTACAACTCTGAAAGGCTGGCTGCCAAAATTTTCCCAGCTCAGGCAACTGATAACAGTTGAGGAAGTCCCATCATCTCAATCCAAAATTCTGCTGAGCCAATTCCTGTCTGTGTCCTCAGATCCTCTTATGACCTTAGGCTTCACTTCTGGAAAGTGATGGTGAGAGCTTTGGGTGATGCAGGTGAAGATCGGGCACAGGCACAGCATTCAGGGTATGCCCCCTTGCTGAGTCTCTCTCTGACCTTGGTCCTTTCCTGATGGTCCAAGTCAGTGGGTTCTCAAGTCAGAGGCAAGAGTTGGCATCTCAGCTGCACCATTTTGAAACCTCCCTTGAGCCTGACTCTGAGGTGGACAGCCACCTTCACAAATCAATGCAGCCCAAGGGTGCCATAAACACTCCCCAAATATGCCATAAACTCCTACATTCTGGCATTTATCTCTGAATGCTGGGATCATTACCATTTGCCCTATTTGGAAATAACAATAAAATACAAGAAATGTACATATAAGTTCACAAAGAGGAAGTACCAAGAAGCAATGGATGTAAAAATGGTTTTAGTTTCCCCCCTGTAAAATAAGATGGTAATCTTATATTTCATTGAGGATGTCCTGAGGATTATTATGCATGTAAAAATTATGTATATGAGACAGTGATTGATTTCCCAATTTAGTGATGAGGAAACAGACTCTGAT
Organism: Myotis myotis; assembly: GCF_014108235.1. Classification (NCBI taxonomy): domain Eukaryota; kingdom Metazoa; phylum Chordata; class Mammalia; order Chiroptera; family Vespertilionidae; genus Myotis; species Myotis myotis. Next base: position 190,049,485 of record NW_023416335.1, read on the forward strand.
TAGCTCAGCATCAGAGAAGGAGAAAGAAATATCTGTATATGAAGGAAAAGTGATAGGTGGGTCCAACTCATCTACAACTCCCTGTGGCTCCACTAACTCTAACCAAGCTGGCCTCCTCAACTTTACTCAGAATACATTAATCCTGTTTCTGCCACAGGGCCTTGACTAGCTCTTCCCTCTGCCTGGAATGCTCCTCCCTTAGATTTCCATCATTCACTTATTGACAGGGATGTTTATTGCTGCATTATTGCTAGAGAATAGTTAGAAATACGTAAGATGTATCAGGGTAGAGAAATAGATGAGTGAATGAGTGAGCTGTTACATATGTCATATAATGGGATTCTGAACTGAAGTATGTTGTTAACTCATATTTATGTCATATACAAATCAGTATATAGTAGTCATATAAAATATGAAATTTGTCAATATGTATTCAAATAAAAATTATAAACTAAATACACACAATCTCCAAGAGTTGTAAGTAGGGAGGAAGATAAATGGGCTTGGGAAAGAGCACACTGTTCTTCATTACTATACCTGGAATAATACAAATAGACAAAATATCAGTCATTATTACATCTTTAAAGTTAGCACCTATGTCTTTTATAATGGTCTTATTACTTCAGAAATATTTCTAAAATATAATAAAATACAACCTTGACAAAGTTGAAATACAATAGAACCTTGATAAAATTTAAAATAAAAATTGAGAAATCCACAGTAGCTGAAGCATTGAACACTCATTTAGTAATCAATAGAATACATAATCATCAAATCAGTAAGCATATTGAAGTCTGGAACAAATCAATACTCTCAGCTTCTGTCTTGAGGAACTAGAATAAGAAAAAACAACAAATCAAGCAAAAGAATAAAATTTAAAGCAGAAAGTAGTGAAATTGGAAGTAAAAAGAGTGCTAGATGGTTTTGCTCAGGAGATAGAGCATCACACTGCAGACTGAAGGATCCGGGTTCGATTCCAGTCAAGGGCACATACCGTGCATACTTTATGACAGGGATAGTTTTTCAACAGAGAAGATGAGTAGGAAAAATAATTTAAAAGGCCATACTTATTTTGCACAAAACACAAAGTACATATTTCTTTTTTAAAAGTCCACTATCACCACTATGATGACCACCACCAAGTAGTAAGATTCTAAATATCCTATATAATAAAAAGCTAATATGCAAATCAACCAAATGGCAGAAAGACCAGTTGCTAGGACACACACTGGCCACCTGGGGGCAGATACTCAACACAGGACCTGCCCCCTGGTAGTCAGTGTGCTCCCACAGGGGGAGCGCCGCTCAACAAGAAGCTGGGCTCATGGCTGGCGAGTGCAGTGGCAGAGGTGGGAGTCTCTCCTGCCTCCACTGCAGTGCTAAGGATGTCCGACTGAAGGCTTAGGCCCACTCCCCTGGGGAAGCGGCCATAGCCTTCAGTTGGACATCCCCCGAGGGCTCCTAGACTGTGAGAGGGAATAGGCCGGCCTGAGGGACCCCCCTAAATGCATGATTTCGTGCACCAGGCCTCTAGTTATACATAAATCTCCTGAGAATGTAATTTTAAGAAAAACAATGGCAAGACAATTTAGTCTATTATTTGTTTCAGACAAAATTTCTAATCACATGTACATGTGTTTATGTATATGTGTATATATGTACAATGAAGTAATTAATGATAAAAACAGCTTCAGTGTGTTATTAAAACATTAATGATACATATTTGTTTGTAGAGTTTGTTTAAAAAACCATACTTTTAAGTTCTTGGTGAAGCCAACTAAAAAAAAATAAGTACAAATTTATACAATTTTGAGATTGAAGCTAGTGTTAAAATGTAAATAAGTCCAGCTGGAGTGGCTCAGTGGCTGAGAAATGACCTATGAACCAGGAGGTCATGGTTCCATTCCTCATCAGGGCACATGTCCAGGCCAGTTCCTGGTGGGGTGGCATGCAGGAGGCAGCCAATCAATGATTCTCTCTTGTCATTGATGTTCTGTCTCTCTCTCCCTGTTCCTTCCTCTCTGAAATCAATAAAAAATATATTTTTAAAAATTAAAAATAAAATGTAAAAAAATGTGTCCTCAGAGACATTGTCATTTGTATTATATTCATCTAATATATCTACTGTTCTTTGTGGAGAGAGCGAAATCAGAATTATTGCATTTTTAATAGAAAAACACATTTATACTAATAAAAGGATAATATGCTAATTAGACTGTATAGACCAGACATCTTCTGGATGTCATTCTGGACATCCTTCCTGACAAATAGGGGATGTAGTCAGCCTGCAAACCACCCACGGTCCCTCACCCAGGCCAACCCCACCCCCCAGCGAGTACCCCCACCCTGATGGGGGTGTGGATAGCCTGCAAACCGCCCACAGTCCCTTGCCCAGGCCAGTCCCGCCCCCAGCAGTGACCCCCACCCTGATCGAAGCCCCTTTCAGGGCAGGCCAGCTGGCCCCCACCTGTGCACCAGGCCTCTTTCCTATATAATAAAAGGGTAATATGCAAATTGACCCTAATGGCAGAATGACCAGAACAACTGCTGGGCCAGTCACTATGAGGCACACTGACTACCTCTTAGTACCTTTCCTTGGCCAGCAGGCTCTGATCACCTGATGGCCACCCGCGGCGGGGGCAAGGCCAGCGAGCGGGCAGGAACAGCTAACCTCTTGGTCCCTTTCTCTGGCTGTCAGGCATCAATCACCCAATGATGAACGGGAAACTGGGGGTAGCTGGCAGCAGGGGGTGGTGCCAGCTGCAGGCAGCTGGGGAAGATGGCCCTGATGGCAGGCCAGGCCTTGGGACCATACCCATGCATGAATTTCATGCACCAGGCTTCTAGTATTTAATATTTGCAAATGGCAATTGACTTACAAAAATGGATCTTCAAAGCTATAAAGCTTAGAAGATAATCCAAGTTTATTGACTTCAAATATGTTGACTCTAACAGGTTTTCTGAAACTATACAGTGCTTAAAATTATACTCTGCACTCCTCAATTCAGTCAATCAAGAAAGCCTTAGATTTTCAATTAGAAGTGATCAAATTCTACTATAGAATTTAGGGCTTCATATAATCTGAACAAATGGGTTCATAGAGATGACATTCTTAAATGACTAGAAGTACCAAATATTAAATTTAAAAAGGTAAGTGGGGAACAAGAGCAAACTTGTTATGTAGCTATGATTCCTAAATGAAAATGGAAAATGTAGTCGAAGAAAAATATTAAAATAATGCTTGTACTGATATGAGAATGAAAGATATTGAAGAAATATGCTAGTTCTCTATTTTATTTAACAATCCTGGTTTGTTGTGTTATATTCTTACAAATGTAAAGCATACTGCATAGTGGCATCTACTGGCAACATTGTCACATATACGCCTCATTTCCTTTCTATCCTGGTGTCATTGTGAATGACACATTTCAATTTTTTTGTCTACATAAATATATTTCTATGATGTCAAAAAGTAGATTTTAATGTAGTGATTATATTGGATGTATAGTATTTTATTATATTAATGGGGCATTAACCAACTTCTTATTTCCTCATTTATGGACATATGTCATTTCTAATAATGTGGACCTCAGATATAGCACTACTATGAACATTCTCTATGGTAAAGTTTTCCCACAACATGAATTTTTTTCTTTGTTCTGAATCACTCTCTTTGCTTTGACTTTTCTATCTCTATCTATATAATGAAGGCTAATGGTGAAGCAAATATAAATAATCTTTTCCTCTTCCCTATAGTCCCACTTGCCTCTGATCACCAGTGTAAATAATTTTTATGCTCATATAAATTAAATAAACACATTGGCATGTATTTTTTGTTGTTTTTGTCTTATCTTTCTCTTGCTCTTATTCTTCTCATTTTCCTTTTTAATGTGTCCACTACTAAGCAATTTGATTTTTCCCCCTAAACAATGAAATAGAACTTTCCTTCTAGCTCATTCTTTAAAGGATTCTCTCTTTAAAATGCATAGACTTATAACTACCCAAATGGGGAGGTGGTTATATCAAAAGGCTACACAGTAGAATAAGATTATTTTATTTTAATAGAATGGATACAAGCATGAATAGGATACTGTATACATCCATATAATATTTTTTCATATTTGCTTATTAAATGTGATGTTCAAACATAAATGGTTAATACATTTTCCTTTCCCCCACTTATCTGAACCCTGATCCAATTCAACATAATTAGATTTTTAATTATAGAATCAGTAAGTTAACAAAGTAAAAATTACTTATAATGCAGGCAGAAAATCAATAGGAGATATATTTTTATTAAATCTCTGCTCTCTTTATTTCTGACTTTATTGAGTTCTTTGAATGTTATGATATTCTTTTTTGGCAATTAACCTTGTATTTCACATATTAGAAGGCAAATGTGGTATATTTTTATAATTACTTATAAAACCATTGTATCTGGACAGGACATAAAAGAATGGAAAACTTATGACAGTTTATATCTGTGGTATCTTCTATGGTTTCAAACAGACTGGCTCAAATATGCATTAGTTTCTATGAGGTTATGACCCCAGTGAGAAAGAGTCATATGTTTATTTTTGTCCATGTACAATATCTATTTGTACCCACTTCAAATATGGGGCTTTTTTATGTGAGTCCAATAAATAGTAACAGGTAGTTTGTGTTCATGGCTACCCACTCATATTTCTGTGAATAGAAATTGTTTTTACTTAAAAAAAAAAAAGTCTGGGAGGGGGATGGTGTTACCCAAAAAACTTAAGCCAAACTTTCAATAACTGGATATATAAATGTTGTTATAGGATTTTTATCTTCAAATGCCATTTCTTATAAGATGTCATTTAAATCCACCTTTGATTAACAGGTATCTGTTATTTCCAGTATTATTCCTTTTCTTATTCAACTGGTTACCTAGCCTCTTAGTTTCCATACACTTTATGTCTTCCTTCACTACATTCTCAATCCTCAAGAGAATTTTCGATATAGACTACTCAATTGTAATTTTTTATGACAGTGGCTTTTCTTAATTTGTTTCCAGAGTGATGGAATATTACTTGCCCAAATAAATTCTATTAAAAGACTTGTTGTGTCTTGACCAGTGTTCCAAAGTGGTTAGAGCATCAGCCTGGGCACCAGAGGATGGCGTGTCAAGGCCATGTACCTGGGTTGCAGGTTCTATCCTCACCCCTGGTCAGGGCATGTGCAGGAGGCCACCAATTGATGTGCCTCTTTCACAACAATGTCTCTCTCTCTCTCTCTCTCTCTCTCTCTCTCTCTCTCTCTCTCTGTCTCTCTCTCTCTCTCTCTCTCTCTGTCTCTCTCTCTCTCTCTCTCTTTCCCCCCTTCTGCAACCCTCCTATTCTCTCTAATAGGAGAGAAATATGGAAAAATGGAAAAAATATCCTCAGGTGAGGATTAACAACAGCAAAGAAGGCTTGTTGTACACTATTTAAGTAGGGACAGTTTTTATTTTTGCAAACCTATTAGAAATATATAAAGTTGTTGATTCACATGTCCTCTGTGGTTTTTACCAGAGTAAATTAGTATCATACAACTGTATGCAGCTGCCCCTTCTTAGGCCAGGTCTGACCTTCTCCTCAAGTCTAAGGGGTTAGTGTCAGAAATATCTATTCATTCATCTACCGACACTTCTGTGGGCTCCCCTTTACCATTCAGACAAGGAACTCATCCGGCGGCTCCACAATGTCAAATGCTTCAGACTCTGAACAACCTCCAGGTACTGCTATTTTTTTTTTTAATCCAAATGTTCCATACCATTTTACTAACTGAATATTTATTTAAATACCTAAAGTAAAATTTTAGTAACTTTTGTGTATTGTCACCGCTGGTTGCAATTATAGTAGGGGCATAATTGTCAGATATTTTCTTTAGTGTTTCCAGATATGCTTGAAAGAGTACTTCCATAGATAATTAGCAGAAATAATTATCTATTTCTTGGCTAGATCTAAAATGTAATCCATTAGTTTAAGTAGTTTAAGGAGGGCTAGCTGGGCTGTTGGGTAGAAACGTGATGTGTCTTTTTTTACTACTAGTATATTCATATTCCTATCGAACTTTAAAAATAGTAATAACCTCTTAATATTTTACAAGTGCAAGAGGGGTCCTATTTTATTTTATTTTATTTTATTTTGCTTACTTTTTTTTTTTACCACTTTTTAAAAAATTGTTGCCAGTATTACAGATATCTCCACCCCCCTGCATTTGCCCTCTTTCACCCCCACTTCACCTGATGCCTTCTTCACACTACTGTCTGTGTCCATGGGCTGTGTATATATGCCTATATGTTCTTCATTTAATCTCTTCCTGTCTCCCCTCTCATTTGAGATCTGTCAGTCTGTTCCATGCTTCCATGCCTCTGGACCTGTTTTATATAGTCAGTTTATTTTGCTCACTAGATTCCACATGTGAGTGAGATCATGTGATCTTTCTCTGACTGGCTTATTGTACTTAACATAATAATCTCCGGGTCCATCCATGCTGTCGCTAAGGGTAAGAGATCTTCCTTTTTTAAAGTTGCATAGTATTCCACTGTGTAAATGTAACACAACTTTTTTATCCACTCGGTCTAAAATAATTTGCTTTATAAGGTTAGACATTAATAACTTACTTTCTATGTTAAAGAAATCACAGAGCAGACAGAGATAATCCCTATTGCGGACTTGGAATCGCCTCTTCCCCTTCCTCCCCCGCCTCCTCCTCCAGAGGATGAGTGGGACCCAATTCCTGAGCACAGCAATAGGAATGGTAAAGTATATATACCACATTTTATTAATTTGTGTTCTCTCTGTGTTAGCTTAGGCTACCTATTTCCCCTGGTTTTACTTTTCTCTAAGTTGTTACTATTTGGGTATTTTAAAATTTAGAGAAAATATCGAGCTTACATTTTTTCCCCAAAACATATGTAAAAATAAACAAAACCATATATTCTCACAGACATGTTTGAAAAGTTCATATATTAAGGAGCATATTTAAAGATAAAAGAAACCATTTGTCCAAATATAGATCTGTTTCCTCACGTGAAACTGGGATACAAATGTGCTTGAAGTTTAAATTTCAGTAAAATTGTAAAAAGTCAGTAAAATGCTGAGCCCTACTATACAATTGCCTCCTTTTGACCATAATTAAGCTTAACATCATTTTGTAGAACACAGTTTCTCAATTCAGCACTACTGATGCTTTGGGTTAGATAGTTCTTTGTTGGGGGGACTGTCCAGTGATTACAGGATGTTTAGCACCATTGCAGGCTTCTACCCACTAGATGCCAGTAGCACTCACCCATTAGTTATGACACCAACAATGTCTCCAGACATTTACCATGTCTCCTGGGGACAAAATTATCTTTGGTTGATAGCCACTAAGCTATATTATCCAGCAAGTTAAAAAATGAGTTAGACATTAATTATGAATATAACCACTCTCTTTGGTGGGAGCTTTTCATTTTGTTTCAAAAGTATAATTCTTCAGAAATATAAGGAAATACCTTTATGCACTAGAATTTATAAATTTATGTCAGATGGAATAATAAACATATCCCCCGAAAAAGACTATTAACAATAATGTCTGAAAGTTTAGTTTCTGGAGTGTGGGGATGTAGCATATTTTTATGAAACTGAATAAATTATAGATGTTGGTAGTTCTATAGCCAAATATCATTCAGTTAAGATACTACCTAAGATTTACAGTAATTCTTTATGAGGAGAATATACTACTAGTCATTAAGTTCTAATAATTCTATCTTAAAAACAACATAGATTTAAATACTTAAGCATTTCCCCCATCTGATTAAATTAATGAGGATAATGCTAACTGAACTGAAATTTTATGCCTGGTATTTAAGAATATTTAATAATACCTGTATGCAAAATTTTCATCTGTGGTGGAAGTCCTCAAGACCGCACTCAGGTTTATGATTCTCTAAAAGCATTCATAGAACTCAGTATATTGCTGTACATTCAACTTAGGTTTATGACAGTAAAAGGGTAAAAGCAAAATCACCAAAGGTTCGTGAAGTGCCGGGAGGCCAGGCTCAAGTTACCAAGGACCCTCTCCCAGTAGAGTCAGGTCTTGTGAATTCCTCTAGCAACACGTATGTCAACACATGTCACATGCTGCCCACCAGGGAAACTCACTGGAGAATCAGTGTTGAGTTTTGATCTGGAGCTGCTCACACAGGCAGCCTCAGGTTGGCATGTAACAAAGTTCCAGATTTCCAGAACGGAAGCAGTTGTTCAGCACAAAGTATATTGCTTGCAGAAACAGTTTAAGCCCAGTGAGCCATTCTTATCGCTTAATTGTGATGGGAACGCTCCTGAAACTATTTGCAGATGCCAGCCGAGGCCATCTTGTCAGCAGGCCTTGTGGGACAACAGTCAGGTCCATCATGTTAATTCTTGGCTGCACATCCTCTTAACTAGGTTTTTTTTCCTCTTTTCATTCAGCCTAATAGTTCATAGTAATTCACTCATTGGACATCATCCTTCAGAAAATTCAGGATATTTTTGAAACAATAATAAATGAAAAATATTGACATTAATCTTTCAAATAGTAGGAGCGGACATTCTCTCTGATTATCTCTCACTGTGTTTCTTAGCTTCTGCCTTCCCCTTTTCTGTATATGGAATCATTCCAGTGGTCCTGGGAATCTTCAGCCTGCTGCTCTTGATGTTATGTGGATTCTTTGGTTACCAATGTAAGTTTGATTTATTTGGGGAAAAGAAATAATAGCCTATTTGTTAGATTATCATATTGCTTTAAACTATTTCCAGATCCCAGTTTTTGGTAAATGTATTAATGCCATGCTGAATAGAGAACAGGGAAAAAGACATTAAATTATCACAACATTTTCCTATTTTAGTGAATTTAACTTTGTGAGCTCTCAACTGCACATTTTTTTTCTAAGGAGGATATATTATTGCAATACTGCTTAAGATATTCATAGCAATGATTACTTATCATTATTTTGAAAATTACAACTTACTAAGAAAATTTAGCTCAATGCATTTGCAATTGTCTTAACTATGAAAATAGAAAACTTCTTTGACAATTTATTCCAATTGTCCATGCCATCAACAATCTATCTTAGATCAATAGAATGTTTTTATTATTAAAATCATTTGCCATCTGTTATTAAAAAATAGTAGTTTCTCTGGGATAACATTAATTTGAAACTAAAAATTTTATACTTTTGCTTATGAAGTAAAATTCTACATATTAAATCAACCGGACATGATGTTAAAAGATTTGAGATGATTTTTGTTGTTTTTGTCTCTTTTAATTGAGCTGAACAGTTTTTTTATTGATAGAAACACATTCAAACATAAGAAATTAAGATTATATTTTAGAGTTAGACTAGATTTTAGAAGTAATGGTGGATAAATTAAAATTCCCTTAGCTAAATATCATTTATAGTTTTCAAAGACATTCCTGTGGGAATTTATTAAGGAGGAAACTGTAACAATTCAACATCTTATTCTAATATGCTACTGTTTCATAATTGAGTATATGCTTATACTTATTTGGAATTCTTGTCCTTAGACTTTCAAAGTATTCTGGCATCTGAGAAAAAGATGAAGGATCTTAACCAATGGATTGAGTCTTTCCAAGACAAATCAGAAAGGTTTCTTCAGATCCAAAAAGTTCTTTACCAAAATAAAGGTAATATCAGAACTAGAACACACTCTCTTTACAGAATGCTGGATTGTTTTCCTTGTTGCAGCCCTAAAATGGTTCATCGCTAATGTAGCAGCATGGTAGTTTTAATGGCTTCTTGTCTCTTTAATTCTTCATGCCATCTTCTGAAACTGTCTCACATGTATCAAAAATAGCTTCCTATATTAATTAATTGGCTCATTAATTCATTTATTTATCACATTTATTCAATGCGCACTAGATGCCCACAACTAGGCTGGTGGTCAAAAATAAATGCAGTCCTGGCAGATGTTGCTCATTGGTTAGAGAGCATTGGCCACACACGGAAGAGCCTCAGGTTCTATTCAAGCTCAAAGGCACATATCTGGGTTGGAGGTTGTTTCCTGGCCCTGGTTGAGGCTTGTGAAAAAGGCAAGCAATCTGTGTCTCTCTCACATACATCTCTCTCTCTCTCTCCCCCTCCTTCCTTCTCTTCCACTCTATCTAAAAGCAATGGAAAAAGCCTGGCAAGCGTGGCTCAGTGGTTGAGCATTGACCTGAACCAGGAGGTCAAGGTTCGATTCCTGGTCAGGGCACATGCCTGGGTTGCAGGCTCAATCCCAAGTGGTGTGTGTGTGTGTGTGTGTGTGTGTGTGTGTGTGTGTGTGTGTGTGCAGGAGGCAGCCTATCAATGATTCTCTCTTATCATTGGTGTTTCTATCTCTCCTTCTTCCTTCCTCCCTGAAATAAATAAATATATATTTTTTAAATAAATAAAAACAATGGAAAAATATCCTCAGGTGAGGATAAACAAACACATACATACATACATACATACATACATACATACATAAAATATGAACCCAGCCCTTAGGAGGCTTAGAGAAAACATGTAAACCAAAAATAAAATGTCAAGGCCAGCAGTTGTGCAAGATGTTCATGGAGCATGAAAATGGAAGAACTTAAATATCTGAAAAGTGATCATGTTTTCACAGTTTCTGTATGCCTCCTAAGGAAAGAAATTTAAAATATTGGAGTAATCTGAAAGCTACTTTTATGTTAATTAAATTGGAATATAAAAATAGTCTATGTTTATGATAAATATTTTACAGAGGACTTGCATTAAAATATTATTTTTTTCTTGTGATGTATCAAACCTATATTGAAAAATTAAATCAACCATTTGAGAGTTCTTTAGTGACTATGCATGTTAAAAGACGGGTTTTGTTTGTGTTTTAGTTGGGATAAGATTGACGTATAATGTACAAGTTTGAGAAGTACAATGTGTTGGTTTGATACATTTATATATTGCAATATGAATTCTACAGCAGTATTAGCTAACACCTTTATCCTGTCACGTAATTATCATTTATTTTTGTGTTGAGAACGATTAAAATCTAGTCGCTAAGCAACTTTGAGTTTATAGTACAATCAATTATTTCAGCCAGAGATGAAACTAATTCTGTAGGAAAGGGAACTGGACTAAAATTATGTCCATATTTTTCCACTTGATCCTTATCATTATTGTGATTCTTGAAATAGTAAAAATATCAGATGTAATGTGTTTTCTCATCTAATATTTAGTCTTGTTGTCCTGTATAGAAACCCTTGAACAGCTCCAAAAGGAGAATGAGTATATTATTGAGGCTTTGGAAGAACTAAATGCAAAACAAGGTAATTTGGAAGTGAGATAATTCTGAGTTGATGATAATCCTATATAATAAAGAGGTAATATGCAAATTGACCCTATGCCCTTGTGTCATCACAAGATGGCCACCCCACATCATCATAAGATGGCCACCCCCATGTTGTCACAAGATGGTTGCCACAAGATGGCTGGCAGGGGAGGACAGTTGGGGGCAATCAGGCTGGCAGGGGAGCAGTTAGGTGTCAATCAAGTCTGTAGGGGAGTGTTTAGGGGGTGATCAGTCTGGCAGGCAAAAGTGGTTAGGGGAAATCAGGCAGGTACACAGGCGAGTGATTAGGAGCCAGCAGCCCCAGATTGTGAGAGGGATGTCCCAGATTGGAGAGGGTGTAGGCTGGGCTGAGGGAAACTCCCCACAGTACATAAATTTTGTGCACTGGGCCTCTAGTCCTATATAATAAAAAGGTAATATGTAAATAGATGGAACAGCAGAACAAACAACCAATCAAAGTATAATATGCTAATGACATGCTAAGGATGCTCAACCACTTGCTATGACCTTGCACTGACCACTGGGGGGGGGGGGGGCGGGGCAGACAGTCAACTGGTCAACCAGTCGCTATGATGTGCACTGGTCACCAAGGAGCAGATTCTCTGACCAGTAGGTTAGCTTGCTGCTGGCATCTGGGCGATCAGTACTGAACCAGATGGGCTGGACACGCTCTGGAACCCTCCCATGACCCCTCCCCAGCCCAATCATGCACCGGTGGGGTACCCTCAGCCTGGCTGCTCCATCTCGCAATCTGGGACCCCCTTGGCAGATGTTGGATAGCCGGTTTCAATCCAATCCCATAGGCCACTCCCCTTGGGTGGGTGCCAAACACAAGGCTCATGATGGCTGGCGAGCACTGCTATGGCAGTGCGAGTCTTTCCCTTTCAGGACTGATTGGGCATGAGCCCGTGGCAGGCACAGTGGGGCCAGGATGAGTGGGAGTGGCAGGTCAGAACTGTAGGTGGTGTTGAACTGCAGGTTTTTGCCCAATCCCTGCAGGCCACCCAGAGGGATCCCACCCATGCATGAATTTGTGCACTGGACCTCTAGTTCTTAATAACAGCTTCATTCTTTTTTTTTTCTTTCTTTTTTTTTAAGAATGTGGTTAAAGCCTGTGGGGCAGGGCAGTGTGGAGGGAGGTGAAGTGTGGCAGGGAGGCGGGGGACACTTCTAATAGAGCCAACCGCATTCTTTTAAGAGGGAGAAGCTATGAAGCAGTAAAGCCTTGTTTGTGAGGTTCTGTGGGCGCTGAGTAATAAATCTTTTCTTTCCTAGGAGACTGCTGTGGGTCTCTGCATCACTGGGTGCAACACAGAGACTATTGCTACCACCAAAGCATAGAAATGGTTTCTTGGTTAAACTGTTCTGATCTTTGTGTCACTTTGAATGCTACATTTTTAAAGACCGGAAGGAATAGATTGAAGGTGAGATTGCATTTCATTCTCTATTTCTGGAACATGAACAAACAACAGATACCAGTCGAAAAGAAGGGCTCAGCTGTAGATCTAAAACCCAGGATAAAGGATATTTTCTTGTTTAATTTTTTACTACTCTTTCCTGGTGTGTCCACTTCAGCACACTTTTCTTTTTCGTCGTAACACACATACCCTCCCTGCAGAAACCTAGCAGTTATGTTCCTCTGCATGCATTGTGCTTTCAGACATAACCATCACTAACTACTTCACCTCCTTCAATATTTATTCAGTATCACCTAACCCAGTGATGGCGAACCTTTTGAGCTCGGCGTGTCAGCATTTTGAAAAACCCTAACTTAACTCTGATGCCGTGTCACATATAGAAATTTCTTGATATTTGCAACCATAGTAAAACAAAGATTTATATTTTTGATATTTATTTTATATATTTAAATGCCATTTAACAAAGAATAATCAACCAAAAAAATGAGTTCGCATGTCACCTCTGACACGCGTGTCATAGGTTTGCCATCACTGAAACCCAACAGTGCTTTTTAAAATTGCAACCTGCGTATCATGTCCACTGCACAGCCCAGATATTCTCCTCTGTAATCCTCTTACCCTGCTCTAATTTTTTATAGCACTTGTCACCTTTTTACAGACCATATTATTCATATGTTCCTTTATTCCTATCTGGCTGACACCCTCACTGGAAGCAGGAATTTTTCTCATTTTTACTCAATGATATATACCAAGCTCAAAGAATAGGCACCGAGTTTAATGAATGATAAAATGAGTTAAGAAAGGTAATTCTTTTTTGGTGTATTGTTATCTTAATTATAATATTTTCTTTCAGTTATTTTGTTTCTTCTTTTTATTGAATTCCTGGTTTGAGAAATGTACAGATTTTTGGTGTTTCATTTGTCAGTGGCATATATTGACTCATTGTTTTTACTTTTATGATTATTTCTCACTTGACACAAGTTCATTATTTTTATCCCTAAATGCAATTTTACTGTTAATACCTTTGTGTATTTTGGGTCCATGCAGAATATCATGAAGCTACTTGCAGTGAATCAGACTTGGCTTGGCCTCTCTTATAAGAAAGCAGACAATGAATGGAAGTGGGAGGATGGCTCTTCTCCTTCTCCTGACCTGTAAGTATATAATTCAATTCCTTGTTCCTTTTTTTCAATGTCTTTCACTTAAAGAGCTGAAGAAAATAGAGATGATTACTGGGAGTAGAATTTAGACCTTTTTTATTTCTTGCTTTCATTATTTCATATTATACTGTCAGCAACTTTACAAATTATAAAGTCATTTATGTGTTTCACAGTTTGTATAAATATGCCTCAAATATTAGATGCTCTGATTGATCACTATTTTAGATAATGAATATAATATAGGGAGGAACTTCATTATATATGAATTTTGGGACATCTCTAGTATTTTATTGGGGGAGAGGTACAGAACTGCTATTCCTCAGCCAAAGAATTTGGGCCTTTTTATGGTTTCAAGTACATACTGCTAAATTGTTATCCAAAAACATTGCATTAGACAACTATGACTGTATATACATGATTCTCTCTCTCTCTCTCTCTCTCTCTCTCTCTCTCTCTCAGTATACATATACTATATATACTATATATATACTATATGTATACTATATATACAATAGTATATATGTTGTGACACTATATATGTGTATTTATATATATATTACCAAGCTGTTTCATGACTCTGTGACAATTTTATTTAATATGTCAAAGTTTTAATAATTTTGATAGCTGATTGACTTAATTTTGTTCTCTTAGGGTATTTATGAAGCTGTTTTTCCATTTATATATAATAAACACACATATTATATATAACTAGAGGCCTGGTGTATGAATTTTTTCACGGGTGGGGTCCAGTCGGTCCACCCCAATCAGGGCCAATTGGGTCAGGCTGGCCTGTGGGAGGGGCTGTGGGCAGTTGACCGGCCAGTCCCCCTGATCAGGGACAGGGCTGGCCAGAGGAAGGGGCTGTGGGCTGTTGGCTGGCCAGCCCTGCTCCCTGGTTGAACTCCCAGCCGAGCTCCTGATTGAGGGACAATTTGCATATTAGCCTTTTATTATATAGGATATTCTAAACTTCATGAGTAATAATTTTAGCTGACTTTTATATCTAACTAGAGGCCTGGTGCACAAATTCATGCACGTGTGAGGTCCCTCGGCATTGGCTGGCAATCAGGGCCAATCGGGGCTGCCTCGCCCAGTCCTGATGGGAGCAATTGGGGCCAGCCGGCCAGGAGGAGGGACTATGTGAAGTTGGCCGGCCACGGGAGGTTGGCTGTGGGAGTGCACTGACCACCAGGGGTCAGCCCCCGCATTGAGCGTCTGCCCCCTGGTGGTCAGTGAGCAGCATAGCAACCAGTCGACTGGTCGTTTAGTCAACTGTCATAATGGTCGCTTAGGCTTTTATATATATAGATGCAATGTATTTCCAAGTAAAATGTCCTTCCTTCAACTGTTGCTGTGCATGCAGAGTTGAGGGGTTTCTATCACGCTGATCTGTACTTAAACTTCATTTTATAACCCAGGTCTTTGGTGCTGTTTTTCATGCTACTGACGTAATTTTGCAGGCAGACCATTCTCTTTCTCTTTCTACAGGTGTATATTTTCCCACTTATAAATAATTATCACATTTTGTAAGTTTACCTATTGTTTACATGTCTATCTCATCTCTTCTAAAATGTATGAATTCTTTGAAAAGAATTCACTTCCTTGAGTTCCCCACAGCACCTGGCATAATAAATTTCACATAATATGTCCTTAAGTAATGCTATTTAATTTGAATACAGTGAGTATGGCCAGTGACTAATATTTTCTAAATTTTATAGGGGTTTACCAGAGCCAAGTCCAGATTTCCAGGGGAAATGTGTGTATGCAAATGCACATACCATTGGTTTTGATAACTGCACCAGGTCCTTTTCATGCATGTGTGAGAGGGCTGCCCACGAATAAATCAGAAGAAGAATGCAAAAGAAGAGCTGTGAGGTTTGAATCTCCATAATATTCCAGATTCAAGATTTGCCTGTCGTTAGTCTACTGTTATTTCGTGTTATTTGTAAATCTTTTTTTTCATGGCACAAAGAGATAAATGAGTTTATGATAGAAGGACACAGGGTGTACGATCATAGCAAAAATATCATGGTAGCCCAGAAAACTGAAATTTCAGAGCTTCTTTGTTTTGTGAAAATTGTATAACAGTTAATAAACATTTCATTCATCATGAATAATTTTGGTTTCTTTTTTATATTTCAAATTTTATTTATTCATTTACAATTGCGAATTCATGGAAACAAAGCTTCAAAACAAATTCAATGAGAAATATGTGATAATTTTACATTTACAAAGAATGGCAAACAAAGAAATATCAAAGGTATCACAAAGAAAAATATCAAAACATAAATTTACTTAAAACAAATTTCTGAAGTAACTCATTTTTTAAGTTGTTTGCAAGAGGTCTTCCTAGAAGATTTTATAATATGTCAGTTTCATTACATCTTTAATTTCTTGCTTTTCATCTTAGTGGATAAGATATCTTTCGTGTCAGAGGCTACTTTTAAATGGACTCTGGTTCTTTCCTCTCATCCCACTTTGCTTCAAGTTTTTGTTACACTAACTACCCCCTTCACATACATTCAATCACTTTCATTTAAAAAGCCTTACCTTCAAGACATGAACATACCCATACATCTCTCCCTATCCCTTTAAACTCCTCTTCTAATTACCCCTTTTATAAGTTTCTCTTCAAAGTAAATGTACTTGAACAAAGAATCTACAATGGTTATGTACTTCCTCCCTTTCCAATCATTACTCAGAACTCTGTTACACATCTTACCTTTCTTCTCTTTTTTCAATCCATTTTGGCTGAAATGCAATGTAAGGAAAGACTGAAAAGCATTAAAGAAGCATTTATGGCTTCATGCTGTTTAGCCACGAGAAGGAGTTTGTAGTTGTCAGGAATCTACTCAAGTCTTTTAGGCAGAGAATAGATAAGATTTATTTCATCCTGGGGTAGTGGATATGCTTTGGGAAAATTGAAACTGCACATGCTTTTTGAAACTGACTTTAACCTGAGGTTGTTTATTTTCAGAAGAAGAAATCCACTCCAGGGGAATTCCAGTCATTTTATTCATATCTTTTCTGAGTAATTGTTATGAAAAAGCCTCCATCAGGCAACATCAAAGATGAGGGCAAGTTTACACATCAGGTTTCGCATTCACTCACAATGATAAAATAGAAACAGAAGGTAAAGAGATCTAGAGGACTTAAAAACCAGACAGGAAGTTGGTTTTGAGATAATAACCTATGTTTTCAAAATAATCTAGATTTGCTAGTGAAGCTCTAAGCGTTTAAGAGTTTCATGAAATATTTTGGCCCACATTTAAAATTTATTTAACTCTCTTGTCTGATGTCAACTGACTTCATAATTAGATTGCCCACTTGAGGTCATAAGATGGCTATGGATGCTATGAATATTATATTCCCATAGCTTTAGAGCCAATAGAAAGAATAATGCATAATTAATAGTCACTTACAACACCCAACTTTCCCTAAGATTGAGTGGCGTACACTGAAACAATAATGGAGATCAGAGGCTTGATGCTAATTGTTAGTTAGCTTTTGCATTTCACCAAGGAAGATGAAAAGGGAGGGGAAATACTTCTCTCTGAATCCTAGCATGTGAAATTGGATCAGCTAATTAAATGTTTCACCGAAGACTTGCCTCATAAGATAACTTGTTCACAAGGGAGTTAGGATGTGAACATCTTTGAGTGCCATTTACCTTGTCCTCCACAACCTTCAGTTCCTGGTGGGAGGAATGTGGAACTCTTCTGTGGCCTACATCTCCCCTGGGCAAATTCTTTGAGCGCAGACCTGATGATGGTGTGTTTTTCTCTGGTGACACTCTTGGTCTAAAAGCTTAGTGCTCTGCAGAAGGGAAGGTGGCAGCATCAGGTTGATTGTCCATATTAACAGTTTATTTCTACAGATATTTTAATGGCATGCTAACAGCAGCTGTATTGGAGATATTGTACATACACAATTCAGAACTGGAAATGTTCTGACAGACTGTACCAAATATGCTTTATGTCTTTTTTTCCTCTCCATCTTTTCATCTGAGCCATATACAGTACATATTCATTAAAGAAATTTAAGATTGTAATTATATTGTTTCAAGGACATATTTTTTTTTCCAAATTTCTTTTTTTCCAACAAATGTCTACTGAGCTCCTCTTTCGTGCCAGGCATTCTTCTAGGATCTCAAAATATATAAATGGACAAAACTAAGAAGAGGTGCTGTCCACATGGAGTGGCATTATGGTGGAGAAAAGTCAGACTGCGAATGTACAAATTATATATGTAATGAGTGATCATAAGTGGTAGTGAGAAAAATAAACAGTGAAGGGTATTTTGCCATGCCAAAGGAGGGACTGTGTTTAAATAGTCAGGGAATGTCTTGGCTAATCCATGTAAAATTCTGTTTTAATTTTGAGAATTAAATCATCTAAAATTTCACATTCTCTTAGATAACTGTAATTCTCCATCTTTTCAGTTGTTAAATGCCTTCTTGGCAGTATAATTATTCTTTTTTAAATAAAACAAATGACAGATTAATAGGGCTCTAATTTCTGTATAAGAAATTAAAATAACTTACTGGTTTAAACAGGTTGTAGAAAAGCAAAACATTAATAGCTTTCTACCTTTTTGTTGTTGTTTTTTTTTTTACTTCATGACATGAAGGCCATGAGTAAGGAAAAGGAAGGCAGGGGTAGTTACTGTTTTCTTTTATAATTTCAAAAGTGGGTAGAGAGCCATCTAAAGAATATTGATCGGAAGAGAGATAATCAACTTATCTAAATCCAAATTTCCTAAAATAGCGTAAAAAGCCGATACCTATGACCCGAAAAAATAAACACAAAATTCACATCAATTGAGCACGACTAAGAGCCAGAAAACACAAAAACTTCAAATTACCTGTAAATAGAAAAATAACAACAAATTTCTAGTGTAGTCATTTCTAACTAATTTTTTGGAAGCTGTAGGGGTTTTAGAGAAACTGAGGACTTCTGCAGAAAGTAAAAGACCACACAGATTGTGAAAATCCTAAAAAGGAGTCCCAGTAGATCAGGTGCCGGGTACAAGAAAAAGACTTAAAAATGCATTTTGGACTCTTACTCTTAAGAGTCAGTGTTGGTAAGGCAACACTCTCAATTGAAAAGGAGGGAGAGAAGGAAGAAGCACATCTGGAACCTGTGCAGTGAAGGGAAAAAAGAAGCAAGTATATGCATGTAAAGTAGGGAGGGTGTTGATGTATGTTAGGCAAAACGACATTTTTTTTTTTTTGATGCTATTTTTTTTTTTATTAGTTAAGGTATTACAAGTGTGTCCTCATCCCCCCCATTAATCCCCAACCTCCCCCCCACACACACTCATGCTCCCATCCCCCCTGTTGTCCATGTCCATTGGTATGGCTTATATACATGTATACAAGTCCTTCGGTTGATCTCTTCCCCTTACCCCCGCCCTCCCCTACTTTCCTTCTGGGGATTGATAGCCTGATTGCTGTTTCTCAGTCTTTGAGTCTGTCCCTTTTCATCAGTCTATGTTGTTCTCTATAATCCACAAATGAGTGAGATCATGTGGTATTTATCTTTCTCTGACTGGCTTATTTCACTTAGCATAATGCTCTCCAGTTCCATCCATGCTGTTGCAAAAGGCAAGAGTTCCTTTTTTTTTTACCGCAGCATAGTATTCCATTGTGTATATGTACCACAGTTTTCTAATCCACTCATCTGCTGATGGGCACTTAGGCTGTTTCCAAATCTTAGCTATGGTGAATTGTGCTGCTATGAACATAGGGGTGCATATATCCTTTCTGATTGGCGTTTCTGGTTTCTTGGGATATATTCCTAGTAGTGGGATCACTGGAATAAACAAATGGGACTACATCAAAATAAAAAGCTTTTGCACAGCAAAGGAAACCATCAACAAAACAACAAGAAGACCCACTACATGGGAGAACATATTTGCCAATGATACCACCGATAAGGGTTTAATTTCCAACATTTACAGGGATCTCATGAAACTTAACAAAAGGAAGATAAACAATCCTATAAAAAAATGGGCAACGGACCTAGATAGACACTTTTTGAAAGAGGACATACAGAAGGCCGAAAGACATATGAAAACCTGCTCAAAGTCACTAATTATACGAGAGATGCAAATCAAAACGACAATGCGTTATCATCTCACACCTGTCAGAATGGCTATCATCAACAAATCAACAAACAACAAGTGTTGGAGAGGATGTGGAGAAAAAGGAACCCTTCTGCACTGCTGGTGGGAATGCAGACTGGTGCAGCCACTGTGGAGAACAGTATGGAGCTACCTCAGAAGACTAAAAATGGAACTCCCATTTGACCCAGGCAAAATGACATTTAAAAAACACCGTCCAAGCTTCCTCTCTCTCTCAAATCCATTTGAGAGGCTGCATTACAATATCCTAACAGAAGAAGACACTCTCGAGCTAGGAATCTAACTAACTACCTAACCACAGTACCAGTCCACTAAAAGATATGTTCACCTACTTTAAGATATCATAGGAGGAATACAGGAAAGGAGAATCAAAACGTTTAAGCTGATGCAAATTTTCTCCCATAAAAACCAACCATGAAACATAAGGAAACCAAGACAATACTCCAAACTGATATAAATATCCCAAAAGACAACATTTGTACACAAACCAAAAATTCACAAGAAGCAAAAGTAAAGTGTAAACAATTGTTCTTTTTCACTCACCTATTTTTATAGATAATTTTGTTATCTAAATAATGGAATGCCTAGCTACAAGCTTCTTTCTAGGGGCATTCTTTATTTTAGTCTCTTTCAATGTTAATTTTCTTAGATAAATATCTACTAAATTTAATTTTCATCATCATGTAAGATTTTCCTGAAAATATACAATGTTAAATTACTTCCTACATCAATACATTTCACTTTTGGATTTTATTTATATACTAGTGGCCCGGTGCACAATGAGATGAAATTGATTAGAAGAAATATTTTAATATCGCTATTTGCCCTTTCTCTATAATAGAAGTGTCAAGCAAATTCATGATCGACAATGACAGATGGAAACACATGCGTGTGATTGGTGCCAGTGAGAGCTTTATATGTAACGTGCATGCGCTAATCAATTTCGCCTTTTATAGCTATAGAATAAACTTGTTTAATTAAACCTGCTTTCTGATTTAACTGAACTTTTTCCAGCCCAGTGAAGCACCCCAACTTCTCTTATAGGTAATTGTCAGCAACACAGTAGCAAACATAACATGAAATAGATAATTTTTGTAGATCACACAGGAAGAACAAAGGGTAAAATTCTTAACTGCAGCAGTGTTTGACTAGATTCTGTGCAGAGAGAAAACCTGAAGTCATTTTCAAGGTCCACCATTTCTTTCTTCTTTTCAGTCCGGTCAAGTTTCTAAGCTTTCTAAATCTCCATTTTCCGGCTAATGAGAAGAAAAATAGGATTCCACTGAGTCTCCTATCTACCTACTCCAGGACTTCAAATAAGATGAGGTATGGGTGAACGCTTCACAGAAATTTGATTAAAGTGTATAATGTTTCCACCTGTGTTCCTGGGCTGAAGAAACCACAAAGACGCTAGTCACCCTAGGAAGAGGAAGCCAGGTGTTGCTATGTGACGTCATTACCCGGCACCCACAGCCACCATTTCCTGGCTGGGCTGGGCTGTGGGCAGCATTTTGCACCATGAGGTCTGGGCAGCGTCAGCTGTGATTTGGTGGGCTGTCGCTCCCAGGTGGTGGCAGGGCCTGTGTCCCACTTGGGGGAAGCCAATTGCTGCTTTGTGGGCGCCAGGTCCACGGTGCCTTTTGTCTGTGCGTGTCACGGCAACTCCTGCATTGAGTGTCTGTCCCTGGTGGTCACATCATAGTGACCAGCCAGAGGGCGGTAAGGACACTCAGCATATTAACTTTTTATATAGATAGATATCATATCAAATATCACATGATCTCACTTATATGTGGAATCTAATGAACAAAACAAACTGACGAATACAATAGAACCAGAAGCATGGCTACATGGAACAGACTGACACATGTCAGAACAGCTCTTTCATCAGATCTTTCAACTGGAAGGGCACAGCTCTGAGAAGACAGCTACAGAAACCACCAGAAGAAATTCTTTGGTTTGAAGGGTGAACAGCCCAAATCAAATCATGCTTGGGCCTGGGTGAAGGTGAACCAGAACCAAGGAGCCTTACCCAGCAGTAGTACGTACATATGCTCCATGGGGATGGTCCCCCACAGACACCACTCAGCACATGTGCATGAGCAAGAAACTTCTAACCCTGGCTTGGGCAGAATGGGTTAAAGTGTATATTTTAATAAGGTTAAGAAAAGTCCAACTTCCATCCGGAACCCCACATCCTCTCTTGGGCTGTCACTCAATCTCAGGAGATACTTTTTAAAGGAAGTAAACAAGGGCCCATGTGTGGAAGCAACAGGCGATTCTTCCCTCCAAATATGGCTCAACAATGCTGGGAACAAGCCATTTCCTGATGAGTGGTCAAAAGGTCAGACCCCAGCCATGTTGTCAAAGCAGAGATGTGACCCAGTTCTTGGGTTAGATGTTCAGGCAACACAATAGAACTGGGTCCTTTTTGCTCACCTAATCTGGTCTCTTATGTCTCTCACTTTTGACCTATTAAACATCCCCTTCTCAACCTCAGCTCAAAACACAAACCTATCTCGTTGGGGATATTGATTTTCAGAGGTGCCAATGCCATTTTTTGGTGGGACAGATGGGCTGCTGAGCTCAGAGTTTGTTCCTGAAACTGGAAAGAACGAGCTGGAATTAAGATTGGGGAACTGGGTGTCCAAGCTCTGCTTCTTCTTTTGGTTTCCTCTATTGGCACCTGCATTGTCTCTCCCATAAGGCCTTAAAGGTTAAAGCCTTTCTCTCTTGTTTTCATATGCCTATCAAGTAAAAACAACAGTAACAAAAATATAAAATATTTATTGGCTCTCAGGGGCTATGAGTAATTGAAAAAGAGATGATATAACTCCTATGCTCAGGAAACACAAGTGAAATATGACCAATAACATTGAATGTATACAAAAACTACACACACATATATATATATAGAAGAATAAATAGAAAAACCATTGTGAGTGTGTGCAGCAGGAGGCATCTTTGGTCACACCTGTAGGTGTACAGCAAACACTAGCCCTGCCAAGGCTGTGGTGGGCTCTGTGGCTTTCAGAGGATGTGTAGCGCAGCCTACGTCAACATGGTCAGAGGTGCTACTTATTGTTTGGCTGAAATAATGACCTGAATTATCTGTGAGTTGCATAATGGAAAGATTGAAATCCAACTATTCCTGTAAACATATTTCTTGACAACAGAAATACTAAAAAGAGGATAAAATGGAGAACTTTTTAGAGCAATAAAGTGAATAAAACACAAGCAGAGAAAATGAGATTGATTTAAAGATATTCACAAATATTTTAGAAAGGAAGAAGAAAGAAGCCTAAGCTTTCCTACATCTCAGCATAGAAAATTCCTCCATACATACATAAGAGGAGGGGAATCTGAAAGGCTAGGGGTTATGTAGATATGAATTATATCAAAATTTTTATTAACTTTTTGTTATAAACTATATTCATATCCATGAAAGCTGCAGAGATTAATGAATTATCTATCACAGGATAATTAGGCAATGTGTGACCAAGTCTTTCAACAGTTAAACTTTCATGTTGTGAATTTCTACTGCCTATAACATTAAACTGAGGTATTATAGCTCTGTGGGCTGACATTTAACATTAGGACAACACCACATTATCACACTTTCAATTTGGAAACATCTTATGTATTAGTGAAACATAATGTCAGTATGTTTTCTTGAACTTTAGCTTTGGTTTTAGAAAATATATAGGGACTTTTAACTCAGAAATGCCTTGGACCCTCACACTGTTTCCAATGGATAAAGTTGATGGTTCAAATGGCATTAATAATGCGATTCTCTTTATCCTTTATGTCTTGAGTTGCTTCAATAGTGGACCTTTGAGTTTTGAATTTTGGTGGCACTGAATCTATGAATCTAATATTATCAGAAAAGTTATGGATAATACTGAGATTAAAATGTAGTCTTCAGACTTGAAAAACACCAAGCAATGTCTTTACGCAGCCCACCTCAGTCTGGAGTTGTCTATTAAAACTTCTCAATTGCTACATTTATTCAAGTAAAGGTATTGGGGATATGAAATGTGATCTTTTTAGGTGCCTTCAAGTTGCATTCTTAATTTCATTGACCTTAGGTTTTGGTTTATCCAGCCAACTCTCTTGAATCTCAAAGTCTATTTGAAGTTGTTCTAGGCTGGCCTTCTGGTCTTCCGATAAAGCCTGTGGGTAAGCAGCAGCTGCAGGTGCCATACTGAACTTCCATACTTCACTTATTCCATCCACATTTACTGAAGTAGGGTCCATAAGGTGCTGAATACTGTTTACACATAATGATCAGAACAGTTTACAAGATTTGTAAGTTCAAAAGTGAGAACAACATCCCTAGTGAAACTGCAAGGAGTTTGTTTGAAGAAACTATAATTTTGAAAGTATATTTTGTCTTGGGTTGAATGAGCAGCAATGGAGGAGAAATTGCAAAGATAGTGCTTATGCTCAGCTTGTGAGAGGGTGATGAAGAATAAAGCAAGCATCTATACTCACCTTGCCCAGACATATTCCTGCAGACAGTAGATGCTGCAGAGTCTGTGGGTATGAAAAAAGTGGGCCAATTCCACATAACATATTTATTTCCTGGTATTAGCTAAAATATAGATCTTAGATTGATTACTTGACCTCACCATATCAATGTTTGTGGTTCTGGCAGCTGTGTAAACAGTGGGCTGATTTCTATTTAAAGTCTAACTATTGACCTAAGAGGAACTTCTGGAGGTTATAAGTCTACAAGAATGCAAATTTGAAGAATTATTTCTATGTGCTAATTATGGCTTAATTTTTTGAGCTTCTGTTGAAATATTATGGATGTTGTATTGGCCTTTGGCACAAGACTGTGAGCTACTTAGTAAATTGTTAGTGATTCTGAAATGTTAGGTGAGCTAATGGGCATGTAAATGTGAGAAGTCTGGTGGCCTTCCTGATTTTGGCTTCTGGGTTTAGATGTGTGACAGAGGATTAAGTTTAGGATAAATAGTCAAGGAAATAGGTTGAAAAGGTTGATCAAATTACCACATATCCTACTGCCATTGATTCCATTCTCTTCTCTTCCTTGTGGTGGACATTCCGTGATTGAAAATCCAAGTTGACCGAAATTATGTGATTGAATAGACCAAAAATTCCAGAATCACCTGAAAAATAGAAGTCTTACTTGCAGTTAGATACCTTGCTCTGTCCTGAGAGAGAACAGCATAGCAGGCATTATTAATTGGATAACATGACCTGGATAAAACTTAACAGAATTGTCAGAGTTCATAGGATTACATTGAGATATACAATGACAATGCTGGTCAACTAAAGTGTAAGGCCTAATATAGACAGAATTTTCCTGTAGACTAAGTCACAGGTCATCAAAAAACCTGAAAATCAATTAATTACTTCTTTAGAACATTTGTGTCTGCTTGATCAGGACTATTTGTATGGGAGACAATTCTAGGTTTAGTGGAAACAGTACTTATCTCTTCAATTGAAGCATTTTTGTCCTCCATCCTTACAACCTATGCAGTGATGGCGAACCTTTTGAGCTCGGCGTGTCAGCATTTTGAAAAACCCTAACTTAACTCTGGTGCCGTGTCACATATAGAAAATTTTTGATATTTGCAACCATAGTAAAACAAAGATGTATATTTTTGATATTTATTTTATATATTTAAATGCCATTTAACAAAGAATAATCAACCAAAAAAAATGAGTTGGCGTGTCACCTATGACACGTATGTCATAGGTTCGCCATCACTGACCTACAGCAACATGATAGCTTCAGATTTGACCCACAGGGGATGCCCTTCAGCCCTGGACTCCTCCCTGCTCAGACCCACTGATCAGATGAAGAAGAGGACTGGAAGAGGGGAGGGCAGTTGCATCACTGCTCCCACACTCCCAACCCAAGGCCCCAGTTGGTGTGGTCTCTCTCTTGCAATCAATCCTTCTTGCCCTCTTCCTCTCTCCCTCTCATCCCCTCTCCCCACTCATCTCTTTTTGTGATGGTTAGTCCCCATTATTTTTCAGAGTGGTATTTTATATCTTTATAAAACTTAACAGAATTGTCAGAGTTTATAGGTTTACATTGTCAGAGTTCATAGGAGCTCCATTGCTGAGGCACCTGGAAATAAATAATAACAAACATATTGTTAAAAAATCTATGGTGGGAAAGACTCTTAATTAACAATTCTAGGAAGAAATTGAATTTATTACTATCATACTATATATTATATATTAAAATGCACATTATATAGGTTATACTTTCTCATATTTTAATAAATAAAAATTATTTTCCCCATAAGCATACCATGTGTATCTCACTAACACAGAATGAGCTAATAAATGGCTTTTTCTTGCCTGGCCAGCATGGCTCAGTGGTTGCGTGTCGACCTATGAACCACGAGGTTAAGGTTCGATTCCTGGTCAGGGCACATGTCCGGGATGGGGGCTTGATCCCCAGTGGGGGTGTGTGTAGGAGGCAGCTAGTCAATGATTCTCTTTCATCACTGATGTTTCTATATTTTTCTCCCTCTCCCTTTCTCCCTGAAATCAATAAAAATACATTTAAAAAATAAAAAAAATAAATGCCTTTTCTTTAAAATGGATGTATTAGAATTACTGCAATGCCATTGCATATACATTATTTCTTATTGTTTTAATGACTATAATATTCTCTGATATGCAATGCATATTTAAAGATTTCTTTTTTAAAAGACATCCGTCACTGATATCTGAAAATCTTATTATGGACTTCTTTATTTGACTCCCCAGAGCCATTAATTTATTATTTAGTATGAGAAATTTATGTACAGAGAAAATATGCAGATTTGTATACTCAAACCTTTCCACATAACCACTAATAGACACATTTGCCAACCCTATGGTATCTATTTTTTTCTAATATATTAGGTCATTAATGTTGTCAGTATCATGGCCAAAATTAGTGATCAGTTTACTTAAATTGCATTCAGTTATTACCAGTGAGGATTTAGCATTTTTTCACATTTTAATCAATTTTGGGATTGTGTGTGTGTGTGTGTGTGTGTTAAATGTCTATTCATACTTTTTTTGCCCATTTGCCAACATTGGCTGTCTTTTACTTATTGGTCTGTATGTGCTCTTAATATACGTGATTATCCATCATCTGTTATATAAGTTATAAATATCTTGTTTTTCTTTTGTCTGGCCAAATATATTATTAATTTTTCTTTTTGATATATATTATTTTTAAAGTTTGTCTTTATTTTGTATTTTCCTTGGGTTTTTCTCAAACAAATATTACAAATAAATGTTCTGCTTTCTTTTAATATATATATAATTAGTGGCGTGGTACATGAAATTCGTGCACAGGGGGCGTGTCCCTCAGCCCGGCCTGCACCCTCTCCAATCTGGGAACCCTGGAAGGATGTCCTCCTGCTGGTTTACAGGGATCGGGCCTAAACCGGCAGTTGGTCATCCTTCTCACAATCTGGGACTGCTGGCTCCTAACCGTTCACCTGCCTGCCTGCCTGATTGCCCCTAACCACTCTGCCTGCTGGCCTGCTCACCCCTAACTTCCCCCGCCACTGGCCTGCTCACCACCAAATGCCCCCCTGTCAGCCTGATCACCCCCAATTGCCCCCTGTGCCAGTGTGCTCGCCCCCAACTGCCCCCCTGCTGGCCTGCTCACCCCCAACTGCCCTCCTGCTGGCCTGCTTACTCCAAACTGGCCCCCCACAGTCCTGATCACCCCCAACTGACCCCCCCTGCTGGTCTTATCACCCCCAACTACCCTCCCCCTCTCACCGCTGGCCGGATCACCCCCAACAGCCACCTCCACCAGCTTGATCACCGACAACTTGGCCTCTAACTGCCTCTACCTTGGCCCTGCCACCATGGCTTTGTCCAGAAGAATGTCCAGAAGGTCTCCCAGTCTGCCGGGAGCCGGTCCATCCTTGCTGTTTCAAAGGACCTGGCATATATGGCATACTGTTCTTAATATGTTTGCTCACCTTCTTGGCACTATGTGTTTTAACCAAGGTCTCTGAGAAAGGTTGTTTCCCCAGGTAGGGATTTTCCCCTGAAGTTAGGGAGGGAATAAAACCTCTTAACTAAGTGCCAGGCAGGTAATTAATCACTTTAACTACGAACAATCATGCTTAAGCTACATAATCTTTATTCCCTGGAATGGAGATAAGAAACACCCTAACCTTTGGAATAGAGATTGATAGGATTGGAATCAACTGGTATAAATACAGATGTAAGAACACAGAACTAAGAAGACAGAACCTACACAGAACCTACAGACAGAAGAACTTCGCTGGAGAGAACATGGCAAAAGATCCTGGACTGAACCTGACTACAGAAATTGGCAAGAGAACCTGACTAGAACCTGGTGACTGAACCTGGCTGGAGAACCTGGACAGAACCTGGCTGGAGAACCTGGAGAACCTAGCAAGAGAACATGGACATAGAACCTGGCTGAAGAACCTAGCGAGGGAACATGGCTACAGAACCTGGCTGGAGAACCTGGAGAACCTAGCAAGAGAACATGGACACAGAACCTGGCTGGAGATCCGAACCAGAACCTCTCTGGAGATCCAGACCAGAACTTGGCTGGAGATCCTGGCTGGAGATCCTGGTTAGGCTGCTGATCAACTGAACACTGTCTCCGTGTCATTCCTTCTTCGCCAACTCCGTCCACACCTTTGGGAATCCCTGGACCTGCTGGGGTTGGACCCCAGCACCAGTCTAATTAGCATTTTACCCTTTTATTAGTAAAGAGGTCTGGTGCACGGCCCTGAAGGGTGTCTCAGATCAGGGTGGGGGTTCCCATGGGGCATTGGGCGGCCTGGGCGAGGGGCCTGTGGTGGTTTGCAGTCCAGCCATGCCCCCATGGGGTGAGGGTCCCCGCTGGGGGGCATGATCATCCTGGGTGAGGGGCTGAGGGCTGTTTTCAAGCTGGCCATGCCCCCCAGCAGGGACCCTCATCCAATGGGGTCATGAGCAGCCTAGGTGAGTGGCTGAGGGCTGTTTTCAGGCTGGCCATACCCCCTTCAGGGTGGGGATTCCTGCTGGGGTGCCTGGCCAGCCTGGGTGAGGGGATGGTGGATGTTTTCAGGCTGGCCAGGCCACTCAGTGGGGACTCTTACTCCATGGGGTGTGGCCAGCCTGCGTAAGGGGCTGAGGGCCATTTTGAGGCTGGCCAGAGCCCCTTCAGGATGGGGGGGTCCCACTGAGATGCCTGGCCAGCCTGGGTGAGGGGCTGAGGGCTGTTTTCAAGCTGGCCATGCCCCCCAGAGACCCAGGCCCCCAGCCCCTCCTTGAGTGCTGGCCAGGAGACCCAAGCCCCCAGCCACTACTTGAGTGGTGGCCAGGAGACCCAAGCCCCCAGCCACTCCTTCAGCTGCAGCCAGGGCGAGTGGGAAGCTTGGCTTCCTCTGTCACTGGGGTAACCCAAGCCTCCAGCTCCATGGCTGCTGCCACCTTTGTTGTGTTAATTTGCATACTCACCCTGATTGGCTGGTGGGCGTAGTGGAGGGATGGTCAATTTACATGTTTCCCTTTTATTTGCGTGTGTGTGTGTGTGTGTGTGTGTGTGTGTGTGTGTGTGTGTTTAGCATTTCATTCATTTGTAAATTTTTAAGCATAGGGAGTTAAGTTCATTTTTTTCTCCAGAAAGTATCTCAAGTTGTTCAAACTCAAGTTATTGAATGTTTTATAATTTATTGTCTGATAACACTCTTGAGTAGCATTACTGCTTGTCTACAATATGTCAAGTCATAGTATGATAAACAATAAGGAATATAGAATCTGGTTGGGGACAGCTCCTGTGTTGAGTGTCTTCCCCCAGAGAGGGAGGCGACCGGCGATGGGGGAGCAGGGCTGAACAGTGGATAGCGCCAGGCTGCCAGCCAAGGTGGGTGCCAGCAGGGGTCCTCCCCAATGGCCCAGCCTGCCAGTCCCCCCACAGATCAGCCCTGATCACTGGCCAGGCCTAGAGTCCCTACTCTATATATTGGGAACAGTCTCTTAGATGTAAAAATTAAAACTTGGCAAGGCTACTCTAACACTGAAAAAACAGGATGATGCAGCGATGATGTGCATGGACTCTGGCTTAACATTTTGTGGTCAACCCTGATTCTGACACTTATAACTGTGTGACAAAGCCAATTACTTAACTTCTCTCTGCTTCGGTTTTTCCACCCATAAGATGGGGAAAATGATACTACTGCCTCAGAAAGATCATGTTATGTACTACTTTTTATAATCAGGGCGAAAATATGTAGCTGCCCATACAAAGGCAAGATGCCTTTCACCTGTATGAAAAGTATGGTCACTGATGCATGCAGCGTCCCAGATTGTGAAAGGGATGTCTGACTGCAGGTTTAGACCTGATCCCTAGGGCCTAATACAGCAGTCATACATCCCCTGAGGGCACAGGCAGAGCTGAGGGACAGCTCTCTCCCTCCCCCCCATGCACAAATTTCATGCACTGGGACTCTAGTTGTAAATAACACTGCAGTGAACACAGGGGTGAATATATTCTTTCAAATTAGTGTTTTAGATTTCTTCAGAAACTGGAGAGTATCATGTTAAGTGAAATAAACCAGTCAGAGAAAGACAAATACCATATGATCTCACTTATATATGGAATCTTATAAATAAAATAAACTAAAAAGCAAAATAGAAACAAACTCATAGATATAGAGAATACACTGACCGCTGCCAGAGGGTGTGGGACTCTTTCTGGGTGAAAAAGGTGAAGGAATTAAGAAAAAAAACAACACATAGACAACAGTATGGTGATTACCAGAAAGAAAGGGTAGTGGGGGAAATAGGACAGGTTAAAGGAGGGTAAATGGTGATGAAAGGAACTTGACTTAGAGTGGTGAACAGACAATACAATATACAGATGATGTATTATAGAATTGTACCCCTGAAACATGTAATTTTATTAACCAAGGTCACCCCAAACAAATTCAATTTCAAAAATGTAAAAAACAAAGAAAATCCTGCCATTTGTAACAACATAGGTATATATGGAAAGCATGTTTCATATTTGAATAGAAAATTATTCTATTTACTAGAGGCTCGGTGCACGGATTTGTGCCCTGGTGCGGTCCCTTGGTCTGGCCTGTGGGGACCAGTGGACCTCCATGCCGCCACAGTCCGGCCTTACCCGCCAGCTTGTCTGGCTCCAGCCTGCTGTCCAGTAGATCACACACAGCATGAAGTAGTGCGCGAAGCAGCAGGCAGCCAGGGAGGAGCCTGAGCCCGGGCTGGGTGCTGTGCCACTCTCACTCACCCTGGCCCCACTGTGCCTGCTGCCTGCCACCACCACTGCTCGGGTGTGCAGGGGGAGTGTCCACTGGAGAGGCTTGTGTCATAGCAGCTGCCCTTGCCAGCCGTCAGCCCAGTGTCTGGTGCCCATGTGTCAGCTGAGCGGCGCTCCTGCTGTGGGAGCACACTGACCACCAAGGGGAAGCTCCTGCTTTGAGCATCTGCCCCCTGGTGCATGTCATAGCTACCGGCTGGTTGTCTGGTCATCCAGTCACTTAGGCTTTTATATATATAGATATTTAATATTATTTGTTTGGGTCAAAATCTATCACTTACTATTTTTTTTTCTATTTGTAACTTCAAATATACATTATTTTTAAACCTTCTTTAAGATTAAATATATATATTTTATTTTTCCACTTCCCCCCATTCAAGGTTATTAATTCAATATGCCTTAACCATACTTTCAATATTGAGGGAAATACTTAGTTCAGTCTATGATTGTCTAACCACTATGTTGTACACCTAAAACTAATACAAAAATAATATGGAATGTAAACTTTAATTGAAAAATAAAATTAAAAACAGAGTCAGAGAAATAGCTATGTTATTTTGGAAATGATGGTGACAGGTACAATATAGTTAAAAATTTGGTAATTTCTCAGAATAATTAGTGATGAATACCATTAAATTCTTGTTGATTATTGATTGGAATTTTTAGAAAATTTTCTATGATAATAAAAATGAAATAATAAGGATATAAGAAAAAGAAGTATTTAATGCGAAGATTTAGCAACTTTGTTCAAAAATTAAATTTAAGGTACCTAACAGACATACGTTTTCAGTGTTTGTGACTGAAATGGAAACAAATGAACTGCATGGGTGGTTAAGCCTCTGTGACCTCCATGTTTGTGGAATGTGACGACAATTTCTCAGAGGCATTTGAAAACGAGCACTCTCAATGCCACACTTAGAGGTGTGATTGTACTCTCAGTCTCCAAAGTTTCATATTTTGGAGATGTGTGATGTGATAAACTGATTTCAAAATAGCCAAAGTGTGAGAATTACCTTTTCAAACCTTAAGTGACATATTGAAAAGATGTTTGCTTTTTCCACTATTGCTTCACTCTGAGCCTTTAAAGGGCAATCTGTGAAGATCACAGATATTGTTTATTTTGGTCCTGAATTTATGTTTTTAAATTCTCCTTTCATTACGCAGCTATAACGGGGCTCTTTTGTGATAGTCACCTTGCCTCCCCACTAAAGGATGCGCGACTGTCTGGCCTCCAGAAGGTATGTGCCCCTACTCTCCTGTCTCTCTACCAGCCCATCTCATACAGTGGGAGAAAACAAAGGCTAGCTGTGAGGGACAAGTAATATACAACAAAATCAAAGTGGAATATTAGTGTTTTTATTTGAATAATTCAGGGTAAGAAGCAACCATAAAATATGAAATATGTTGACATATTTAAGTGTTCAAATTAGTGTCTGTAGGAAATTAATAAAGTGCATACACACATGCATAATTGGGTTTATAAATCAGAATAATTTAAAGTGAAAGCTATAAACATGAGGAGGAATAATTAGTTTGGGATTTTGTAATCATTATAAGGAGATTTTTTTGACATAATAATATATTAATTTATATTTTGCCCAAGCTTTTAAATAGATACTTAAAAAAAAGTTCATTGCATGTTGCAGGCCATACACAATTCCTTATACACTTATTGAGACTGATTAAAAGCAGCTTGATTTTTACTAAAAATCAGGATGAAGTAGCTTCTGTAAAAATGCTAAACTAAACTTAATTATAAACAGTCAAAATACTTTTTAAAAATTTGAACAAACAGTGTAAAAAAGATCAGCCATACTGATTAAAGAGAATCTGCTTACTGAATTATTTTACAGTGTATAATAATATGAAGTATAAATAATACCTTGGAAATTGTGACTAAAATAATACTTAAGATAATTAACATTTATTGAGAGTTTATGTGTCAGGTGGAGTGCTAAATTTTACATGCAACATATCTTACATTTTATTTCATTTTTTATTAGTAAAGTAGGTTACTTGTCAGTAGGTAAATTTTTAAAGGTCACACACTGTAAGTATCATAGACAGAATGAATGATACTTCCTGTCTCTCTGACTATAGAGCCCATTGGCTGGATTATTAAATTACATTATCCAGATTACTGCAATTGTTTACACAACTAAAGTGACTTTCACTGCCATTAACGACCAAAGGGTCTTTCTGAACGTTTAAATCAACAATGTGATTCCATCAAGGACCTATACCTGAGCATCTTATGGGTTTATATCCTGCCCATTAAATCAATTATTAATTATTTTTTCAATAATTATTTAAAATATTTTACTTGTTTATTTTTATTATTTTTTAGGTTATAGGTAAGTTTAGTGTGTCATGTAACATTTTTCAACATATAACATATTTCTTTAAATTTTTACTTATTTCTTAGAACTCATCAACCATTCAAATTAAAGACATTTTGGTAACCACTTTAATAAATAAATGCAAGTCACTAAATAAATATAATTCAGTGAAGGAAATTAATATATATGCCAACATTACTATTTTCCACCCTTAGGGCACTTGGTCTTTACTATGGGATTTCAAATTTTTCATAAATATTGTGTCTCTTTTTCTACTAAAACATTTAATTTCTATGACAGGCATTCTAATGGTGTCAAAATACTTCTGTGGATTTTGACTTTAAATTAAGGAGGATGGTATTATTCATGCATGTCTATACTCCTCACTAATTATGTTTTTATTGCTCCAACAAATAACAATTGACAAAGGTAGAGAATATATTTTAAAGAGTACT
This sequence comes from Myotis myotis, assembly GCF_014108235.1. Lineage (NCBI taxonomy): Eukaryota > Metazoa > Chordata > Mammalia > Chiroptera > Vespertilionidae > Myotis > Myotis myotis. Next base: position 190,083,645 of record NW_023416335.1, read on the forward strand.
TTACCCTGAGACACTTGTTTAAACCTCTAGGGAATTTAGAACCAGAACTTTAGATTCTTCAACTTAGAAGTGAGCCCAATACTCAACCTCTACCCCGCCCAGTTTTCCTGTAAGGGAGCTCTGCATTACAGGTACCAGTTATTCATACACACACTTAACTTAGAGCACAGTTTCAAACACCACCCAGCTGCAGAGATGAATAACCAAAGAGTAACCTATGCAGAACTGAATTTGGCCAAGTCGGCCAAGAGACAGCAAAGGAAACCTAAGGGCACTCAAAGCTCCATTCCAGTAAGGGAGCAGGAAATAACCTATGCAGAATTAGCTCTTCGAAATGCTTCCCGGGATCTTCAAGGGAGGGACAAGAAGGACCACTCCAAAGGTAACACGTTCAGTATAACTGTTCTAGGATGTGAAGTTGGGGTGCAAAGGTGGGGGAAGAGTAGGAAATTGACTCACATATTTTTCATTTGTGAGAACCAGCGCTTAAAGTTGGAATACAGTATTCTAAGATGAAAGCTGAAGATGGATTCTGTACAGGTATTGCTGTAAGGTGTAGTCTTTGGCCAACAATCATGGAGCATTGTATCTCCTGAAAATGCAATGGTATATTCTGAGAGGAAGATTGCAGTGGTAGGTATGGGTCTAGGATCCAAGTTTATGTATTTGATTCTCTGTATGTAAACTGTCTAAAACAATTATCTCTCTCTCTCCTTTCTCAGTGTTTCATTTTCTCTCCTTGCAGTTTCACCATCACCGCCAGAGAGGCTCATTGCTGGGATCCTAGGGGTCATCTGCCTTGTCCTGATGTCCGCTGTGATAAGGATAACTGTTATTCCCCGTAAGTAAATCTTTGTAAGATTATACAGCACTTTTCACTTTAATGATTACCAGTGCCTCTAAACAATTCATAATATTATGGAATAGAATTTTCATATTAAAGCATGCATTTAGAATAAATGTGGAATGGTTATTCTGAATTTAGCAAATGCATAAATAACATAATGTTTGTACAGAGTATTTTACATATAGTCATATATTTGATTTCATATCTCAAAGACATGCTTTAGGAGAATGAAAGACCTTATAAAGAAATACAAATTCATATTGAGATTGGTTAAACCCATACTGTAAGAGATGGTGAAGTTTGGTTCTTTAGGCTTTTAAAATATTTTCCTCTAATTCTTTATTACTGTATTAATATTTCTTGGCAAAATCAATTTTATTACAGATAATTCTCCTCCGACACAACACAACAAACTTCAAACTAAAAAACAAAAATTATTATGATTTCTTTAGATTAATTGATATTTTAAGAAATACTTTAATTTTTTAATTTTTTTTTAGCTACTGTAATACTGGAGAAGAATAATTATTCCCAAACAACAAGGAACCAGAAAGGTACATAAGAATTTTCAAAGTTCTGATATTAGCAAAGTTTATATATATTTTGTCTCAGGCTAGGCAATAATGATAATAGACTCTTTTGTGAGAACATAAATTATAAAATGAGCAATACATGTTCATAAATAATTATTATAAGAGAGTGTTCCTTCTGCTGCAACATTATGAAAAACATCAATTTTAAATTGCCACATCCATTGTTGCTGTTTGGCTTAAATTTCCTACTGCTATAATATAATAAGAGACAAGTAATTTCACTATTTTAAAAAGTAGTTTCAGTCATCGGCTTTTAGGACATGTACAGAGTGGATATTTTTGTTTATGTGTTTGCTTTCTATGGGCACAGATATTAGGCGATATCTGGCAGACCCTTTCCTGTGACTTTGTTTTGTTTTATCTGTACCAGCCAGTGAGGATGCATAGGTATATTATGTACCTATGTGTTTATACCTATGTAAGTGTGTAAGTTAATTTTCAAAACTTCAAATTGCTATTGCATTATAATTTGTAATCTTTCTTTAGCATATCATTGTGAACTTTGTCCACTGGAGTGGTTTACATATTCCAACAATTGTTATTACATTAGCACTGAAAATAAAACATGGAATGGTAGTTTGTTGGCCTGTGCTTCTAAGAACTCTAATCTGCTTTACATAGATAATGAAGAAGAAATGGTAAGATGTTAAACGTTTCATATACTTTATTAAAGCCTTATTTCAGTCAATAGTATATTTGTAGAATTCACATTTTTATATATAGTTATAAATATTTAAAGTTTGTATAAAATTCCACTGTTTGATTTTATAATCTATACTAATAAGAGGGTAATATGCTAATTAGACCGGATAGACCAAACATCTTCCAGACATCATTCCAGAAGTCCTTCTTGAAAAAGCCTGGGCCCAGACAAAGCTGCCAGGGTCCTGGGTGACTGCGGCCAGCCAGAGGGAGGGAAGCCCAGATCCCAGTTGCCTGCAGCCAGCCAGAAGAGGGAAGCCTGGGTCCCAGGTGCAGGGGCCAAAGGCAGAGGTGGATAGGGACGATCAGGCAGGCAGGCAAGCAGTTAGGGGTGATCAGGCAGGCAGGTGAGTGGTTAAGGAAGATCAGGCAGGCAGGCAAGTGGTTAGGGGCGATCAGGCAGGCAGGTAGGTGAGCGGTTAGGAGCCAGTAGCCCTGGATTGTGAGAGGGATGTCCAACTGCAGGTTTAGGCCCAATCCTGCAGGGGTTGGGCTTAAACTAGCAGTTGGACATCCCCTGAGGGGTCCCAGATTGTGAGAAGGTGCAGTCTGGGCTGAGGGACCTCCCCGCCGCCACTGTGCATGAATTTCATGCACTGAGCCTCTAGTATTCTATATTTTTACTAGAAGCCTGGTGCACGAATTCATGTACCAGTGGGGTCCCTCGGCCTGACCTGCAGAATTGGGCCAAAACTAGCTCTCTGACATCCCCAGGAGGGTCCCAGATTGCAAGAGGGCGCAGGCCAGGGGAGGAATGGCTTCCTTGAGCCACATCCTATTTCTAGGTTGGGTATTGGAAACAATCAGGCCTAAGTCGCTTTCTTCTGTTGGGTGGGATATAAGGTACCCTGTCGCTCTGTGTTCCCAATCCTGGAGTTCCAAACCTTTTACTCTTTCTCTTTCCACCTTCCAGAGCTCTCCTTTACTTGTGTCTTTCATTAGTTAGTTCCAGAATTAATAGTTCTAATTAGTGGGGAAATGAGTCTCTGACACCTGGACCACTGGATTCCACCACCACAGAAACAGGTCAGTTTGGGCTTTATCTGGTTAAACAAGGTTGTGAAACCGGAGACTCTTTTTTTTTTTTCCTTTCATGTCGTTTATTTTCTTAATTATGATCCCTTTTTAGAAAAAACCTGCTATCTGAGAAATAGAAGAATATTACATTGATTTAGTCATGGTAACAAATACTTTAAGTATTTGGAAACTTATTTAAAACTTTGGTATGTTAGTTTTGTCAATTTGGTAACTACTAAATTACATGAATCAGAATTTTCCTTATTAAATTAAGAAGAAGAATGATACAATTAAACATAAATATTTGGGTTAATTTTAAATCAAATGTACAAACATTGCTGAAAGTTTTTGAAAATATGAAAAGTGACTTTAATATATCTTTAATAAAAAGTCTTAATATATCTTTATTGTTAGTTTAAGATCCAACAATCTTATTTTATTCTCAAAATTAAGGATCTTTTGAAAGAATACACTACTTGCCTTATAAAAATAATCTTTCATGATGATTATTTAAATAAAAATTCTTTATTTTGTGGTAGGAATTTCTGAGTTCCATATTACCTCCATCATGGATTGGAGTTTTTCGTAGCAGCAGTGATCATCCTTGGATGTTGATAAATGGTTCAACTTTCAAACTAAAGTAAGTAGTTTTTTAAATGCTATATAAAAGGAAAATTAAAAAAAATAAAAATTGTCAAGAGTATTATTATTTTGTTTAAGTTGAATTATAAACATGAAGAATATTAGTCCAAGTTGATGAAAGGTTGATATAAATATTGAAGAATTTGCTATCTAATTTTCCTAATAACCAACTCTTACAAATATTCCATGAAAAACATCATTACCCATTTTAAAAATGTTCTCTGATTGCAGTTACATGGAAAATGCTATTTATTGTTTCATGGATTGGCCCCACACAATAACAACAAAAAACACATATATCTCCATTACAGAATAGCAAACTTATCATTTGGTGAAGGTGACTGTGCTCTGCTACACCTATATGGCCTCACAACATGGAGTTGTGAAGCTTCAAAAATATATAGCTGTAAGCATACGCTTTAGAGTTTGGATTCTGTTGGGTAACTTTATTTTTCATGAAATCGAAAGAATATTAGGATTGCACATGTCTTCAAATGAATTATATCACTTGTTTGATAATGAAATAATTTTCTATAACAATTATTGGACAATAACATACACACTCAAAAGTGTAGATATTCATTGCTGTTAGTGTCTGATGTGTTTTGATCAATGTTGTATTTGTGGCATTCAACATTTCTAAATGATCTTATGTTGTGTGAGTCACTTCATATGTGTTATCAAGAATAGGCCAAACCACAGAAGCAGAAGGTAGGTTAGTGGTTGCCAAAGGTTGAAGGGAGGTAGGTAACAAACGAATGCTAATTGGTGCACTGTTACTTTTGGGGGCTGGATACTTTCCAAATTTTGTTGGTAGTGATGGTTGCAAACTCTGTTGAATATACTGAAAATCGCTGACATGTATACTCTACATGGATGAATTTGTTTGCTTTGTAAATTAAACTTCAATACAGCTGTTTAAAAACACTTGAGGTTATGTTTGGGACTGCATTTAAACCTTAAATAATTTATAAAGATGTAATTTTACAATATTGATTCTTTCAATCAATATCATGCTTTATCCCTCCATGATTAGGCTTTCTTTAATTTCTCTGTTTAAATTTTTTTTTATATTGAAGTCAAAGAAATATGATTCTTCTATAGTTGTGATTTTGTAAATGATATACTTATTTTAAAATTTCTTTAGTAACCTTTGCTGCTTTAAACATAATTGTAGTTGAGGTTTGCTATTGACTTTTGTATTAATCCTATCATTTCAAAAATACATTCTTCTGCATAGTATATATAGACAGTTACTTTATTTCTTTTTCCCTGGTTCAATTTTTTTCTTTTCTTGACTTATATTCACAGGCTGAAGTTTTATTTCCAATGTTGAATAGTAAGGACAGTTAAAGTGTTGTATGTGTATTCTATTTTCGGGGAACACATTTAAATATTTCATCCTTAAGTATGAGATTTGTTTTAAAGTTTTTTCATCAGAACTTTCTCATATAAAAGCAATTCAATAATATTGCTATTCTTCTGATATATTTTATAATGATATTACATTTTTATTATTTTTGTGTCAGTTGAAATGATAAATGTTTTCTCTGTATAATGTTTATGAAGTAAACTACCTTTATCTCTTTTAACTGTTAAATAAATCTTGCATTTCTGAAACAAAACCACAATGGCTAGTTTGTATTGTCCTTCTTCAAAATTCAGTGTATATATTACACTTATATTAAGCTGTTTTTCTTTGATCCAGGTTCGTAAAGAGTTTAGAATGAATCTTTATTTGTTATGGACTTGACGGGTTTTTATATCAAGGCTATATGAAAAGCATTCCTTTTTTCTATTTCCTGGAAGCCTCTGTATAAGAGTTCTGTTATATTTTTAATGTTATTTTTCATTACTGATGCTGGAACCAAAAATGGGGGTGTTTTGAGTCCCATTTCTTGTCTCACAAAAATCGAAGTATGAAGTTGCTGACAAAAAGGATTAATGGAACCAAACTGTATTGGAAGAAGCCAGTCCTGGAAAAGGTGCAACCACGGTTCCAGGAGGAGGCCCATGTCCAGAGCTTCCTCTCCATGTTACAGTCGAGAGTAGTTTAGTATCCAAGCTAATGAAGCTCTATTAGTCCTTGTGTGGAGGTCCATTATAATATTTAAAAAACCAGGGCCTGTCATGACCTAAATGTCCAGACCGACAACCGAACAGCAGGCTGCCAGCGGGAGGGAGTTTCCTCCTGGCCCTGGCCTGGGTGCAGCAGCAGGGGGAGGGAGCTCTGGGCTCCAGCCAGGGCTTGGCAGAACTCTTGGTCTCACATGATTGGGGGCATTGCCTGCCTTCAAACCAGACCCTGACATGAGGGGGGAGGGAGCCCCATTTCTCACAGAATCAGCCATTGCACAGTTTGCTGTCAGTGGCCTGCCCTCCAGGAATCCCATCCCCCTGCACCCCGGACCCTGATCTGACACTGGCTTCCCATTTAAATTAATTGGAAGACAGTTTCCATGATGCCAGCATTTGCAATGACTATTAATAAATCACAAGGACAAACTCTAGACAGAGTAGGAATATTCCTACCTGAACCCGTTTTCACACGTGGTCAGTTATATGTTGCTTTCTCTCAAGTTCGAAGAGTGTGTGATGTTAAAGTTGTAAATACTTCATCACAAGGGAAATTAGTCAAGCACTCTGAAAGAGTTTTCACTCTTAATGTGGTGTACAGGGAGATATTACAATAAGTTTAAACAATTTATTAGTCATTGTATCAGTGTTGTTTTTACATCATGTTTTTTTGTTTTTATGTCATGTCTTTGTTGTTGTTTTAGCATGTGTGATTATTTATTAATAAACTTATATATTATTTTCATATGAATTTTACTAATTTTCTTTCATCTCTGACAATTCTATTATAGAGAAAGGGTAAATAGCAATATTAAAATATTTCCTCTAATTAATTCCCTTTTAATGTGCATGAATTTCGTGCACCAGGACACTAATATGGCCATAAGCCACGTGGTCATAGGGGATGTGTTCCCCAGCAACAGGAATGTCAGGTGTCCATTGTGCCCTAAGCTGAGGGCAAAGGGAAGGGAGCCTGCACTTTTATTATTTTTATATATGTTTGCCTCACTGCCTTTTGATTAGGTATCTGCATGCTGTCTGTCTTAGCAATATCCATCCATTTTAAAGTTCATGCCTCTGGCTCGCACCCTTCCTTCCCACTCCAGTTGGGGTGTCTTAGTAACTCCGCCTAGCTGGGTTTCTGGTTTCACTTCCTCCTCCCACAGTCCTGCCCCTATCTACCTAACTTTTTCTGTCTCAATGCCAGTGGAGCTTGAAGGATGCTTTTGTAGGAAAGTTCATAAAATGAACTCAATTCTTATACTACATGCTAGATATTCTGAGGTTTCCATTTGTTGCACTGCATTTTCATACTTTTTAAATGTAATGTAGATATTAAAATGTACTTGTAATGTGGCTTTATCATCTACTTAGTATCTGTGAATAGGATAAGGCTGTTCCCCTGTTTACTCTCTGAATGAAAATTAGGGTTTTGTTAGTTTTTTTCCAAATCTTGTCAATTTTATAATTTTCAATGGGAATAACTTTGACCTTGTTGATTCTCTCTACTCTGTTTCTTCTTTTTCTTGATTTTGATTTTTTTGTGTTTTCCTGTCTTTATTTGGATTTAATTTCTCATAATTATAGCTTTTCCCTTTTTAGTTTCTTGAGATGAATGCTTGGATTTTTTTTTTTAATTTTATTTTTTTATTGTTGACACTAGTACAGATGTCCCGTTTTCCCCACCTTTGCCCACCTCCACCTAGCCCTCGCTCTCCCTCCCCTTCCCTCTGGCTAATACCATACTGCTGCCTGTGTCCATGAGTTATGTCTATATGTTCTTTGGCTAATCCTTTCATCGAGTCCCTCCAGTCGCCCTTTCTTCTGACAGCTGACAACCTGTTCCATGTATTCATGCCTCCTGGCTTCTATTTTGTTTGTCAGTTCATTTTGTTCATTAAATTTCACATATAAGTGAGATTATATGGCATTTGTCTTTCACTGACTGGCTTATTTCAACTAACATAATACTCTCCAGGTCAATCAAGCTGTAGTAAAAGGAAAGAGTTGCTTCTTTTTTATGGCCACATAGTATTCCATTGTGTAAATGTGCCACTTTTTCTTCTCTTTGGTAAGATATATTTTTAAAGCAATAATATTTCACAAGACAATCTATTTCTTATATTTTTCTTGTAATTCATTTAAAAATTCTGATTATTCCTTGTGGTCACTTCTTTGGCCATTATGTTATTTAGAATGTTATTACTGAATTTAAAACATATAATAATTTTTAAGTTTTGGGTTATTAACTTTTATTTTTGGTGACCTGTTAGAAAGTTTTCTGCAAAGCTGTAAATGTCCCTCATCTCTATTGAAGTGTGGCTAGTGTGACAGAGATACCTACCTTAAAATTTTATTTATTTTCAATGAAGATTTAAATTTGAATACCCACACTTTATGGCCCACTTGCCTAACTTGATAAGTGGCTACTGCAGTTAAACCACAGTTCTATATTTTTTATATTAACATTCTTGGAAATGTAAGTATACATTTTTAAATATTTTCATGTAAACTTAAATATATGAGTATTCTGTAATACTATATTTTGTGTGTGTGGCCATGTGTCTATGTATGGTTAATTGTTTGTTTAAAATTTCTATAGTAGCTCGGCCAGTGTTGCTCAGTGGTTGAGTGTTAAACCATGAACCAGGAGGTCACAGTTCAATTCCCAGTCAGGAGGCATCTGATCAATGATTCTCTCTCATCATTGATGTTTCTATCTCTCTCTTCCGCTCCCTTTCTCTCTGAAACCAATAAAAATATATTTTAAAAGAATTAACCCTTCTTCTCAAACTTTTTTAAAAACTGAAAGAGGAGTGAACACTCCCAAACTCATTTTATGATGCCAGCATTATCCTGAAACCAAATCCATAAAAAGGTATTACTAGAAAAGAAAAGTATTGGCAAATTATAGAAGCAAAAATTCTCAATAAAATACTAACAATCCCAATTTACCAGTTCATTAAAAGCATTATTCACTGTGATCAAATGGGATTTATATCTGGGATGCAAGGATTTATATCTGGGATACATCACATCAATAAAATGAAAGAAAAAGCTATATGATTATCACAATAAATGCAGAAAAAGCATTTGACAAAATTCAATATTTAGCATGGTAAAATTAAAAAAATTTTAGAAGAAATATATGTCAACAAAATCAGTAGCATCTCTATATAGTAACAAGACTTCTGACAAAGAAATAAAGAAAATGATTCCATTTACAATACCCTCAAGAACAATAGAATAGATGACTGGGTAAAAAAGCAGTGGGACATTCAGAGAATGGAATACTATGTGGCTGTAAAAAAGAAAGAGTGCTCACCCTTTGCAACAGCATAGATGGACCTGAGGATAATTATGCTAAGCGAAATAAGCTGCTTAGAGAAAGACAAATATCACATGATCTCACTTATGTGTAGAATCTAATGAACAAAATAAACTGGTGAACAAAATAGGTCCCAAGCCATGGATGCATGGAACAGAATGACAGGTCTCAGAAAGGAGGAGTGAGAGAAGGGAACCAGAAGAGATTAACCAAAAAACATATATGTGCATATGCATAGCCCATGGACACAGACAATAGTGTAAGGAAGGCCTGGGGTGGGGAGGAGGCTGGATGAAAGGGGAAAAGCATGGAGAAAATGAGGGACAATTGTAATACTGTCAACAATAAATAAAATAATAATATACTTAGGAATATGTTTAACTAAGGAGGTGAAAGTTCTCTATGCAGAAAGTTACAAGATATTGATGAAAGAAATAGAAGGTACAAATAAATGGAAAGATATTCCATATTCATGTATTGGAAGAATTAAGATTGTTAACTTGTCAATACTACCAAAAACCATCTGTAGATTCAGTGCAAATCTCTATCAAGATTCCAATGGTAGGAAAAAAACACACTCCTACTTATATACAACCACAAAAGACTTTTAGCAGTCAAAGAAATCTGAGAAAAAAGAACAAAGCAGAAGATATCACACTTCCTGATTTCAAGCTTACTATAAAGTCATAGTTATCAAATACTGTCTGATCTCATAAGTAGTATCTAAAGACAACAACAAAATATTCATAGAAAAAGAAGTCAGATGTGTGGTTGCCAAAGGTGGGAGGTTGGAGGAGAAACGTATTAAAGGAAGATTCTCAAAAGGCACAAAGTTCAGCTATTAGGCCAACAAGTAAGAGAGATGTAATGGACAACATGACTGTAGCTAACACTGCTGTAAGTGAGGCAGTAGTTTCCGTGTCTGCTGGGGATACATTCAAGACTCTCAGTGGAAGTCTGTAACCACGAATAGTACTGAACACAAAATATACTATATTTTTTCTTATATATATACTAGAGGCCCGGTGCATGAAATTTGTGCACTTGGGGAGGGTGGGGGGGTCCCTCAGCCTGGCCTGTGCCCTCTCACAGTCCGGGAGCCCAGGGGGGATGTTGACTGATGGCTTAGTGGGCCTAAGCTGTCAGTTGGACATCCTTAGCATTGCCATAGAGGCAGGAGAGGCTCCCACAACTGCCACTGTGCTCGTCAGCCCTAAGCCTGGCTTCTGGCTGAGCGGCGCTCCCCCTGTGAGAGCACACTGACCACCACGAAGCAGTTCCTGCATTGAGTGTTTGCCACCTGGTGGTCAGCGCACATCATAGTGACTGTCATTCCACCATTCGGTCATTTGCATATTAGCCTTTTATTATGTAGGGTTCACTGTAGATGAGGCCCCCTGGAGCCATAAGAAATGCAAAAAAATCACTGTTAAGTCATTCTCGAATTGCCCCCACTTAAAATCAAATTGCCACCCGCTCCCCTGTGGGGCATGTGCTGCACCTTGGGAACCACTGGGCTTGACACTTTTCCTCTCTGAGTTTCATTTCTGAATACATACACATATGACATGGGAATTGTAATCTCTTTTCCTCCTACCTCATGGGGTTGTCATGAGGAGGTTCTGAGCTAATAAACCTAGAAATGTTTCATTAAGTAAGTGATGTCTAAATGGGAAGGGATTGTTATTTTTAAGCCCACGGGTACCCTCGCAGGTAGCAGGTGCTGATTAGGGGAGGAGGGCATGATTGTTTCCTGGGCCTGTAGCTATGGAAGTTTTGCAGAGGGTTCCGCAGGTCTTAGAGGGGTGGGCTCTGGCCAGCAGCCGTGTAGCAGTGGTTGTCCCTGGAGGCGCTGGTGGGGGGCGGGTGGTAGGGGGGTACTAGAGGGGGTGGCATGGCCGAAGGGGGAGTAACTGTCAAACCTTTCTGCTTGTCGCCATTCTTTAAATTGTATGTGGCTGTTTCACAGCTGTACCTGCTCAGGGCAGGGCTCCAATCTCCTGGAGTGGAGTGGGGGTTGGGCCAGGGTGGAGCCAGGCAGGCTAGGAGGGCAGGTTTAACTGGCGCCCCCAGCGAGGTTCAGCACACTTCAGCTGTGGAGATGGAGCTGCTGCTGTGGGGGGGAAGGATATGACCCTGGGGGCCACTCAGGCCTGCCTCCATCTGGGTCTGGAGTTGTAGGGAGGAGAGGTGCCCAGCCTCAGTGGAACACGCCCGGCAACAGTGGGCCACAGACCCCAGGTGCCTCGGGGGCGCTGACTGGTGTTTGCCAGCATGTTATTTTTGTTGGTGCCCCTGGTGGGGAAGAGATTTGGAGTTGGAGGTGTGGGCTGCAGCTACTCCCGAGACTGGGTCTTCTCCCAGTCTGGTCAGACTCCCGTCCCCTGGGGGGTGCAGGTTCTGGGGTCGGGTGTCTGTGCAGGGGTATTGGAAGAGCTCCCCTTGGCCAATTTCTCTTCCTTCTTTGCTGTCTGGGTTCCTGTAAGGCTCTCTCCTCAGACCCCCGGGAACTTGGCACCAACCGCCTGCCCCTGCTGCACACGCAGCCTCCTGTTGGTCTGTCAATATGCAAATTGGTCATTATTGTGATGCCGTTGGGACCAATTAGCATATTACCTCTTAATATATATAGATACCTATGATAAATTTTAATATGTAAATTAGGCACAGTGAGAAATTAACAATAATCTACCTTAATAAAAGACAAACATGCAAATTGACCACAACTTTGTTACGCCTTAAGCCAAGCCCACCAGCCAATCAGAGCGACTATATGCAAATTAACCCAACCAAGATGGCGACCGGCAGCCACAGAGCTGGAGCAAGCAGGAGGCTTGGTTGCCCCAATGAGGGAGGAAGCCAAGCTTCCTTCCCGCCCACCCTGGCTGGCTCTGAGCTCCTCTCAAGGCTACAAAGTTTGAATTATGGTAGGCAAATAAATCTCAGAATAAAAAAAAAAGAAAAAAAAAAAGGAGAGGTTGGGAGCTTCCGTCACCTTGGGGCTTGGTCAGCCTGAAAATGGCCCTCAGCCCTTCACCCAGACTGGCCAGGTACCCCAGAAGGACCCCCACCCCGATCAGGTACACCCTTCAGGGCAAACCAGCCGGCCCCCACCCATGCACCAGGCCTCTATCCTATATAATAAAAGGGTAATATGCAAACTGATCCTAACAGCAGAAAGACCGGGAATGACTGGTCACTATGACACACACTGACCACCAGGGGGCAGATGCTCAATGCAGGAGCTGCTCCCTGGTGGTCAGTGCACTTCCACAGGGGGAGCTCTGCTCAGCCACAAGCCAGGCTGACACTGCCAGTGCAGTGGTGGTGGTAGGAGCCTCTCCCGCCTCCTCAGCAGCACTAAGGATGTCTGACCTCAGTGTAGGCCTGGTCCCCACTGGAAAGTGGACATCCCCCAAGGGCTCCCGGGCTTCCAGAGGGATATCTGATTGCCAGCTTAGGCCCAGTCCCCCAGGGAGTGGGCCTAATCCAGCAGGTGGACATCCCCTGAGGGGTCCCAGACTGCGAGAGGGCACAGGCTGGGCTGAGGGACCCCCCTCCCTCGAGTGCACAAATTTTTGTGCACCTGGCCTCTAGTACTACTAATAAAAGACAACAATTATAACAATACATTGTAATAAAAGTTTTGTGAAAATGGTTTCTCTCTCTCTCTAAATATCTTATCATACTGGAGGCCCAATGCACAAAATTCGTGCAAGGGGCTCGGCCCTTGCAGCCCAGGCTGCCTTGGCCCTCGCAGCCCCGGCTTCGTCTGGATGGTCATTCTGCTGTTCAGTCTAATTAGCATGTTAGCTCTTTATTATGTAGGAATGTAGCCACCTTCCTTTTTCTGATGATGATTTGAGATGATAAAATGCCTACGTGATAACATAAAATGAGGTGAATGATGTAGACACTGTGATATAACATTAGGCTACTGTTGACCTTCTGTCATACATCAGATGGAGGATCATCTGTTTAGGATGATTGCTAGATCATCAACTCATGACAATGTCAATGGTTGGATGTCGGGAACAGACCATGCCAATGGAGGGGGTGGACAATTGAAGGGTATTTTACCGAATACTTTTTTGGGTGTGTGTGTGTGTGTGTGTGTGTGTGTGTGTGTGTGTGTGTGTCTGTGTGTGTGTAAGAGAGAGAGAATTATTTTACTTTATTGAGCATGCCAATACAATTATTCTGGTAATAAATTAATACATACACACACACACACACACACACACAGACATATATAGTTACAAAAAAATTCAGTGCTTTCTAAGAAAATGCCCCTGAACATGTAAAGGATATGCAGAGTCATTTACACAGTTGACTTTATAATCTTCAAACTTAGAAGTGTGGTAACATAAAGTTACTGAAGAATGGAAACTCTTTCATGATTCAGATAGTTTTGAGTTTATATAGGTTTCAATGAGCACTTCAGCTCCTGCAGGTTAGGAAGCCTGAACTGACCATTTAAAAATCACCTGCTTCAGTATCCTAGGTGTAGAGATAAAGAATCTGCTGTCCTTGCAAAAGATTATAAAGCTAGTAAAAGACAGAACAGTGCTCAGAGGGGCTCTGGAAATGCCTGTTGTGTTAAATAAGGCACACATATCACACAGAACTCCAGTCATGTCTGAATGGCTCTGGCTTTACTTCCTGCTTAACAGAAATTTAAATTAAATTCTGCCAAGTTCTCTTAATAGTTAACAAATTTAGTAACTCAGTTGCTTTGGAAAAAAATTGCTCCCAAGATTGCAGGTTGTCAGTTAATCACTGCCATTGATGCTTCTTTTCTCCTGAAACATCTGGACTCTGGTCACTTTTCTTCCTGGTCTTCTGTGCTCACAGACCTGTATCAAAAGTCTCTGCGCTTGTTTGAAATTCATCATTAACCAAGGGAGCTAAAATCATTGATATTTACAAATCCACCAACACTGCATATGGAGCAGTTTGTTTCTCTCTGTAGCTCATCTCTCACAGCCAGCACCTGCTCTGGTCATCTGAGCCATCACTGATTCCAAAGCAAGTTTGGATTACTTCTGGGGCATCAGTAATGAGATGCCTCAAACAGCAATGAGATGTCTCATCACATCAGACTATGCCATATAATAAAGAGGTAATATGCAAATTGACCATCACTCCAACACACAAGATGGCCACACCCATGTGGACACAAGATGGCCACAACAACATGGCCAGCAGGGGAGTGTATTTGGGGGGGACCAGGCCTGCAGTGAGGGCAGTTGGGGGGGACCCAGGCCTGCAGGGGAGGGCGGTTGGGGGTAACAGGCCTGCAGAGGGGGCAGTTAGGGGTGACCAAACCAGCAGGGGAGGGCTGTTAGGGGCAATTGGGCTGGCAGGGGAGCAGTTAGGCATCAATCAGGCTGGCAGGGGAGTGGTTAGGGGGTGATCAGGCTGGGAGGCAGAAGCCGTTAGGGGCAATCAGGCAGGCAGGCAAGCAAGTGGTTGGGAGCCAGCAGTCCTGGAATGTGAAGGAGATGTCTCATATTTGAGAGGGTGCAGGCTGGGCTGAGGGACACCCCCTCGGTGCATGAATTTCATGCACCGGTCTCTAGTTTATCTACACTAATAAAAGAGAAACATGCAAATTGGTGTCACTCCGCTACCCTTCCCATTGGCTAATCTGGGTGATATGCAAATTAACTGCCAGCCAAGATGGTGGCCGGCAGCCAGGTAGCTTGAAGCGAACATGAGGCTTGCTTGCTTCAGTGACAGAGGACTCCAACGTTCCCCGCCTGCCACTGCCGGCCTCTGAGCTTGCAGTTTGAAAAATTGTTACAAATATAGAAGCTAAAAAAACCCCCCAGAAACCTGCTTTCAGCCAGCCAGGATCTCAGAGCTGGAGTTGAAACAGTGTTTTGATTATAGAACCCAAACAAACCAGATACCTGCTTTCAGCAGCCGAGGCCTAAGAGCTGGAGCCAAGCCTCAGAGCTAAAGCTGGCCAGGAATTAAAAAAAAAGGAAAAAAAGGAGCAGTTGGGACCTTAAGTCACCCGCCGGCCTGAAAACAGCCTTCAGCCCCTCACCCAGCCTGGCCAGGCACCCCAGTGGGGACCACCACCCTGAAAGGGGTGTGACCAGCTGCAAACAGCCATCATCCCCTCACCCAGGCTGTCCAGGCACCCCAGTGGGGACCCCCACCCTGATCCAGGACACTCTTCAGGGCAAACCAGCTGGCCCCCACCCATGCACCAGTCCTCTATCCTATATAGTAAAAGGGTAATATGCCTCCCAGCACCGGGATCAGCCGAGCTGCGAGGCCTCCCGGCACTGGGATCAGTGTGACAGGGTGCAGCGCCCAAATCCCCTGATTGCCCTGCGGCTCTGTGTGTGACAGGGGGCGGGGCCACAACCTCCCTATCCACCCTGCTCTATTCGTGACAGGGGAAGGCGCCCCAACCCCCTGATCGCCCTGCTCTGTGCCTGACAGGGGGGAGCTCCCCAAACCCTGATACCCTGCGGCTCTGTGTGTGACAGGATGTGGCACCCCAACCCCCTCCCCCCACAGGCCCTGCTCTGTGTGTGACAGGGTAGAGCCATAACCTCCCCATCGGCCCTGCCCTGAGTGTGACAGGGTACGGCGAACCAACTCCCTGATCTGCCCTGCTCTGTGTGTGATGGGGGGGGGTGCCCCAACTCCCCTATTGGCCCTACTCTGTGAGTGACAGGGGGGAGCTCCCCAACCCCCTGATCGACCCTGCTCTGTGCGTGACACCCCCTTATTGTCCCTGCTCTGTGAGTGACAGGGGTCAGCGCCCCAACCCCCTGATTGGCCCTGCTCTGTGAGTTACAGGGGGCGGTGCCCCAACTCCCCAATCAGCCCTGCTCTGAGCCCGACCAGGGGCTGCATCTAGGGATTAGGCCTGCCCTCTGCCACCCGGGAGCAGGCCTAAGCCAGCAGGTCGTTATCTCCTGAGGGGTCCCAGACTGTGAGAGGGTACAGGCCTGGCTGAGGGATCCCCCTCCCCCCCGAGTGCACAAATTTTTGTGCAACGGGCCTCTAGTATATATATAAAACCCTACTATGCAAATAGACTGAACAGTGGAACAACTGAACAAGCGGTCACTATGATGTGCGCTGCCCACCAGGGGGCAAGTGTGGAATATGGTGGGCATTGGCAGCAGTCAGCTGAGTGCAGAACATGGCAGGCGTTGGCCGCAGCAAGGTGGTAGAGCAGGTGAGTGAGGCTCCAGACCAAGGTATGGTGCCAGTCACTGTCATTGGGGCAAGCCACGGGTGGTTACTAAAAATTCTTTGCTCCCAGAGGTCGTGGTCCTGCCAGGCACTCGCACCTACTGCTTTTGCTGGCCCCACTTGCATCCACTGCCAGTGCCTGGCATTGGCCCCTATCGCTCAGCGCTGTCAGTGGGTGTGAGTGGTGGCTGTTGGCCATGATCTCCCCTCAGGGCTTCTCCACTCCCCATGCTTCTGAGGGGCAATCAGGGCCAGCAGCTGCTTCTTGCATCTGCTGCCAGTGACAGCTCCACTTGGACCCACTGCCAGCTCCTGCCACTGGCCCTGATCGCCCCTGAGGGCTACTCCACCTCCTCTTGCTCCTGAGAGGCAATAAGGGCAGCAGCTGCTGCTCACACCCACTGATAGTGCCGGCCCCACTCACACCCACTGCTGGTGCCAGTCCCAATTGCTCAGTGCTGTCAGCCCATGGGAGCAGCAGTGGTGGGAGTGGAGATGCTGGTAGAGAGGGCATCAGGGGCCGCATCAGGAGGGGCCAGGTGGGGGCCAGAGGATGGGCCAAGACCCTCCCCTGTGCCCACCGCAGTCTCACGGCCCAGAGTTCCTTTCAAGGTGCACAAATTGGTGCACTGGGCCCCTAGTGCTTCCTATAATGTACCAAGCACTTTCAGCACACATTTTTGGTAATTCATTATGTGTCTCAGCTAATGGCCACACATATAACCTTGCTGCTGGAAGACAACAATAACAGCAACAACAACAAAAAGGCCACTCATATGTTTTTATTGATTTTTTAGAGAGGGAGGAAAAGAGAGAGAGAGAGAAAAAGAGAGAGAGAGAGAGAGAGTGAGAGACACCCATGCAACAGTCCCCCCAAATGTGCCCCACCAGGGATTGTGGAACATGCAAACTTTTAGTGTATAGGACATGCTCCAACCAACTGAGCCACCCGGTTAGGCCCATAAGTCATTTTTATAATAAGAGCAGCTAGGACAGGTAACTATGTCTTCCCCATTCTCCACATTTTTCTAGGTTATGCAGAAGTTATCACCACAAGGGCAGGGTAGAAATAGGTCTCCAGGTCCTCGTCCTATCCACCTCATCAATGGTGAAACTTTGCCATTGCACTGCTGCCAGATGAGGGCCCACAAGGCCCTAAGTGATAGGGATGGGTCTAACTTCCCGGATTCCTGCCCCAGCAGGGAGTTGTCACCATGCACTGGTGCAGAAACTATCACTGCAGAGTAGTTTTGGAAGAACACAGTTACTGGAAGTTGCTGTGGCTTTCTTTTTTTTTTTCAACTCATCAACATGTTGTGCAAAGTGTGCTACTAAGGTTATCATCCTTCGCTGATCATATGGGTAACTTTAATGCTGCATTCCATGGGATGATCTTAGGCCATAAGTTTTGTAAAATAAGGGTTGCTTGAACACAAGCACTGTGATACCACAGGCTTCTGTCTGGTAACCTAGACGGCTCTTATGTGATCAGTAGGCGGGTAGCATATGCAGTGTGAACACACTATATCCTCTTTATTTCTTTATTTCACCAGTATGAGAAGGTGGATGTTAGTTGAACCTATTGTGGCAATCATTTTGCAATACATGTATATCAAACCATCGTGCTGTAAAGTTTTGTTTCTTTTGATGCTTATGTGTCATTTAACTTGTTTTTTAAAAATCTTCTTTTTCTGCCCTTCCCATTTTTTAAAATAAGGGACTTTTTAAAAATTACCTTTGTTCTCCCCCTACATAGTTAGACTTGGGCTTTGTCATTTACAACAACTAATCCTAATTAAGATAGAGATGGTTGGGATAGAAAATAAACCAACAAAAATATAATCAGTAGCTATATAATAATTTAATCTCTTTCATGGTGATATAGTTCAACATTATATAATGTTCTATCCTTCACAGATACATTATTTTGGCCAAGGGAAGTCTAACTAACATTTAAGAATAATAAAATGAATGAAGCAATTTCTTAAGAACTAGGGCAGAGAAGTTGAGAAGGTAAGTATGAGAATTAATGATTGTTTTGACAGTTATCAAAAAGGTGAAAACATAGTAATTCTTCAGACCATTGGAGACAAATGTGATTAAATAACTATAGTTAATGGGATTATGATTTTAGAAATTTTCCAATTATAATAGAAATTCCATAATGAGAGTATTAGGAAAAGAAGCATGTACTGCCAGGATTCAGTAATCTGTCTAAGAGTAGAATTTAATCATCTACAAGGCCTAAGTGTTCAGTGTTTGGGATTAAGATGTAAGTAAGTTAACAGCATGGGCAGTGAAGTCTTTTGTCCTCTGATATCTTTTCAAATAAGAAAACATCTTCTCAGAGGCATTGCCAATGGGGATAAACTATAGCACGCACTTACCGGCCCAGAGTATCCTACATTCTGGAGGTGTTTGATGACGTAAATCACCTTCAAAATAGCCCAAGTGTAAGAATTTCCTGTTCAAACTTTAAGTGACATATTTATGAGAAATCTACTTTTTCCACTCATGATTCACTGTGAACCCTCACGGGGCAGTCTGTGAAGACCACAGACATTCTTTGCTTACTAGAGAAACCTGGTCTCCCAGTGAAGGATACAGAAGGTATGTGCCTCTATTCTCCTGTCTCTCTGTTAGCCCGTCTCATGTAGTGGGAGATTACAAATGCTAGATGTGATGCAAGGGTGGCACAAGTAAGACAGAATCAAGTAAAAGAGAACATTGGTATCTTTATGTAAATAATTTGTGGCAAAAAAAAATGAGAAAAAAATATGAACTATGTTGGAGGATATCCAATGATTCAAATTCTTGCCTGTAGAGAAGGGGTCAAGTGCCTGCACACATGCATAATTGATGTGTTAAGCAAAAATAATTCGAAGTAGAAATAGGTCTAAACAATTTAAAAACGATTTCCAGCAAGAATCACGAAAGGAAGAGCTATTTTTATTTTATTTTATAATCAATATAGGTATAATTTATATTTAGCCCATCCTGTAAAAAGAGATTGTTAAAATGAATTCTCTGAATTACAGTGGTAATCTAATATACACTTATTTAGATTAAATGGGAGCAGTTGGCTTTTAATATAAATCTGTATGAAATATCTCCCCTAATATGAAAATTTAAGCTTAATTATAAACAATCAAAAGACATTTTAAAAAAGATACGGCACCACACTGACAAAGGGACTCTTGTCTAATGAATTGTGTTACAGCATAATAAGTAAACATATGCTACTAAATAAAATTAATTTACTTCAGAAAGTTACCATATATGCCAACACAACTGATGCCCCATCTTTGGAGCACTCAATCTTCAATCATTATTTGATTTCAAATTTTTCATAAATATTAGAGACTCTTTTTCTAATACATTTTAATTTTAATACAAGCATTCTAATACTGTTAAATATTTTCATGGAATCTGACTTTAAATTAATGACAATGTCATTATTTTGGCTATTCTTTATTCCTCACTGATTTATTGCTCTCTATGGCTCAAACAAATAATATCTTGTCAAATGTAGAATGTCATAAAAACTACATCTACTATGTGCATCTATTTCTGTAAAGATCTAACAAATTTAAAACCAGAGCTTTAGATTTTTCAACTTGGAAATGAGCCCTACTACCCTTTACCCCGCCCAGTTTTACTGTCCTAGAGATCGCATTATTGCATAGGTCATTTATTCGTAAGTACACTTGACTTAGAGCACAGTCTCAAACACTACCCAGCTGCAGAGATGAATAACCAAAGAGTAACCTATGCAGAACTGAATTTGGCCAAGTCCGCCAAGAGACAGCAAAGAAAGCCTAAAGGCACTCAAAGCTCCATTCCAATTACTGAGCAGGAAATAACCTATGCAGAATTAGCTCTTCGAAATGCTTCCCGGGATCTTCAAGGGAGGGACAAGAAGGATCACTCCAAAGGTAACACATTCAATAGACACACAGTATAACTGTTCTAGTATGTGAAGCTGGGGTGCAGAGATGTGGGAAAGTACTGCATTAGCTCACATATTTTTCATTTGTGAGAATCAGCACTTAAAGTTGGAATACAGTATTCTAAGATGAAAGCTGAGGGCTAATTTTATTATTGACCAGTAATGCATATAGCATTATATTTCCTAAACATGCAATGGTATATTCTGAGAGGAAGATTACAGTGGTAGGCATGGGCTTGGTGTCCACGTTTATGTATTTGATTCTCTGTATGTAAACTGTCTAAACAATTCTCTCTCTCTCCTTTCTCAGTGTTTCCTTTTCTCTTCCTGCAGTTTCACCATCACCTCCAGAGAAGCGCATTGCTGGGACCCTAGGGGTCATCTGCCTTGTCCTGATGTCCGCTGTGGTGACAATACCTATTATTTTCTGTAAATACATTTTTGTAAGGTTACACAGAACTTTTCACTTTTCTGTCCATCAGTGCCCCTGAACACTTCATAATGTTATGAAATAGAACTCTGATCCTAAAGTATGCATTTAGACTAATTGCAAAATGGTAATTCTGAATTTGTCCAAGGTATAAATATCAGAACTATTTTAGAGAGTAGATTATAAATATGTGTACACATATATGACCACATATATCCATATATAGAGATATATGTATATATATATATATATATACACACACACATATATATTCTGATTGTATACCTCAAGGTATGCTTTAGTATACCTTATTGAAAAATATAAATTAATTTTTGAGATTGTTTAATCCAAATACTGTGAGATGTAGTTCTCTAGACTTTAAAAATATTTTTCCTCAAAATTGTCATTACTACATTAATTTTCATTGGTAATTAATATTTATCCCAGATAATTCTAATCCTAGACAATACAACACAATTAAACATAAGAAACAAAAGTATTTTGGTGTACTTAGATCAAGATTAATTTAAGAATTACTTTTTTTTTCAGCTAATGTAATACTTGAGCAGAATAATTCGTCATTGAAAACCGGGATCCAGGAAGGTACATAATTATTTTCTCAGCTCTGATAGTATAGTTCATACTTTATCTCTAACATAGGGTAGTCAAAAATAATAGCTTTTAGGAAATTGGGACATAAATTATAATACCAGGCAATAAATATTCATAATAATTATAGAAGAGTGTTTTCTTATGTAACAATATGAAGAAATTTTCATTTAAGATCATAATACCCATTGTTGCAGATGGGCTCAAAGACAATTTTAGGATTCTAAAAAATGGTTTTCTTCATTGACATTCAGGACATGTAGAGAGTGGATATTTTTGTTTTTTTGCTTAATATGGAACGTAAAACAGGAAACAAGAGACTAACCCTTCTCTGTGAACGTGTTTTCTTTTATAAATATTGCACAATTGTGTCTATACCTATGCAAGTATGTAAATTAATTTTAAAAAATTTAAATTGATTTTGATAAAATTTTATAATCTTTCTCCAGCATATTATTGTGGACATTGTCCAAAGGAGTGGTTTACATATTACAACAGTTGCTATTACATCAGTACTGAAAGAAAAGCATGGAATGAGAGTGTGCTGGACTGTGTTTCTAAGAACTCTAACCTGCTTTACATAGACAACAAAGAAGAAATGGTAAGATTTAAATGTTTCCATTTTATTTAAAAGTCTATTTTAGTCTATATTTATAGAATTGATTCATATTTTGTATATATTCATAGTTCACTTATTTTAAAGACTATTAACATGCATTGTTTGACTCTAATATTTTGTTTATATTTTATGCCATTCATGCACATTTGATAATTTCTAGTTCTTGCTTTTTTATAGATAAGCATGTTTCTATAAATGTTTTTTTTTAAAAAGAAACCTTTGCTACTTAATTTTACTATACATCAAGGAAACTGAAGATATCATGATTGTGCAGATTAATTACAAACTTAAGTGACCCATATAATTACAAATCATGATCTAGAAGTTGCCAATCCACCCTAGCCAATCTCTTGCGTGTCTCCTTTAACACTCAGATGATATTTTTGCAATCTCTCCATATTACTGCATTTATCTGTAATTTGTTAATTTTTACTGCTTTATTGTAGGGACATGACATTTTAAATCTGTTCTACCCAGGATATAGTTTTTTCTTAATGTGTGGGTATTATGAATATTTTATGAAAATCCTTGTGTCTGTTTTTTTCAAATATTATATTGTATTTAAAACAATTTATATTTTATATAAATATTAAATATAATACATTATATTAATATACTATAAATGTTATATTTATGATAACATAATAATGTATAAATCTTTAATAATAAAAACATACTATGCTAATTAGACCGGACAGCCAAATGACCTTCTGGACGACCTTCTGGACAAAGACGAGGCAGCTGCCAATGCTGTGAGGGCCTAACCCCTTGGACAAATTTCGTGCATTGGGCCTCTAGTATAATTATATGATTATAATCGCATATGTAGATAGTTAAAATTTACTCTCCTCTATGAATCAGAATGAAATTACACAGTCATAAATATATGTATATGCCAAATTTATTAGATTATCCCAACATTTTCTAGTTTATTATATAAATACACATTTTATCCAAAAATTCCATGATCCAAGATTTAGTACTGCCAGAACGTTCAATGCTATACATTCTGATCATTGTATAAAAGTATCATTTTGACATAAATAGGCATTTTTCTGATTGCTAAAGGATAGAACACATCTTTCTGGGCACTAGTTCTTATGGAATTATGTATCGAGAGAATGAGAGCTGCCTGTTCATGTCTCTCTACCACTTCCCCTGTGTCCAGCCTGTTATTTTCCTTCCTAGAATTGTTATATTTTCTATATGAGCTTTTTTTAATTTGTAAGTGCAAATAGTTTTTTTGGCTGTTACTTACATTTTCAGTCTCATATTGGGGTCTTTAAATGACCTGAATTTATTAATGTTAACCTAGTCCAATATCTCATTTTGGGTGTTAGTGATTATTTTAGAAGTTAGTGAAAGTTTGTGAAGACAATCTGCTATATTATATGAGAGATACATCCATTAGTTGCCTCCTCTATGTGCCCCAACTGAGGTTCAAACCCACAACCGAGGTATGTGCCCTGACTGGGAATTGAACCCACAACCTTCTAGTCTATGGGATATAGCTACAACCAATTGAGCCACACTGGCCAGGGCTGCCATCATATTTTCATATAGTTATTTAAGCATAGTATTTTTCAAATATATTTATAATAACTACTTTAAAATATTTTCTAATAAATCCAACATCTTATCCCAGTGAAAATTAGATTCTATTGACTGATCCCCCCATCAAGTTTAAAAGACATTTTATAGTTTCTTCGCATGTTTCCTAATTTTTGGTAAGTACATATTTTTGATAATATAATATAGTAAATATGGATTCTGCATCTTTCTTAGCCTTTTTGTAACTTCAATAAACTTTTAGTGTAGAATCTTCTCTTTTAAAGTGTGCTTAGTTTTTTAAATTCTCATTATCTGTTTTTATATTTTGTAGATTTATAATTTACTTACCAGAGATTAGCCTTGTGTTTGCATAGATTAGCAGACAACCAATGATTTTTAAAAATGTATTCAAATACCTCAAATCAATATGGCTTTCACCCTCTTAATTTGATGTTCGTGTGTGTGTGTGTGTAGAAAAGTGCTCACGATTTTTAAATCCATTCTCAAGTCCCTTTGGCTTTTATTTTTTACTATGTCATCTTTGTTTCTTCTATACATGTGCAAATTTTCCACCCGTCAGTCAAGCACATGCAGAAAGCTAATGTGATCTCTTCTATTGCACTCTTACTTTTACTAGTAGTACCTTCCTGTTATGTTTATGGCCTGCACTGTGCCTGACACAATGGAGAATACAGCCTCAGTCTAGGAAAAGGATAATTTCCTTCATTTATTACCCAGTAAATTCAGCACAATGAGCTGAAAAATACTAGCAGTGGGCAACTTAACAACCCCTTCAACTGCTTATCAAGTCTTCCCGTTGATACCAATAATGCCATTGATATATGCAGCCTTCCCCAAATTAAAAAAATTACAATTTTTACTCACTGAGCTGAGTTGAGGGTTAGGGGAGAAATGGGAGCAGCCTTAGATAAAAAGACAACAAATTTGCTCTATTTTTACCCGAATCTCTAGAAGCTTTGCCAATAATTAATAATTATAAATTTTTATTAGTTTTCAATCAACCTTCAGAGCTGTGAAATTGGTATTTTTCTCCATTTGTCCTCTTCACTTAATGGTACTAATACATTTTCCTAATGTGTCCATTGTGTAACAACATATTGCAAATTGAAAGACTGTAAATTAGAATTAAATTTATTTGTTTTTGTTTTCCATTTTTAAAATCATCATTATTTTAGTTGCAAATTACAATTTACTTAGTTACTCAATATTATATTTGTTCCCATTTGAAATCTCATAGCTTGCCATATAAAACATTGCCTTCAGTTTCAAACTGCTATGTAAGAATTCATAAAATACAAATTATGAATTAAGATAATTATCTTTAAATTATTCAGATTAGTGCATTGAAGCAACATTGATTAAAAAGGCAAGTGAATTAATTGGAAAATGTAATTCCTTTTTTAATGGTACAAAATGGTTACCTCTATATGGAAATGAAGAACAGCTTAAAGTTTATACATTTTCATATTAAGCACTTGAGGCCCGATGCACGAAATTCAGGTGTCCCTCAGCCCAGCCGGCACCCTTTCCAATCTGAGGCCCCTTGGGGGATGTCTGATTGCCGGTTTAGGCCCAATTCCTCTCACAACTATAATATAGTCCGCTGGTGGGCTGAGGGGACTGGGAGACTGAGTCTGGATGAGGCGGGGCTGGAGGCACTGGGTGTCACTATTGTGAGGGTGTGATGGTCAATTAGCATATTCCCACTTATTTATGTTTTGTAATTCCCATCCATGAAATACCTGTTTATGACATTTTATTATTTTTTGAGTTATTTGTCTTTTCCTTATGACTGTCCGTGTTTTTAAAACACATTCTGTATTCTGTTCTTTTATTGATTCTGTTTATTGTAAATATCTTTTTCAAGTTTGTGATATTTACATTTTACTTTCTTCCTGATACTTTCAATAATAGATATTTAAAATTTTAACACAGTCAAATTTATTAATGTTTCTTTATGACTCATGATTTTATATTAAAAATATTTTACTAAATATATTTGTATTTTTTCTAAACCTTTCTAAATTGTGTTTCTTGCATTTTAATTTTTAATTCATCTGCAATTGGATATTATATATGGTGTGGGATAGAAAACAAATTAATTTTTATTCATGTGACAAAAAAATGTTATACATTTTGAAACTTTTTTCCAAAAGGTGTTCTTTAAATTCAGTTGTAAATAAAATCATGGTGATGCAAAGTACAGCATAGATAGAGAATATAGTCAACAATATTCAAATAACCATGAATGGTGCCAGGTGGGTACCAGACCCATTGGGGTGTTCACCTCAAAAGGTATACATGTGCCCAATCAACATGCGGTACACCTGAAACCAAAACAATATTGGATATCAACTGTAACTGACAAATCTTTTTTAAAGTTGCTCAAAAATTATTCTTATTGTTTATTATTATCAGAAACTGCATCCAAATTCACAACATACAAATTAAAACCGAAATAAAAATAATTATAATTTAATCACTTAAAATATAAAGGTTAAGAGTTTTGTTCCATTCTTCATTGCTAGCCAGCTGTAGGTTTCTATATTTCTTTAATGGCTTGTGCATCAACAGCAACATGCAGGAATCCTTTTTCTGATATTCTGCTGCCATGACAGTTGCTGGTTGGCTTGTTGGACACGCACTCTTGCACTTTCAACTTTGCCTTCTATGCTATCTATCACATCTCCTTGCTCATGAATTATCATTCACAAATCTTTAAATAGCTCATTTATATCCACACTATCAGCTTCATATTGCCTAACAGAAGCCTCTCATGAGTAAGGCAAAGGTCATCCTCCCTAATTTCCTCATCCTGCACCTGGTCCTGAGGTTGAATTTGGCTTCCCCAGGAAATAAGATTCCTTTCTTCTGAGCCTTCCTCAGGAAAACTACCAGATTCTCATGAACAGGCTCCCACTGGAGCAACAAACTCTTTCTATTTATCATCAACTTGCCTCGACCTTCGGAAAGTTTGTCAGTGATGTGAACTCAGCATTAAGTAAGTGATCCTTCTGTATTTTCCTTTGACACTGTTCACTGGGGATGGTGGGCAGAGATCCAAATTCTTTATTATTTAATATATCTTCATTGGTTAAAGTGTTACAGATGTCCCCCTTTTCTTATGCTCCATCAACTCCCACCACCCTACCCCCACTTCCTAGCCTTCACCAGACTATTGCCTGTGCCCTTGGGCTATGCATATATGCATATAAGTTTCTCAGTTAATATCTCCCTCCCCACCCACCTACCCCAGCCTTCCCTCTGAGGTTCATCAGTCTATTCTATGCTTCTATACTATGGGTCTGTTTTGTTCCATCATTTAATTTTGTTCATTTCATTCCATATATGAGTGAGATCATATGATACTTATCTTTCTCACTGGCTTATTTTGCTTAACACAATAGTCTCCAGCTCTTCCATGCTGTCTCAAAGAGTAAGAAATCCTTCTTTTACACTGCTGCATAGTATTACATGGTGTGAATATACGGTGCCTTTTAAATCCACTCATCTACTGATGGACACTTGAGCGGTTTCCACATCTTAGCTATTGTAAATTGCATTGCTATGAACATAGGGCGTGCACACATTCCTTCTGATGTGTGTTTTGGGTTTCTTAGGATAGATCCTAGAAATATTCCTAGAAGTGGGATCACTGGGTCAAATAGCAGTGCAATTTTTAACTTTTTGAGGAAACGCCATAATATTTTCCATAGTGGCTGCACCAATCTGCATTCACACCTTTTTCTCCACATCCTTGCCAGCACTTGTCATTTGTTGGTTTGTTGATGGTAGTCATTCTGATTGGTGTGAGGTGATACCTCATTGTCATTTACATTTGCATCTCTCTGATGATTAGTAACTTTGAACAGTTTTTTATTTGTCTCTTGGCCTTCTGTATGTCAACTTTGGAGAAGTGTCTTTTTAGGTTCTTTGTCCATTTTTAAATTGGTTTGTTTGTCTTCCTTTTGTTAAGTTGTATGAGTTCCTTATATAACTTTTATATTAACCCTTTCTCAGATGTATCATTGGCAAATATGTTCAGCCATGAAGTGGGCTCCCTTTTCATTTTGTTGATGGTTTTTTTTGCTGTGCAGAAGCTTTTTATTTTGATGTAGTCCTATTTGTTTATTTTATCATTAGTTTCTCTTGCCCTGGAGATGTATCCACAAACATATTGCTATGAGAGATGTCCAAGATTTTGCTGCCTATGGATTCTTCTATGTTTTTTATGGTTTAACGACTTACACTTAAGTCTTTTATCTATTTTGAGTTTATTCTTGTGTATGGTGTAAGCTGGTGATCTAGTTTCATTTTGTTTTTGCATGTACCTGTCCAATTTTCTCCACATCATTTATTGAAGAGGCTGTCTTTACTCAATTATATGCTCTTTACTCCATTGTATGCTCTTGCCTCCTTTGTAAAATATTATTGAGAATAATAGTTTGGGTCAATTTCTGGGTTTTTCCTTTATGTTCTGTTGATCTATATTCCTATTCTTTTGCCAGTACCGGGCTGTTTTGATTACAGTGGCTTGTAGTATAATTTAATATCTAATATTGTAATCCCTCCCACTTTATTCTTCTCTCTCAAGATTGCTGTGGCTCTGTGATCTTTTTTGTTTCCACATAAATTTTTGGAGTGTTTGTTCTAAATCTGTGAAATATACCATTTTAATAGGGATTGCATTGAATCTATAGGACTGCTTTGTGTAGTATGGACATTTGAATGATGTTGATTCTACCAATCCATGGACACGGTATATTCTTCCACTTGTTTATATCTTCCTCTATCTCTTTTTTTAATGTACTGTAATTTTCTGAGTATAGGCCTTTTACCTCCTTTGTTAAGTTTATTCCTAGGTATCCAAATTATTTTGTTGCAATGGTAAATGGGAATTTTTAGTTTCTCTTTCTCTGAGTTCA